>NC_135617.1:5237500-5554318 GCF_053574225.1 Canis aureus | reverse complement strand
GCTTATCCCTCTGCCTGGGTCTCTTCCTCTCTCTCTGGGTCTCTCATGAATAAATAAAATCTTTTAAAAAAAATTTTAAAAACCACTGAAATATGAGTGAAGAAAAACACCGCTGGGGGTGAAAATTATGAAGGGATCAGCGGGTTCGGTGGCAGAAATGAGCAAGGAGGGAAGAGCGAGAGGCCGGGGCTGTGCCCTGTGCCGGCGTCCCCGGGGCCCGTCTCTGGGCCCTGCACCGGCTCGGGCAGGTGCTTATTACGCAGGGGCACTACCCGCACTCACAGCTGCACGTTAGAGTCCCTTCCCCACCTGCCCCATCCATTCCTCAGGGCAGGGCCCCACTCCTGTTTGGCGGCCCCTCTGGCCAGGCTTCCTGACAGGCTGTGGGTACAGGAGCCCGTGGGCTACCAGGTCCTGTCCGCTCGGCCCGGGGACACCTTGCACCTTGACTCACTTTTTCTGTCCCTCTGCCCCCAGCACAGTGACCATCCTGCTTATGACCTACCGCTTGAAAAAGAGAGTCACAGGGTGGATGTCAGGAATGGGGGCAGCTGGGCATCCCACCATCCCACTCTGCACAAGCGGTGGCAGCATCTTAATCATTTTTTAAAGATTTTATTTATTTATTCATGGGAGACACATTGAGAGGCAGAGACACAGGCCCAGGGAGAAGCAGGCCCCACGCAGGGAGCCCAATGTGAGACTCGATCCCAGGACTCTGGGATCACGCCCTGGGCCGAAGGCAGACGCTCAACCGCTGAGCCCCCCAGGGATCCCTAGCATCTTAATTTTCAACACTTGAAAACCCTACACTTACACTTTAGCCAAATGTTATTCTCATTATGCCATGAAACATCCTGCCCTTGCCCTTTTATTCGTGTTGACTCCCTTTTCGTGGAGAACACCAAAGCTTTCTGCCAGTGACCACATCTCGCCTCCGCCAACATCCAGGACGCCACGATGGCCCCTCCAGTACAATCTCATTTTCCCTAAGGAACTTAAGCTGCTGAGAGTTGAGAATGCTGACTTGAGAATATTCCAAAATTCTTGCCCTCAAAATCTAAAAGCAGAAGAAATTATCTAAGAAGGCACTTACCGACCGTAAGTTCTGACCGGACTTGGGAAATACATGCAAGTTGTTTTTCTCTTACGGAATATTTCACTGGCATTAAACTGCAAGGGCCCCATCCCAAACATTTTCTAGTTAAATGACATCCACACTGGAATAAGGAAACAGATAATATTAATACGTAATTCTACATGGGGCATTCAGTTTGTTTGTTTTGTTGTGTCTAATGCAGTGAATAGTACAGATGTAAAGGCCTAGGAATGTTCAGGAACGCTGTGGGGCTAAGTGGTGCCGTCCTACACAATAGCCACTCACCAAGTGTGGCCATTTAAATTTTATTTTTTTTAATTTAATTAATTAATTTATTTATTCATGAGAGACACACAGAGAGAGGCAGAGACACAGGGAAGCAGGCTCCCCTCAGGAAGCCCAATGTGGGACACCATCGCTGGACCCGGGATCACATCCTGAGTTGAAGGCAGATGCCTAACCCGCTGAGCCAGACAGGTGCCACTTGAATTTTAATTAATTAATTAAAATCTAGCAAAATTAAAATTTCAGTTCTCCTGTTCCCAAGCCAGCTGTGCTAGCAGCTACCATGCTGGACGGTGCAGCCATAGGACATTTCCGTCATTGCACCAAGTTCTGCAGGACAGTGCTGCTCAGCGTACCACACGCATCAGAATCAGCCGGAGGGCGTGCGAACACAACAGTTTCTGATTCAGTAGATTCAGATCAGAGCTGAGTATTTGCGTTTCTACCAGGGACCCAGCTGCTGGGGATGTGGCTGATCCAAGGACCATACTTTGAGAACCACTAGACTTGGCTGATGACGCTACGTGACTTATTGGGTTTTGTTTGGTTGGGTTTTTTTTAAAGATTTTATTTATTTATTTGAGAGAGAGAATGCAAGCATAAGAGGGGGAGGGGCAGAGGGAAGGGAGAAACAGACTTCCCTTTGAACAGGGAGCCCAATGGGGGGCTCCAGCCCCAGACCCCAAGATCATGATTTGGGCTGAGGCCAGACACTTAACCCACTGCGCCCCACCAGGGCACCTCTATTATGTGAGTTTTTAATGACATGTGTGCACAAGACTCTCAGCCTCTGCCCAGGCAGGGTTCTCTCCCTTCTTGTGAGCAGGTGCAGAAAGTATCCACACACTGGTAATCCTTGATCTGGGAAGGTATATTGTGGTTTTTCCTAAATAGGATACCATTAGGTCAGAGTTCCCTAAACACATCACCAAGGTGGTGGTGAGGCTCACGTTCCCTGGAACCACATGCAAAAATGTGTGTTAGTGCTCATGAGCACTCTTCCAACACTGTGGTCGCTGGGACTTTGGCTCTAGGACGATTGCTTCATCATATGGGTCTGGGGCAGGTTGTTTAGCCTCTCAGTGATTCAGAGAAAAACAGCAGGACTCCTGCTTGTCCTGAGGTTAAAGGAGAAATGAGCATAAGGCACCATGTGCAGCACCCAACAGAGCATGGGCTCTATCGGGACTAGCACTGCTAGCTGCTACTATTTTTACCAATTCTCAGGGAGGTCCCTAACCACCCCGTCCCCCATATTAAGGTCATCTTGTGCAAGCTAATATAGAAATGTGCTTTCTCTGCACCACAGCAGCTATGTTTTGGGAAAAGACTCAGAGGAAGAATTAACATTTGGTACAGGAAACATACAGAGGTGCTCCACTCCTGATAGCCATGAGCCACCTCTACTTAACACACGGGCAGGTGAAGCTGAAAACAGTTTCTTCAGCTGCATTTACATCTGACAAGAGGCAAAAGCATTATCTTCCCTGTGCCCTACAAGGGGCTGTAAGCTCCATGAAGGCTAATAAATTATTATTTTTTTTTTAATCTTCAGTTTCCAGCCACACTGCCAGGTACTATCAAAAGTATTTGGCAGGTGGATGGGTGGACGGATGGGGAGATGGGGAGATGATTAAATCTACCTCCCAGATTCCAGGTGAGGGAAGATTGGAGCCAGCAGCATTGTGAACATCTGGTCCAATTTCCTCACTTTCAACAGCGAAACCTAAGCCTGAAAGAGGCTAAATGATCTGACCAAGATCACAAATTAATTAATTAGTGGCAGATATTCCACATCTCAAACACCACTCCTCTGCTCTGAATCTCTCTCTCTCTCTCTCTCTCTCTCTCTCTCTCTCTCACTGTCCCACACACACTAACATTCATCAAGCACTAACTTTCATCACACACTAGTGCAGCTGCGGGGTAACTACAAGTCTAAACTTCATCCTCCCAGAGACTTAAGGACCGAGAAGGGTTCCATCCGAGGACTGCTACAACATTTGAGAAAGAAGTGTGATCCCTTCCCTCTCCTGATATCCCTCTCTGCCAAGAATCTCTTTGCACCAGGAGTGCCCAGAAAAAAGCACAATCTGGCATGTTCTAAATTTACTTATGATCGATACCAGCTCCCCACTAAACACACGGTTACAAATTCAGATCCTATTAAATGCTTGGTTCTTAATAGAGAAAAATAGCAACATATATACTGTCATTTAGTTTAAAGGCAAATGTAGCACCGCAAAGCTATCACTTGCTCACGTATCTGTTCTCCCATAAGAAAACCCTGATTTTTAGCTGATCCCATTGCTGCCCAGATAAAAGACCATCCTTCCCAGTCTCTCTGTTATGACTGTGTGACCATGAGATGAAAATCTAATGAATAAGATAGAAGTAAAAGTGTCATGTAGGATTTCCAGGAAGTTTCTTTTTTAAAAAAAAAGGGGGGGGGGGTGGAGAAGGGTGGTACTTAGCACTTCCTCCATCACTTTACCGGGGACAAGGTTGTGATGGCTGAAGCAGCAGCAGCACTATTGGACCCTGAGGGGTGGAAGAGACCAGAGCTGGATGGATCCTAGGTCTCTGATGACTATGCAGTCTCTCTGCAAGATCTGAACTATCTGCCCCAAGACATCTCTTATGTGAGAGAAACATTTTTATAGTTTAAGCCACTATACATTTTTTTCCCAAGTAACTAACCTGATTTTAAAAATATTCAACATATCCCAATATTCTTACTTATAAAGAGTGGTGTCGATTTTAAAAGTTATGCAGAGTTGAAGCCTTCTGTAAAGAAGTAATTAGTGACCGGGAATGCATGACGCAATCCACGCCTAGGGGAAGGTCACTGTTTGTCCTGAATTGGTAAGCAACTTCCTAATTCTGGGATCACTACCCTTCCCCTGGATTCCCTGCATATTTCTCTCTTGCCTCCTCCTTTTGCTCCAGAAACATGGCACGCGTTCTCTTGCCAGAATTCTCACGACCACAGCATTGCACTCTCCCCTCCTCTTGGAGCCCCCAAATTTATAATGCATTAACAAGATGGAGCTGTGAATCACACTTGGCCAGGCCCTTAGCCTGAAAAACCTAGGTTTGAGGCATTATGTTAATGCAGTTAGATCTCTTCTTTATCTGTTCTATACATTTGAAATTCTAATATATACTTAAGAAGCCAGATACTGACTTATTTTGACCATCCAATGAATTCTACATGTCTGTACATTTTCATTGAAAGCACAGGATACTTTTTCTTGAAGAAACAAAGCAAAATTCAATCAGGACTCAAGTTGAACAAGAAAATAAAGATCTCTTCAGTCTCATAATGCTCCCATAATAACATTCACTTTAGACGATTTTGAGTTGAATATATCAAGTCTTTCACCTGCAAAACAAATGTAACTTATAATTGGAGCAGATCAAGGTTTTGTGGAGCTCGAAGCTTATTTAATTTAAGGGCCCTCGTTATGAAAAATAATACAAAATCAGAAATACAGAATTAGGTAAAATCACTTCTGCTTATAATCAAGACATATACACAAGTCCCAACCCAAGAGAAAAGACATGATTAAATGAAAGAAAACTATAAACAGATGTATCACCAACAGCCAGGAAACAAGAAAAAAAATTAAAAGGTTTTTTTTTTTTTTAAAAAAGCCTTCAATAAAAAATACCAGTGTACCAGTTTTGAACCTCCTGTTAAATTTATGTAGCAATTACAATGAGAGGAGAAAAAAACTTAACATACAAAAAGATTAGTACCAGCTATCACATACAGATATTATCCATCAAATACTTAAAGAAATGTGTTAAATATTGAGGCATGGATTATATTTTAAAACCTCATCTTAGGGGAGCCTGAGTGGCTCAAGTCAGTTAAGCATCTGCCTTCAGCTCAGGTCATAATCTCAGAATCCTGTAATCAAACCCCTTGTTGGGCTCCCTGCTCAGCCAGGAGTCTGCTTGCCCCCCTCCGTCTCCCCTCCCTTCCCCCTGCTTGTGCTCTATCTCCTCTCAAATAAATGAATAAAATCTTAAAAAATAAATAAATACAAATAAAAACCTCATCTTAGGGAAAATGTTACGACTTCTAGAAATAACCGTTCATTGGTTCTTACTGGATGCAAAGCCCTAACATTTGTTTTGGATGGGCCATCCCTCAGAACACAGTGTCTTTTTTCTCGTATCCGCTGTAATGGATACAGCCAACTTTAATTAAGCGCTCGCTATGTGCCGAGCCAAGCAGCATGCTAAGCCTTTTCCATGCAACACCCCAATTAATCTCGCAACCAACAGATGAAGTGTTTTATTATCCTCATGTTACAGACAGGGAAACTGAGGCCTAGGTAAGTCATACGGTTTGTAAGAGGTAAAGCCAAAACCAAATCCAAGAAGTTTCCATAGAAACCTGAGATTCAGAGAAGTTAACTAACCAGCCCAGGGCACACAGCTACTCAGTGGTAGATTCTAACTGGGTCTGACTCCAAAACAGGCTATTCTTAATACCATGTCCTTATAAACCCACAAGTGTTAAGGGGTCCAAGTGCAAAATACGACATTGTCAACGGTTTCTGGATTTATAGCTCCTTTTGGAAAAATGACAGGAGAAAAGCAAATGTGGAGTGTTCATTAGTTGGAGAAGGCTTTCTTGAGTTCCTAACTTGTGTATGGTCCACCAGCTGCCATTCTGGGGGAGAAAGGCAGCAGGTAGGCTTGCCTTCAGACAAGGCACACACATTTCAGCAGGTACAGCTTATTTTACCACAGGAACTAGTACCCTCAGTACTTTGTTCCATCGACTTATTTTTCTAGAATAATAACGTTGTCATGTATATTCATTTCATAGCTTCTGTACGACCAAAAGGCATAACTTGGGGCTGGGACATTTTCTTTGCCACTTCGTATTTTGTAAAGTTCCATACAAATTAATATGCATACACAATTAGAAGAAAACCACCATTTGCATCTGTGGAGGCTGTAATAACTGCCACAAGCCTCCGCTCCTGCTAAAGATGGGTTTCCTCCCACTAATTCATCCCCTCTACACCAAAAATGGACTATGTATCCCCTTCAATTCCTAATTTCAGGTGCACGTCCAATTGGAAGAGTCCAGGCCTAGAGCCAACATCATATAACATGTTAAATTGTCAAAAAGAAAAAAACTGTTTGAGACCTAACTTAGCAAACAAGCATATGATATCCCCGCCTACCCAGGCTTCTCCATTCCCTAGAAGACGACAACAATTTGGGATGCTATTTGTTTGTTTCTATTTATAAAATAAGACATGGTATTGTTAAAAATTGGGGAAGTGCAAAAAGATAGGGAGAAGAAAAAAACATTATCGAAAAATCCCTGTCCCAAGAGGAAATGACTATTAACATTCTGGTTATAGTTCTTGTATTATTTTATCTACCATAGCAAATAATTGAGATCAAACAGTATATATAATTCTGAAATCTGTTACTAGTGGGGGGTTTTGTTGTTGTTTTCTTTACTTTAAAAGGCCATCTACTCTTTTTTTTAAGTAGGCTCCACACCCAACGAGGAGCCCAACTTGGGGGCTCAAAAACACAACCCTGAGATCAAGACCTGAGCTGAGATCGAGAGTCGAACAATTAACTGACTGAGCCACCCAGGCGTTCAAAGGCCATCTGATCTTAATGCTCGTGTTCAGCTCTCTTATTTTTCAGGCAAAGATCAATTCAAAATTTTTAGTATTCTAGAGACATCTGCAAACAGCCCAAGCTCCCAGGACTTTTTGATTGCACAGTAGTAGAGATGTGCCCGCTCAGTTGACCCTACACAGAGCTACAAGACAAAACAAGAGGTGATCTTCCCCAGGAAATATGAATTGTCATTGTATTTTCATGCTATTATGAATTTAGTGAGAAGTCTGTTATTTTTTTCAGGTCTCACAACATCTATGATTCACACCTGGCAATCTCTGAATTGCACAAGGAGGGAAGATTGCAAATTCAAAAGAAAGGACAGGACATGGCCCAAACGGAAGAGTGGAGGAGTCACTGAGACACAGGATCAAAGTATCCAAGAGCCTCACTGGTTCGACAAGGAAGTGGTGGTAGAAGAGGATGTTATAGAGGAGGAGGTGGACAAGGCTCGCAGAAGACCTCGGGTTGAGATTTCTCCTCTCCCACTGCCCTAAAATCTTTTGTGTTCCTCAGTCACACAAGGAGCACAGTAGAAGGGCTGCCCAACATTAAAGTGAAAAGACACACTTGCTGCTTTGTTTGATACTAATTGACATGTGAGAGATTTGGCAGATGATTATCTTTAAAATCATCCAACTCTATACACTTCTAATTGAATCAAAGAGATCAATACATATAATGGACTTTTTAAAGTCTGTGCGTTGGCCCAGAACAAGGAGAATGAAGGTAACCGTGAAAGCTTTGCGGGTTGTCAACTCATCATCTTGCTGATTTCAATGGTGACTCATTGGATCATTTTTAAATTGAGGTTCCCAGGATTCTCTACCCTCTTATTCATCTTCCTTCTTTAAAAGAATCACTGATGGGACCTGCCTGCTTCTCCCTCTGCCTGTGTCTCTGTCTCTCTCTGTGTGTCTCTTGTGAATAAATAAATAAAATCTTTTTTAAAAAATTAAAAATCACTGATGCCTGGGAACATTAGACATGAGATGATACAGTTTGACTGGAGCTGGAAGAGTTTTCCAGACGGCATTTTTTTTCAATAGAAACCAAGGAAGGGTAGGATGCAGTTTTCCTAACGTGGATACACTGCTCATGGAGCTTGACAGCCAGGCCATTGTTAACCTGTCGCCATGAACACCTTCCCTATAATGGATGCTCTATATTTCACGGAATGGGTGGGTTCACGCAGATATTTTTCAGGCACCACAAATAGCTCGGAAGCATGTTAAATAGAATGAGCATCATTCCCTCACAGCCCTACCAGCTTCTTCCCTGAATAGTGTAATAACATTGGAACTTCCTGGAAAGCCAAATCTCTTATAAGACACTATCCTAGCAAGTTTAGGAACTTTCCGTTACTAATGACCCTCCTACCAGTGTTTTCCACAAATGTCTAAGTAGAGACAAACGTGTTCTAATTATCTTGTCTCAGAAAGGAAGCAAAAGCAGCACCATCTTGGTTCTTCTGATGTGAGTTGCCAAATTAGGTTGAGTTCCTCCGCACCTGGATGTCTAACTAATGAATTCACACTCAAAACAGTTTCCTAATATCTGTAGTTAACAGCACCGATTTTCAACTTGCTGTTTCCAAAAGAGCTGAACACAGTGAACTAGACTTTCAGTGGTTGAATTTCTTGATCCATGTACTGGAAATTGTCAACCAGACCCACACTGGAACTTTTAAAAACAGGTTACGGGGAAGTTATTTTTTTTAAAGTCATTTCCCAGTTATCTATGGGATAATTTCCACACCCACATTCAAAAGCAGTTATAAGTACACAGTTCATAGCTAAATATCAAATATTTATTTTGAGATCTAAACAATTTAGATTAGCTAGATCCCGGGAGGAAAATAATAAATCGCTGATTGTGCAAAAGCCGCTTTCATTGTTTGTGGGGAATGTGATATATTTCTGCTTTCTTCATAGGCAAAAACCCAGTTCAAATTTGTTTATAGCAAGCCCTGGAGGAATTTTTTAATGTTTTAGAAATGAATATTTCTATAAAATGAATTATTAAATAGAGTTTTTAAACGTTTTATTCTGTAGCTTTAATTTTTTTTTTTCTAGTGGGATTTGACTTTTTTTTCCAAAACAAATTTGTTTTAATAAAAAGTTGGTTGTAAAAATGTAACTGGGAAAGAAATTTACTTTCCATTTTGTGGAAAGTAAAAGTCTCTTATTCCTGCCCACACTTAAAATTTTGGCAGGGATTGACAGACATGATAGCTATTGCTAAAATGCCAAGGCTGACTAATGTCGCCTTCCCCACACTGGCTTTTATCAATCCTTTAATGCTTGCTCACTCAATATTTCCAATGAACTCTACTCTCAAGAGATGTTAGCCTTGAACTGTCCACCCTTCACAACGTTTCCAGAATTATCTACCTAATTTAAACCCTGATTATTTAAGTCCCTTGTTCCAGGGCTTTCTGCAGGCTCCCTGCAGCTTCAAAATGAAATCCAAACTCCTCTAGTGTGCTCACCCGGTCCCTCACAGCCTGGACTCCACCTCCCCTTTCTTGCTTCATGTCCTTGCTCCCGCCACAAATCACCTTTTGTGCCAGCCACACTGAATTCTTTACTTTTGGGGGATGATCGCTACCCCATCCACGCGCTTGCATTAACTACTCCCTCCTACTTTCAACATACTCCTTTTCAACTTGCAAAAGCCAGTTGAAATATCACCTCCACTGAGCCACCTCCCTGAACACACTCCCCAGCCCAAGAAGAGCTACTCCTCTTCTGCTTCTCTTGCAGCTATACTTAGTACATTACTGTATACTTTTTGTACAAGTATTGGTTTCTCTCTATAGATCATGATGTCATTTGAGGGCAAGGACCTGATCATTGCTGCCCTGCCCCTGGCTGAGTTCCTGAGAAAGGGTTCACTGAGTACCTAAAGAGCGTTCATGAGCACCCGGCAGAAGTAAACAGCAACACTCTTCTTCTTCTTCCATAGCATGGAATAGGAAATATCCGAGAGCATTAACAACCTACGGCTGGTCTTCACAAGCCATAAGACTCTGCAGGTGAGCATCTCCACAGCCTCAGTCAAATGGCAAAGAAGGCAAAGTATACTCGGGTGTTTCTCCTTCCCATCTTCCTCCTGCCTTCCTCTCTCACCCCCCGTGACTTCACACCCACTGCATTTGCTCCTGTGTGCCCGCTGGCTTGACAAAGCTCATTATGGAACGTATACCAAGCCACACACACATAGCTCCCCCCCGGTCCACCTCAGCCAACTTCTAGTCTCCCAGCCAAGTGCCATGAGACACCTATTGGAGAACCAAATAAGGTTATATGACATAGTCACTGATGTTCAGTTAAGAATAGGCTCAATCTTCCAGAGAGACATACCTTTTTTAAAGATTAGCTAATTAATTTAAATCTAACCAGCAGAATATACTAAAGAGGTATTTTTATTAGAAGGCCTTCCCCAGAAGTACTTTGGACTTTCTGGGCCACTAGATACCACCAGCTCCCAGAAGGAAGAGCTGCTGTCTGGGAGATGCTGGGCCCCCCATCTCTGAAAGGCTGCCCACACCTGGCACGTCCACAGGGATTTCCCAGGGCACCTCGCTTAGATGGTCAGTGCTCAAAAGACCACAATGGCTCGGTGTACACTTTTGGCCCCAGTGGAAAGAATCATTAAAAGGCACAGAGAAGTAAGGCAAAGGGAACGAGGAAAGAAAAAGTTGAAAGGACAGTAACAGGTGAGAAGGTTCTTCAGTATTGGAGGAACCACACAGAAGACAACACCCAAATAGATGGCACTGGGCACTCACACAAAAAGCTTACTGTAAAAAATCAGAAATGTATCCATCTCATCACTTTTTTCCATTTAAAACCTGTTTAAAACCTATTTGCCCCTGAGGAAGCTGAGTGTCCTATAACATAATAGCTATAAAAAAATTTTACAAAAGATCGAGTGGGTCAGAAGACTCCAAAGAACTTTTCTTCCTGAAATTATGAAAGCCTACTAGAGTGACTAGAAACGTCTCCGCTCTACGCTCATTTCTCACGATATTAGTTTCTATCCCAAATTTGATCTTATTTTCAGCGCGGCCATTCCCTTTATAGCTACGCATGCTGAGATCAAAGGATGGTGAGTCTGTCGCAAAGAAGACTAAATGTTACTGAGAGAAGAGCTGGAAAGGGCTCAAACTTCATTACATAAAAAATAATTTCAAGGGATAAAAACCAGTTCCAGAAGAAGCCAAAACCAAAAATAGTAGCAACTTTAAACTTCATTTTAGGAGACTGAGGATGTGATACCCCTCCATGTGGTTGCCTAGGGAACAGGATTCATTTAAGCTTTGCTATCCAATAATGTTGTGGAAATTGCTACCCTATATTATATCTATGATGGTTAAATTCACTCAAAATGGAAAAGCCTCTCAAAAGTACAGCTGAAGTTATAGTATAGGAATCTTTGTCAGGAAAGTGTTATAGAAAGCTAAAGCTCCTTTAATATCTCTTGCTGTCGCCACACATGAACATTCTTCTACTTGGATAGGAGATTTTCTTATCCATAATATCCTATTCTTCATGGTGATTGCATGTGATGTGAAATCTTCGCATAAGTAAGTGAATCTGTCTTGATGAAACCCACTTAACTTAGCATGTCCAAAAAAAAAAAAAAAACCGTAAATAGAAATATTCCAGTCTGAACTAAGCCATGCAAAATTATTGTGACTTTCCCCTAAGCATTAGTGAAAGAATGTCCTTAATAACAGAATGTGTAGGAAGCATAAAAACAATATTGGGTTTTCCGTACATGATACATTTTCTTCGACTGTTGCCTGTTAATAGCCCAACCATGAAGGAGAAAAGCTTGGGTAGTGTCCTGGGAGGCTTATTGAAAGTGCCATCATTATTAGCACATGCTTTTTAATATAAAAACACTGTTGGCCAGATCCCTATCCTTCTTCCTTCCAGCAACTCTGTCAGGCCAAAGCCGCTATTTTCACTGAATGTGCTGAGTTTTTCATTTCTGTGTCCCTTGTGTTGTTAAATGAATAAAGAGCATTTTGAGAGCTGACGTTCCAGTGGGGAGAATATTCCTTCTTGTTTATGTTCTTTGCTAATGCTTTTGGCTTCTCTACGTAGGACCACTTTTTACAAGGAAGCTAGCTAGACAAGGCTAAACTGTAACTCTTCGCTTTCCTCTCTGGACCAGCTTGTGTTAAAATCTAGATTAAAATCTAGATCGGGGGAAGAAACCGAGACCAATGGCTAAGGAGGGGGTAACACATGATTTGATGAGTTCAATATTCTATGAGATTTTAATTAAGATACTGCGTGTCCTGTGCCTGAGACCAGAGATGTTGTCCTTCAGACCTGTAATCCTGTAGCAAGACCACCTCTGCAATGATGGCCATTAGTTGATGGCAAAATCTCAATGAACCAGAATTTAACCACAGGAAAAGGAATCCTACGTGTCACAGAGCACTGTCATGGGCACTAGGGGCCTTATAAATATGCCCAAATAACTTTTTCTGCAGATCCATTTTAAGGGATTTGAAGAGAGCAGATTCATATAAGAAATTTCGTGGCTTTTTAAAAATATATTTATATGTTTATTTTAGAGAGAGAGAATGAGGGAAAGAGGGTAGAGGCAGAAGAAAAGAGAGAATCCCAAGTAGACTCCATACTGAACATAGAGCCTGACATGGGGCTGGATCTCGACCTGAGGCGAAATCAAGAGCCCAACATTCAACCAACTGAGCCACCCAGGTGCCCCATAAATAACTAAAACTATAAAAAAAATTAAAGAATGGAAACTATTTCCACAGGAGGTCCTAAGGTAAGTGTACACCCAGTTCTACCTTCTACAACCAATTCTGTAAGAGTGAAGTTCAGAATGACTTTACAGTATTGTCAAATATCTCAGTTTGCTCACTCTACGTTATGAGTGAGGCCCTAGTCATAGCTGGATAGAGGTGGTTGAGCATTCAAGTGCTGAAATGGATTAATGATGAAAACAAAGTTAGTCAACACAATCTTATCAATTTCAAGTTTCTTTTTTTTTTTTAATTTCAAGTTTCAAACTAGTCATGTGCATCTGTTGTTTTGAGACTATTCAGTTGTGCTATAGAAGACAAGTAATCAAATAGGATGGGTGAAATTCTAAGATGCGTAAAGTAGAGGTAAGTAACTCAGGAGACTTAAAGCATAAGTACAATAAGTAGTAGAGACATGTGCTGAACATACATAGGGGTAGAAATACTGAGTAAACACTAAAATTGTTGCTGAACATTAAATATAGATGAGGTATGAGTCACCCAATATTTATGAGGTTTTTAATTGGCCACCCATTGATTACACCCACTCTGGCCCCACAGATATTGAGCCAAATAAAACTCAAAGCTGTTCACAGACCAATTAGTGAGTTTCCAATTGTAGCCAGACACATTTGTCCCTGTGTCTCTCCAGTTGAGTCTCCTTGCTCCAAAGCTCAACTCTGTTCCTCATAACCCCACTATCGGCAGGGAAGGCTGATGAGAAAAGAAGAAGGGGTGGGGGAGAGGAAGGAAGAGAGTGGAAGGAGGACAGGGAGAGGAACAAGGATGGGGGCTGAGACTGACCAGCTGGCCAGGACTGTGTGGGCTTTCTACCTCACTTGTACCCAATTCCAAATACAAGGATACATGGACCTACTCCATCTCTTCCCCTTATTTCTCACTGTATGTTTTTAATTTATTCAATAAACCATGTGATTCAAGCATCTTACTTTGTGATCTGTAACCCATGGGATAGCTCACCCAGTAGTATATTGGGAGACTACACAGCATCAAGGTAATTTCTCACATGACAAAACTAATTAGTGTCTCTTAAGCCTTCACACAGTCTGCTAATTGTCTGCCACCAAAGGCCAAGAGAAGAAAAAGAAATAAAAGGTGGCAACCAATTATTAATGGGGAAGCCTGAAATTGTCAATCCTCCTTAGTCCTACAGCTTGGTTACACGTGGTCCTTGTTGTGACTTTATAGTACATACATATATAGTCACATTTTCTGCTGGTAAAATGATCGTTAAGTCCAATGGTTAAATTACAGGTATTGGTACTTGATGATGTTCCACAAAGAGGACAGTGGTCTGTAAAGAAGGCTACGATCTCAGGATGCTCAGCCAGCTGAAAAGTTTCACTACCAACATTTTAGAAAGCTGCTCATTAACGGTATGAAACTAACTCATTTCACTGCACCTGTATTTATTTACTACACACTTCGTGTGGGCCAGATGCTATGCGGCGGAGAAAAGGTGAACAGGATAGATCACCATCTCAGGACTTGCATAGTGTATACCATAGAGACACACAACGTATCACAAAGATACACTAAATACCCAGGTAATTATACAAAAAACTAGCTACATTTCATAAAAGGCAGGCAAACAGAAACTTATGGAAATTCAAACAAGTAAGCAATCACATTCACTGGAAGAATCTCAGTAAAATAAAGTGATAAAACTCTCCAGAGAATCATTTAGTCATGTATATAAAAAGCCTTAAGACTGCACAGTTTATGGCAATTAAATACTGAAAATAATCTATATACATGTCTAAAATTTTTAGAGTGGTTAAATAAACTCTGATACATCCATTCACTAGAATATATGCAGCTCTTAAAAATTACATTGTTGGTAGGCATTTCATAAGGTGATATGGGAAAAGTAAAAAATCCACATGGTAAAAAAAAAAAAAAAAAAATGTTCCAACTCTTCAAAAGGACAGAGAGTGAAATGTCTTTCTCCCACCCCAGAATCTCCAATTGATCTTGGAGATCTTTTTTTTTTTTTTTTAAATTTTATTTATTATTTATGATAGTCATAGAGAGAGAGAGAGAGAGAGAGAGAGAGGCAGAGACATAGGCAGAGGGAGAAGCAGGCTCCATGCACCAGGAACCCGACGTGGGATTCGATCCCGAGTCGATCTTGGAGATCTTTACATTATCAGTGAACTATAGATCAATAACCTATTCTTTATCAGAGTGCAACTGTAGGAGTTTTAAATATATTTCACTTAGTCAGTCCCCTATTAAGGCAATCACGTTGTTTCCAGAATTTTGCTATTACAAACAATGCTGCAATACATCTAGATGAAATGTCTAATAATATGCGAAAATGTTCAAGATAATTCCGTTAAGTTAAAAAACAAAGGCAGATGAACGTCTGGCTTCCAGTTCCTCATGTAGGAAGCTGGAAGTTGCTACTCCATCCTAGCAACAAGTAAAAAGCTGAACAGACTGAAAAACTGACACCTCTTGGATCTGTAAGAGAGGAGGATGCAGGGCAAACCCCAACCCCTAAGATTAGAGAACAAGAAGTCCAGAGAGAATACAGGGAGGCTTGGCTTTCCAGGGCACAGTCTCAGGAGTGGAACAGCGGGAGCTGGTGCTGGGGCTGGAACTGTAACCCACAAATTGCTGGAGGCTCAGTGTGGACAAGTCTGAAGACTTAAAAACTCCAAGGAGACCCAGTCACAGAGTATATATACCCACAGTACTGTGAGATTTACTCCTAGGTATTTGGCCATATTCCCACAGTAAACATCAGAGAAAAATCCCCTTCTGGCAGGGGCCATCATTTTTAAATATGTCAGAGCATTCTGATTTCCCTAACAAGGCTGCCCTCAGGAGAACCTGGCTAACCTGAACTTCACCTGCTGGGGTATTCTTAGAGCCTAACTAACCTGAGGAGGGGAAATACCCAACTCCAGCCCACTCTAGCCATCCTGTACCACTTAACGGAAAGGGAAAAGCCTGAGAAGCTCTTGAGAAGTTCACAGTCCAGAGGCATATGCTCACTTAAAGACTGAGGCTAGGGGACACCTGGGTGGCTCAGAGGTTGAGCATCTATCTGCCTTTGGCTCAGGGTGTGATGCCGGGGTCCTGGGATTGAGTCCCGCATCAGGCTCTCCACGGGGAGCCTGCTTCTCCCTCTGCCTGTGTCTCTGCCTCTCTCTCTGTGTCTCTCATGAATAAATAAATAAAATCTTAAAAAAAAAAAAAGACTGAGACCTAATCATAAGACCATAGAACACCTTCCCTCTCCTCACACCTCATCATCACATTACTAAAGGCCTATTTATAGAGTTCCTTTTACGCAATACATCATGTCTGGCTATCAAGAAAAATTGCAAGGCATTCTGAAAGGCAAAAAACACAATTTGAAAAGACAGACCAGAATCAGACATGGCAAGGATGTTGGAATTATCAGACTGGGAATTTAAAATAGCTACGATTAATATGCTAAGGGCTCTAATGAATAAAGTAGATAGTATGCAATGCAAGAACAGATGGGCAATGTAAGCAGAGATGGAAATCCTAAGCAAGAATTGAAAAGAAATGTTAGGAATCAGAGATGTCTGGGTGGCTCAGTTGGTTAAGCATAAGACTTCAGCTCAGGTCATGATTCTGGGGTCCTGGGATCGAGCCCTGCACTGGGCTCCCTGCTCAATGGGGAGTCTGCTTCTCCCTCTGCCTCTACCCCTCCCTCACTCATGTTCTCTCTCTCTCTCTCTCTCTCTCTCTCAAATAAATCTTAAAAAGAAAGAAAGAAATGCTAGGGATCAAAAACACTGAAAAACTAACCCTAACTCTGATGGGCTAACAAGTAGACTGGACACAATATAGAAAAGAATCTCTAAGCTTAAGGATGTATCAATAGAAACTTCCAAAACTAAAAAGCAAAGAGAACAAAGACTGAAAAAAAAAATCAGAATAGAGTATCCAAGAGCTGTGGGACAATCACAGAAAGTATGTAGTACTCACATAATGAGAAACAAGAAGAAGAGTGAGAAAAAGGAACAGAAGAAATATTTGAAATAACAATGACTGAGAATTTCCCTCAAATTAAAGTGAGACATCAAACTATAGATCTGGGAAGCTCGGAAAATATCAAACAAAATAAATATCAAAAACCTACACCCAGGCATATCATTTTCAAAATACAGAGAATTAAAGATACAGAAAACATCCTGAAAAAAGTCAAAGGAAAAAGAAACCTTACCTATAGAGGAAGAAAGATAAAAAGTACCTCCTAGTTCTTTTCAGGAAACATGCAAGCAAGAAGCGAGTGGATTATACTGAGTATCCAAAGAAAATAAAAATATTAACTTGAAAAGATGTATGTACCCCTACATTTATTGTAGCATTATTTACAATAGCCAAAATATGTAAGCAACCTAAGTGTCTGTCCTGCAGATGAATGGATAAAAGAGCAGTCATACACACACACACACACACACACACACAGGAATATTACCCAGCCATAAAAAAGGATGAGATCTTGCCATTTGCAACAACATGGATGGACCTAGAGGTATTATGCTAAGTGAAATAAGTCCGACAGAGAAAGAGAAATACCATACAATCTATAACACAAAATCTAAATTAAAAAAATCTAAAATAAAAAATCTAATTCTAAGAAAAAAACAAAGAATAAACAAACAAAAAAGCAAAAACAGACCTATAAATACAGAAAACAAATGGATGGCTGCCAGAGGGGAGGCGGTGGGAGAGCTGGGTAAAATGGGTGAAGGGGGGTGAGAGAGACAGGCTTCCAGTTATGGAATGAATAACTCACAGGAATGAAAAGTACAGCACAGAGAACACAGTCAATGATATTGTAATAGTATTGTATGGTGACAGATGGTAGCTACACTTGTGGTGAGCACAGCATAACAAATAGAGATGTTGAATCACTATATTGTACATCTGAAACTAATGTAACATTATGTGCCAACTATACTCAAATTAAAAATTTTTTTAAATTATAAAAAAAGAGAGTGGAGTAAAATATTTAAAGCATTGAGAGAACCACTGACCTGAATTCTGTACTCTGCAAAATTATCCTTCAATGATGAAGGAGAAATAAAACTTTCTCAGACCAACAAAAATTGAAGGGTTTTTGTTGCCAGTACATTTGCCTTGTAAGAAATGTTAAAAAGAAGTTCTTTATAGACAGAAGAAAAATAATATAAGTCAGAAACTTGGATCTACATAACATAAGAAAGAGCTTTGAAGAAGGAATGAGGTAAAATAAAACCATTTTTCTTATTCTTAATTGATCTAAGAGATAACAGTTTGTTCAAAATAGTAATACCAAGAAGGTATTTTATGGTGTATGAGTATGTATTTATCATATGCTTACACATAAGCAATCAATGAATTGGAGGGAGAAATTAAAATTATCTATTATTATAATGTACTCACACTACCCAGGAAGTGGTTAAGTATTATTTGAGTTAACTTGGATTAGCTGTAAATGTGTAATGCAAAGTCTAGGGGAACCACTAAAAAAAGTTTAAAATGAGGTATAAAGGATATGCTAGGAAAGAGGAAAAAATAGAATCATGTTCAACTAAAAAGTTCAATTAAAGCCACAAAAAGCAAAAAAAAAAAAAAAAAAAAAGTGGAAGACAAAAACAGAAACAAAGTACAAAGACAAAAAATAATAAACAGTAGTGAATATGGTAAATATTAATCCAATCATAATCACTTTGAATGTCAATGCTCTAAATGTATCAATTAGAAGACAGAGACTGTCAGAGTGGATCAAAAACAACCCCAAGTATGTACTTTCTACAAGAAACCCACTTTAAATATAAAGACATATATAGATTAAAAGTAAATGGACAGAGAAAAAATATACCATGCCAACACTAACCAAAAGAAAGTGAGAATAGCTATATTAATTTCAGACAGAGCAGATTTCAAAGCAAGGGGAGTTATCAGGAATAAAGAAGGGCATTACATAATGATAAAGGGGTCAATTCTCCAAGACATAACAATCCTTAATGAGCATGTGCTTAACAACAGAGTGTCAAACTATGTGTGGCAAAAAATAATAGAATTGCAAAGAGAAATAGGCAAATCCACTATCATAGTTGGAGACTTGAATACCTCTGTATCAGAAATGGTAGATCCAGCAGGCAGAAAATCAGTAAGGGTATAGTTGAACTCAACACCACCATCAATCAACTGTATATGATTGATATGTATAGATCATTTCATCTAACAATAGCAGGTGACATGTTCTTCTCAAGCCCATATTGAGCATTTACCAAGAGAGATCACATTCTGAACCAAAAGACACACCTTAACAAAATAAAAAGAATAGAAATCACACAATGCCTGCTCTCAGACCACAATGGAATTAAACTAGAAATCAGTAACAGAATGATAGCTGGAAAATCCCCCAATACTTGAAGATTAATAAGCAAACTTCCAATAACACAGGGATCAAAAAAGAAAACACACACACAGGGATTGAAAAAGAAATCTCAAGTGAAATTTTTTAACATTTCAAACTAAATGAAAATGAAAACAATTTATCAAAATTTGTGGAATGAGAGAGAGAAAAAAAAGAAAAAAATTATTGAGTGCATTTAAAGTAGGGGGCAGCCCGGGTGGCTCAGCGGTTTAGCACCCCCTTCAGCTCAGGGCGTGATCCTGGAGACCCAGGATCGAGTCCCATGTCCAGTTCCCTGCATGGAGCCTGCATCTCCACCTCTCTTTCTGTGTCTCTCATGAATGAATAAATAAAATCTAGAAAAAAAAAAAAAAAGCAGTGCTTAAAGTGAAATTTATATCATTGAATGCCTATATTAAAGAAGAAAGACCTAATATCAATTATCTATGTTTCCATTATAAAGAGACTAGAAAGAGAGCTAATTAAATCTGAAGTAAGCAAAGGAAAAAATAAGAATTAGAACAGAAATCAATGAAATTGAAAACAGGAAATCAATAGAGAAAATCAGTGAAACCAAAAGTTGGTTCTTTGAAAAAATTTATAAAATCAATAAGCCTTTAGTCATGCTAACTAAGCAAAAAAGAAAGAGGACACAAATTTCTAATATCAGAAATAGAAAAAGGACATCACTACAAATCTTATGGCATCAAAAGGATAGTAAAGGAATTCTACGAACAACTCTATTGCCAAAAATTTGAAAACCTGGATAAAATGGACCAATTTTTTGAAAGACAGAACCTGCCAAAATTCACACAAGAGGAATAGACTATCTGACAGGCCTGTACCTATTAAAGAAATTGAATCAATAATTAGTAACCTTCCAAAACAGAAAGCACCAGGCCTAGATGAGTTCACCAATTAATTCCACCAATCATTTAAGGAAGAAATTATACCAATTCTTAATAACCTATTTTAGGGGCTAGAAGTAGAAGAAATATTTAAGTATAAGTCCAAAAAAAATATGTACAAGATCTGCATGAGGAAAATCATAAAGCTCTGATGAACAAAATAAAAGAAAAACTAAATAAATGGAAAAATATTCAATGCCCGCAATTAGTTAAGACACAAAACTGTCAAGATGTCAGTTCTTCCTAATTTGATATAGATGCGACACAATCCCAATCTAAATTCCATCAAGCCATTTTATGGGTATCAACAAACTTATTCTGGAGTTTATATGGAAAGGCAAACCCCGACTACCTGATGCAATACTGAAGAAGACTACAGCTGGAGGATTGACAGTATCCATCTTCAAGACTTACTGTAAAGCTATGGCCACTGAGATAGTATGTTATTGGCAAAAGTATAGACAAATACAACAGTAAAACAAAACCTCTTAGAGGACCTAGAAAGAGACTCACATATATAGAGTCAACTCGTTTTTGGCAAAGGAAAAAGGACAACACTGGAGGAAAATACAACCTTTCAACAAATGTGCTGAAACAATTGGGTAGCCACATGCCCTCCCCCAAGCCCCCAAGAATCTAAACATAGATTTTACACCTTTCACAAGAATTAATTCAAAATGGATGACAGACCTAAATGTGAAACACGAAACTATAAAACTCCTAGAAGATAACATAGGAGAAGCTCTAGATGACCTTGGGTTTAACAATGACTTTTTAGATACAACAGCAGAGGCACAATCCATGAAAGAAAGAATTGATAAGTTAGACTTCATTGAAATTTAAAAATTCTCCTCTATGAAAGAAAATGTCAAGAGAATGAAAAGATAAGCCACAGACTAGGGGAAAAAAAACAAAACAAAAACACTGGCAAAGGACGTATCTGGTAAAGGACCGTTATCCAAAAAATACAAGGAACTCTTGAAATTCAACAATAAAAAAACCAACAACCAGCTTTAAAAATGAGCCAAAGACCTTAACAACTTGCCAAAGAAGATCTACAGATGACAAGTAAGTAAGTAAAAAGATGCTCCACATATGTCATCAGAGAAATGTAAATTATAACGATGAGAGACCATCATGCACCTATTAGAGTGACCAAAATCCGGAACACAGCCAACACCTGGTAAGGAAGAGGAGCGACAAGAATTCTCATTCATTGCTGGCAGGAATGCAGAATGGTATGGAGCAGCCACTTTGGAAGACAGTTTGGTAGTTTCTTACAAAACTAAACAGACTCTTGCCATATGATCCAAAGGAATTGAAAACATGATCACATTTTTTTAAAAAACCTGCCTGTGGATGTTCATAGCAGTTGTATTCATAATTGTCAAAACTTGGAAGCAACCAAGAGGTCCTTCATTAGGTGAATACATAAATAAACTCATTCAGACTATTGGACTATTAGTCAAGGCTAAAAAGAAGTGAGCTATCAAGCCATGAAAAGACACAGAGGAAACAAATGCATATTACTAAGTGAAAGAAGTGAATCTGCGAAGACCACATACTTTATCACTCAAACTATATGACAATCTGGAAAGGGCAAAATTATGGAGACAGTAAAAAGATCAGTGGTTGCCAGCAGGTGGTGGGAGGAGGAGGTGAATAGGCAGAGACAGGATTTTTAGGGCAGTGAAAATACTCTTCATGATATGATGATGTATACATGTCATCATACATTTGTTCAAAACCACAGAATGTATAATACCAAGGGGGAAGTGTAATATAAACCATGGAGTTGGGTGGTTACAATGTGTCAACATAGGTTCATCAATTATAACAACTGCACCACCCTGGTGGGGGACGCTGATAATGGGAGAGGCCATATAGTTGGCGGGGGGGGGGGGGGGGGGGGGCAGGAGTATATGCGAAATCTCTGTACCTTCCCCTCAATTCTGCTGTGAACCTAAAATGCTCTAAAAAATAAACTCAAAAGCTAAGGGGAAATAATAAAACAGCATATGCATTATGATCACATTTTAACTTTGTGAAAATATTATTTACCATTGCAAGAAAAAGTCCAAAAGAAGAGACTACATATATTGAGTAGTTGTCTTAGTGGTAGAATTATGTGTGATTTTGATTTTCATCCTTGTACTGTCTGTATTCTCTATTATCCAAATTTTCTACAGTGAACAAATATTAAATATATAATTTTAGAACATTAAATTTGAGACATTAAAGAACAACTTTGTGGATGAGACAGCATTTGGGCTAGGACTTGGAAGACAGGTGAGATTTTGATTTGCTCAGAAACAGAATGTTAATGATAACAAGAATTGTGATCGAAACTCCATGAGGTGAGAAATTTCAGGCAACTTGGAAGTAAAACTGTCTAGTTAGGTTAGAGCACAGAATATCCATAGGAAAGTGGTAGAAAAGAAAGAGGTTGGAAAACTGCACTGAGACCTTGCACATCAGCTGAGGGATTTACACTTAACATAGTAGGAAGCACAGCAGAGGAGCAAGAAAGACCAGAGTTGGGCAACAGCACCTCTTTCATGTAGTCAGAAAATGTGGTTATCCAGAATATTCCTGAGCATTTAGTTCAGGCAACTGCTGGTATTATACTTGATATGTCTCCAAAAAGGAGTCAAAAATTATCTAACAGGGGTTTCAGAGACAGAGAGAGATCGACCTAGAGAAAAGACAATGTCATAAAGCAAGTGTAATGAAAGTATTAAAGAATCATTGCTTCATAAAATACTTTCAAAGACATCAACACTCACCACCCAAGTGATTTCCCAACAATATACTCAATAGTCCTGTGGGACTTTAAGCACTTATGCCCAAGAGATGGACATGAGTCAGACGACTGAACTACAAGATGTTTACCAATGTCCTGAAGCTGGTGGACTATTTGAAATTCACGCCAATTGTATTTATGACCATCACTGCGGGAAGATCAATCCTAAGGACACTGCAGTGGTGTCTCGACATGAGATTCATACTGCTGTGTTCTAAACACTTCCATAATCCATTCCAGGATACTGATGCTCCTTAACATTTCCTGGAGTGAACGGTTGACCTATTGGAGATTCCACACTCTTATTAAGAAAACAGAACCATAAAATATACCTAATGCTCCACACCAGAATACTCCATTCCAGGTATTTGAATACTGCCTAAAACAATTCATATCAATCCAACTTAATACATATTTTAAAAATAGCTCCCACCTGGGGAGCAACTGGCCAGGCACTGTGCTAGGTTCTTTATAGACTTTTTGTCTTTGATCCCAACGGTCTTGCACAGAAGGTGTTATCATCTCCATTTTACAGAAAAATAAAATATGGCTCAGAAGGCTTTCAACTAACAGGAAAGAGAACGGATGCTAAGGTCTTTTTGGCTGAGAGTCAGTGATCCTTCCATTGGACAACCTGCCCCCAAAACATATTCTGAAAATATCACCAATACTGTTTTCCTGTGCCAAAACCATGATGGGAGCAACTGTGAGAAACCCTCAGGATTCATTTCAGACAGATAACTGGATCTCTGTAGTTTCTCATCATAATAATGCTATGGCAAACAGCAAAACCAATATAAATTTCCAAGGAAAGAGCTATGCTGAATAATTCCGTGGCCAGCCTCTTTCTTTCCTCAATTGCCAGCAAAATAAAAAAGGGATAGAATAATAACTATGTCTTTCATTGGTTTGGGGATCAGATAAACAGATTCCTTTTATAAAACTAGAAGCAAGAAGTAAAAAGTCTCCAAATACAATGCATATACATTTTGAATATCTGAAATTCCCTTTAAAAATCTCAAGAATTAAATTGCAATTTAAGATATCTATAAATAGCATGGAATTGAGCAAAATGCTACTGATTTAAGCCAAATGAGAAAATGAGCAAGAGCCCCTTTTGCTATCTTTGTAGAATGAAATTCTTTAGGGACTAGAGGCAATGTTCTAAGAATAGAAAGAACATTTTCTCCCTGAATGCCCCACCACTCACTAACTTCACTACACTTTCATCTTACATCTGCAGGCAGCTTTCTTTTCTCTCCCCCAAAGAAAAGGCAGGAACATATCTGGTGGAAATATCTCGACATCTTTGAATATTAGATGAGATACAGAATAAGAAAAAGAACACTACTGGAAAATACTTCCCGTACTTTCACCAGAGATCAATAGAGGTAACCAAGGAAAAGCTAGTAATCTATTAAATTCTCTTACTGCCCTGCAGTGCCATTCCTGCAGAACAGAGGGCAGCTGGGTATCAGGAAAGAAACAAAGGAAAGGGATCCAATCACCTAGGGTCTGAATGGTTCATTTACTCACCCATCAGTTATCAAGTCCCCACTATGGACTAGGCATCAGGAATACAAAAATAAATGGCATATTAAATTGGATTTCTCTATTAAACGCTCCCATAGCACATCACACTTCTTTGTAGCACTCATTACAGGATCACATGTCTGGTTTTTTAGCTGCATGTTAAATCTTAAGAGGCTTGTTTATGGTAATGTAAAATGGTACAGCCACTATGAAAAACTGTAAGGCAGTTTCTCAAAAAAAATTAAAAATAGATTCCCATAGGATGTAGCAATTTCATTTCTGGATATGTATCCAAAAGAACAGAAAGCAGGGTCTTAAAAAGATACTTATACACCCATACCCATAGCAGCATTACTCATAATAGGCAAGAGGCAGAAACAACCCAGTGGTCCAGTGACAGATAAACAAAATGTGGTATATACATGCAAAGAAATACTATTCAGCCTTAAAAAGCAAGGAAACCTGTCACATGGTAAAACATGAATGAACCTTGAGGACATTATGCTGAGTGGAACAAGCAAGGCACAAAAGACAAATGCTGTATCCTTTCATTTACATGGGGTACCTAGAATAATCAAAATCATTGAAACAGAAAATAGAATGATGGTTGCCAAGAGCTGCAGGAGGGGGGAATTAGTGTTTAATGGGAAGAGACTTTCAGTTTTGCAAAATGAAAATGTTCTAGAGATTAGATGCACAACAATGTGGATATAAGATGGTTCCCAACTTATAATGGTTCAACTTATGATTTTTCAGCTTTACCATGGTACAAAAGCAATATGTATTCAGTAGAAACCATACTTCATATTATAATTTTGATCTTTTCCCCGGGCTAGTGATCCTCTGTCCAGCTCCCAGTCAGCCACATGATCACAATGGACAACCGTCCATTCGCTTACAACCATTCTGCACCCATATAACTACTCTGTCTTTCATTTTCAGTACGGTAGTCAATAAATTACATGCCATACTCAACACTTTATAATAAAATAGGCTTTGTGCTACATGATTTTGCCCAACTGTAGGTTAATTAAGTGCTCCGAGCACATTGAAGGTAGGCTGGGCTAAGCTATGATGTCCAGTGGGTTAGGTGTGTTAAAGACCTGACCAGACTCTTCCCGAAGTGCCCATTGTTAGGCAGTGGGTTCACCACCTTAAGGAAGTATGATAGTCAAACTCAACCCATTCCAACAAAAGGTTCTGTAGAGGGCTTTGAGCCCTCAGACAACAAGTGTCTGTTAAGAGCTATTGACGGTGAGCTCCAAAGAAGTGAACAAGTTTCATATGGCTTACTCAGACCTATTGAGAGCTAACACGGATGGGCTGAAGAAGAGGGACTAACCAAGCAAGAGTAAGAAGAGCAAAGCAGCACAGTGAAGGGCACCAGATAGCCTGCTTTCACCAACTAACCACCAAATTACTATTTTTCTTTTGGT
Organism: Canis aureus; assembly: GCF_053574225.1. Taxonomy (NCBI): domain Eukaryota; kingdom Metazoa; phylum Chordata; class Mammalia; order Carnivora; family Canidae; genus Canis; species Canis aureus. The sequence goes on along the minus strand of NC_135617.1, from coordinate 5,528,384 downwards.
TTTTACTTTTGGCCACAAAGCTTTTGTTTCTGGTTCCCCTATAACAAATTTTCATGGGAAATGAGGGTCATGTTGGATGGAGGAAGAGCTGCAGTGTTTACAGGATAGTTGTAAGAAGCCAAGTTTATTTTAGAACTGGCTGATTGGTCAGTGTTGCATGGTTGTATATCCTGGGATTATAAAATCTCTGTAGCCATCTGTGTGAAGAACAATGGATCATTAAACTTGCATTTATCCACCAAAAAAAAAAAAAGTTAAGATGGTAAGTTTTATGTATATTTTACCACATTTTAAAAAAAAGTCCTAATTTAAAAAAAGACTTGGGGCACCTGGGTGGCTCAGTGAGTTAAACAGATGACTCTAGGTTTCAGCTCAGATCATGATCTCATGGTCATGGGATCCAGCCCCGCATAGTGTTCCACTCTGAGCACAGAGTCTGCTTGAGATTCTCTCCTCTCCCTTTCCTTTTCCCTTGCCCTCTGCCCTGCCCCCGACTGTTTGCATGCACACGCACTCCCTCTCTCAAATTAATAAATAAAATCTTAATAAGAAAGAGACTTTTCCCCCTGTAGCTTCATGATTTAAGCACAGGTCTTTGCATATGGAAGATACTTAACAAATATTTATCGAATGGATAGATGAATGGAAGAATGGATGGATGGATGGACTGGACAGACAGATGGGAATCCAAACAGAAGAGTAACACATAAACCAATAGTTACTATACCATTTGAACATAGAGAAATGGACCCTGTGAATATGAAGAAGGGAGAAGTTCTTGTTATGGTTGATTCTGATATATTTACCATATAGAACTACTTTGTCTTATCCACCAATATCACACAAAAAAATTTTAATAGAGATGTGGTTCTTTCTGGTTAAATAATTCTTATTTTTCCTGTTATTTCTCTTTACCACAGTATAATCTGTCTTCTGACCTAGATGAAATTAAAAGAGAAAAATCCATTTTTTTGTCACCTTTGCTCTTCCCAGCACCTCTTCTAATCCAAAAGAGTAATGTGAAATAAAGCTTGCAATCAACTCTGCAGAACACGAAAGCAGGTGATAAGTTGCTTGCCCATAAGTTATTAATCAGCGATCCTCCAGGGCGTAGTGTTATGAAGCTGTGTCGTGTAATAAACAGCAGGCAAAATGAATAATCTCCATTTTCTGACTCTGAAGTGCAGGCATGTGCTATAAAACTAAATTGACATCTGTTAGCAGGCTTGTCACATGGATGGTTTTTTCCTGCAGAATCTGGAATAAATTAAATCTTAAAATAAAACTTGGAACAGAGAGGCTGCTTTACATAATTCCTTCTAATGGCGTGCTGATTTTAAAGAGAAGTTCTTATAAGAAATGTTTCATTATCATTTTAATTGCAAAACTGTTGAATGCCACTCCATGCTAGGAACGTCAGGTTTTTATAAGGTCCTTGTGTTTTTTAACTAAAAAAGTGGCAAAGGAGACCTTCCTCACTAGCTGGAAAAGAAATCAGGTCTTACCTCCCAATGAAACTATGCCCACTTTTCCCCAAGCCCCAGGAGCCTGTTTCATGGGTGGTTGGGCAGGCCTGGCACCTCAGAGAATCGGCCTGGCTGAGCTCCTAAGGCAGAATGGCTGGCCGGGGTGTGACCTCACAGGACTGGCTCAGGAGTACACCCCTTCAGAGGATTCACTAATATGATAGCAAGTTCTGGAGCCTCTTACTGTCAAAAGGCATTAAGCATTTGTTAACACATATAGAGGAATTGCCAGAGTTGCATGACCCGGTGAAACCGGGCTGTGCAGCTCTGAACATGACATTCTTCTGCTGAACCACAGTCTCCATTAGGAGAGGAAGTCACACAGAGGGAGGCCTTCACAGGCTCCTGAAGCTCATGGCCCCGCTGCCCCAGAGGATTCATTTGGCTCTCCTCCCCAAAACTCTGTCATAATGGCAAAATCCTCAGACAAATATACCCACCCCAGTACACAGCAAGGAAAAAACAAAAAACAAAACAACAAATGCCAGCTCCCTGGAGGCTAATTTCCTAAGTGAAAACTCCCCCTTTTGTAATAATTCTTTGTGCCTTTGAAAACCCCAAAGAAGCAACAATCAATCAAAACGCTTTGCTTTATGTAACATCATAATTCTGGCCTCCTTAAGAATTCTTCATTCATTTCTTTCACCAACATGAGTGCACTTGCCTGCACGAACTTCCAAATAGTAGGGGTTCATATCCCACGCCTTACCACAGGAAAAACTGAGGCACAGAGGACACAGGACCTCGGTGAAGTGACAGAGACAGAGGCTGCAGTAGCATACGGGCTCTCAATCCCCTTCTTGTTTAAAGGGTTTTATGCACAGCAGGGGATGGGGGATTTGCAAACGGAAGGCTGAGTCACCAGGGTCCTCTGAACACTCAGGTTCCTCGCAGGGTGATCTTCCTATTACCTGGGTTAGAGTTTCAGTGGGTCAGTTAAAAATGCAGTTTCCTGGGCTTCAGGCCAGACCAGCTAAGTGAGAATCTCTATGGTTGCTTCTGGATTCGACGTTTTAATCAAGGTTTCTAGGTGATGGGATTCTTTGCTTCCGCTGTTATTTTTGGTTTGTTTGCTGGTGTTCCCAATTCTAACACTGAAATCTGAGAGCCATTCTGTAGTACAGGTGGGAGTGGGTCTCTGGATTCCAGAACACTGCCTGCACACAACCTCACCAGTCATGGCTTCTGCCCAAGGGAAACCGAGAGGAAACGGCATCAAAGAAAATACAAACCACCGCTAAATCCAGATGCACCTAGCTCATTCTTCAAACAGGCTCCATAATCTACATGCTGGCTAAATACTGAATGGTTTGAAAATCACTAAGACCCCAGAAATTTGCTTCACAGCAAATCTCACCATTACAGATAAATGAAAAGGATAAAAAGCCCAAACTCATTTCCTACATGTTGAGTACCGAAGTTCTAGATCCACATTCTCAAGATGGTTTGTCCTTTGGGTCCACTACGGATTGATGGAGACATAAAATTGTCTTTGTATTTCAAATTGCAATTCAGGAGCATAGCTGACTCATTACTCCTAAATTGCTACTGGCTTATTTCACAGAAACATAGGCTTGTCGTGATTAAATAGCATTTCTGCAAGACGAAGTTGCCTTCAAATACACAGAAAGATACATACTTCTCTTGGAAAAAGTAATATAAACAAGTTTAAATAGAAGATTGCACTGGGCCCTAAAAGAATCACCTGGATTTCCACTTTTGCCATAGCATATCTTGTTTCCATGGTGTTTTTCACCCAAATACTCTGAACATCAGTGGTTAAGGCCTTTGGATGCTCTAGTTGCTGCTTATTAATTCTGCAGTAGGCTGTGTGAAAAGATAAAGCATTCAAACTTCAATACCCTGCACATTTTACTTAGGAAGGTACTTGACCTAGAAAGTCAGGTCAAGTATCTTATATATTTCCTGAGCTCTTCCCTAGGTAGTTGGGCGGGGATTCCATACCACGGAGTCCCTGCTCTCAAGCCATATACTCCTTAGGAACATACATCTGAGATGCAGGGATCTGGCTGGAGGGTAAACCATTAGCCATCTAGGACTCAGGCATGTCTGGCCCTTGAACTGGTATGGGAGACCACTGGGAGACATTTTTACAAAGGAGCTTCCTTCCTGAGGGAAAAAAAAATTTGTTCCAAGAAACCAGCAAGTTCGAAACAGAAATCTGGTACGAGCTGGCACAGGAGTAGAAAAATGATCTGGAGCATAGCACATCATCTGTGCCTCATTCCACCCTTGGCAGGGACTCAGGCTGAGGGTGGAGGACATCAGAACACAAATGGTCCAGCGGCACCTGGGTGGCACAGTCAGTTGAGGTTCCGAGCGTCCAACTGTTGGCTTTGGGCTGGGGTCTGATCAGAGCATCCTGGGCTGGAGCCCTGTGCTGGGCTTGGGGCTCAACAGGGAGTCTCTCTCCCTCTTCCTCTGCCCCTCCCCCTCTGCACTTTCTCTTTCCCTCTCACCGAAATAAATTTAAAAAAATAAGATATAAAGCAAAATCAAATAAAATACAGAACACAAAGGGATCCAGTGCTGGGCCTCTGGGGGAACACAAATTACTAGTAAATACCCTCTGCTTCTGTGTTTCTCAGACTATGGTTCAGGCCTTGCTACTCAATGTATGGTTCCCCAACCAGCAGCCTCAGCAGAGCCAGGGAGCTTGCTGGGAATGCAGACTCTCGGGTGCCACCCCAGAACTTCAGAATCAACATCTGCGTTTCAGTTAGACTCCCCAGGTGATTCACATACACATTAAATATGAGCAAGAATGGCATGAAATATGATTTGTGTCACACAAGCATTTCAAAATCTTTTGTTAGGTATTTTTAATATGGGTTAGAAAACATAACTAAGCTGGTTTACTCATGAGTGCATGGGTATTATTTCTCCAGATAAGTCTAAGAAATGTGAATCGGTTTAGAGTTGACTTAAAGGGAAGATGTGCCCTCCCCATGTCAAACACAAACTGAGAAAACTGGAAAAGAGGGAGAACACAAAGGACATAAACTAAAACTAGGTGAAGAAGGAGGAGGAGGAGGAGAAAGGGAAGAAGGAGAAGGAGGAGGAGAAAAAAGGGAAGAAGGAGGAGGAGGAGGAGGAAAAGGGGAAGAGGAGGAGGAGGAGAGAAGAAAGGAAGAAAAAATACAAAGGATTCTAGAATGACATTTCACATATTTATCAAAAAACAAAACCAAACAAAAACCTAGTAGGGCAGAACTAATAGCAAACAAAACAGAATTTAAGGCAAAGAAAATTCCGGGGAATGAAAAGCGACATAATGTACAGGCGCGGCCAAATTTTCTCCCTGAATCTACCATTTTCCGTTTCCAGCGGCAAAGCGAGCGGATCCTTCCCGGGAGCGCTTCGCTCCAGGCCCGGGGATGGGGCGCAGCGCGAGCAGCCACAGGAAAGGGAAACGCCGCGGTTCGCTTCAAAGCCCCATCAGTCTCCATGGGGGGGCCCCCCCACTGTGTCCCCCTAGAGGACGTGCCCCCAGAGCTCAGCAGGTGCCACCCCGGCCACCCTGTCTGGGACCTGCAGCCCGTGCCCCCAGAGCTCAGCAGGTGCCACCCCACCACCCTGTTGGCGACCTGCAGCCCGCCCCCCCCGGAGCTCAGCAGGTGCCACCCCGGCCACCCTGTCTGGGACTGCAGCCCATGCCCCCAGAGCTCAGCAGGTGCCACCCCACCACCCCGTCGGCGACCTGCAGCCCGCTCCCCCCCCCCGGAGCTCAGCAGGTGCCACCCCGGCCACCCTGTCTGGGACTGCAGCCCATGCCCCCAGAGCTCAGCAGGTGCCACCCCACCACCCCGTCGGCGACCTGCAGCCCACGCCCCCGGAGCTCAGCTGGTGCCACCCCGGCCACCCTGTCTGGGACCTGGAGCCCGTGTTCCCAGAGCTCAGCAGGTGCCACCCCAGCCACCCTGTCTGGGACCTGCAGCCCGTGCCCCCAGAGCTCAGCAGGTGCCACCCCACCACCCCGTCGGCGACCTGCAGCCAGCTCTCCGCGCCCCCCCCCCCGGAGCTCAGCAGGTGCCACCCCGGCCACCCTGTCTGGGACCTGGAGCCCGTGTTCCCAGAGCTCAGCAGGTGCCACCCCACCACCCCGTCGGCGACCTGCAGCCTGCGCCCCCGGAGCTCAGCTGGTGCCACCCCGGCCACCCTGTCTGGGACCTGGAGCCCGTGTTCCCAGAGCTCAGCAGGTGCCACCCCAGTCACCCTGTCTGGGACCTGTAGCCTGTGCCCCCAGATCTCAGCAGGTGCCACCCCGCCACCCCGCCAGCGACCTGCAGCCCACGCCCGTGGAGCTCAGCAGGTGCCACCCTGGCCACCCTGTCAACGATCTGCAGCCCACGCCCCCCGGAGCTCAGCAGGTGCCACCCCGCCAGTGACCTGCAGCCCGCGGCCCCCGGAGCCCCCATGCCCCACTTCTGCTCTGTATTCATCCTCCGCGGCTGATTTAATTTCTCTCCAGCACCGTGTTTGCTTCCCCCACCGTGGCCAGCAAAGCTGCTCGGCGCCCCAAGGCAGCAAACAAGAACAGTCCTCCACGACCCTGTCCGAAGAACCAACTGCCCTTCAGTTTCTCACAAGGCTGTCATTAAAGACTCTTGGGTGGAATCAGGTGCGGTTATCAATTTCCAGGGAAATCAGACATAGTTTCCCTGAAAACAAAGAAAGAAGGAAAGGAAAAAGAAAATGCTTTCTATAAAAATTTTTGTAAAGACTTCTTGAAATTGTTAATGAAAGCTCTTGGAATTCAAGGTCATCATTTTTATTTATTTTTTTTTTTATAAATTTTTTTTTAATTTTTATTTATTTATGATAGTCACAGAGGGAGAGAGAGAGGCAGAGACATAGGCAGAGGGAGAAGCAGGCTCCATGCACCGGGAGCCCGATGTGGGATTCGATCCTGGGTCTCCAGAATCGCGCCCTGGGCCAAAGGCAGGCGCCAAACCGCTGCGCCACCCAGGGATCCCAAGGTCATCATTTTTAAATCACACTGTGTCCTCTGATGGAATTCTCAGAAACAAGCCATGTAGGTAGTAGCATGGTCCCTGTCACGCTGCTGATCACCCCCAGCCCCAGAGCAGCTAAGTGACTTGCCCGGTGCCAAAAACGAACAAGAGAATGGGTGATTCGAACCTAAATCACTGACCTCCCCGCGGTAAGCTCTAAGGCAGCCCTGTTACTCTTATCATCAACAGCACGGTTAAGGCTCAAAGTAGTTATAACGTCTCATGAATCAGCTCGGATCATTTAGTATACTCTAGGTAATAAAGATTTTAGGGGGGAAAAAAGCACATGTATGATTAATATGAGCAGAAATTTCAGACTTGATATTTCTAGTCCCATCCTGGAAATTTTCTTTTTTTTTTTTTTTTTTTAAGATTTATTTATTCTTGAGAGTCACAGACAGAGAGAGAGGCAGAGACACAGACAGAGGGAGAAGCAGGCTCCCTGCAGGGAGCCCCATGTGGGACTCGATCCTAGGACCCCAGCATCACGCCCTGAGTCAAAGGCAGACACTCAACCGCTGAGCCACCCAGGCGTCCCATCCCCATTCTGGAAAAATCCTTATGCATGGTTCCAGCAATAAGCACATCAGCAATGAGAAGACAGCTTATCATTACTACCGATCCAGGTGATATTACTCCCTGACAGGCCGGCTTCTGGTTCTTGGGCTTTGGCTTTTGCAGCTGCTCTCACCTGATGCTCTAGAAACATTTTCGACTTACAGCTTGAAATTAAAATTATCAAAGAGTTTTAAAAGCAGTTCAAAAGCCACATGCAGGGCAGCCCTGGTGGCTCAGCGGTTTAGCGCCGCCTGCAGCCCAGGGTGTGATCCTGGAGACCCTGGATCGAGTCCCACGTCAGGCTCCCTGCATGGAGCCTGCTTCTCCCTCTGCCTGTGTCTCTGCCTCTGTCTCTCTCTCTCCTCTCTGTGCATTCTCATGAATAAATAAATAAAATCTTAAAAAAAAAAAAAAAAGCCACATGCATCCTTCTCTCACCATCTCAGAGTACTGCTTTTCGTTGTGGCCTGAGGGGCCGGAATCTAGGTATGGATAAAGAGAAGCAGGAAAAAACCCACAGCTTAATGGGGAAAACATCACCCAACTACTGGAAACAGTTTAATGTCATGAGGTGAAAACAAAACAGTGAAAAGCTCTCTGGTTTCTAAAGTCGCCAGCAGAAGAAATGAGTGAAGAAGGCAAGGCTCAAGCACAGACATATTTTACTGTGTGTGTGTGTGTGTGTGTGTGTGTTTTCTATTTGCTTTCCCTGCCAGAGCCACATCATATTTACCAGTATCTGTACACATGCAGAAAAATGAAAACAGACCTTGCTTGCTGCAGGCCAGAAATGAAGTTTCCTTTTATCTGGCACCACATAGCTTTTAGAGGCATGTTCCTAATGGAAGCAATCATTCACCGATGGGTTTCATTTTTTTTGTTTTGTCTGAAAGCATTCACCAAAAAAAACAAAAAAAACAACAACAAAAAAAAAACTCCAAAACAAAACAAAAACTATGAAAGATTATTAGTATCTTTTAAACAATAAGGAATTTTTCAAGCAGCAAATATATACCCAAATCATTTTCATGTGTTTTTTTTTTTGTAGTAAAATACCCATAACATAATATTTACCATCTTAACCATTTTTAGGTGTCATTATTAATGTTTTTAATAAAAATAAATAGATTTAGGAATATAAAAAATCCTTTATAACATTTATCCTTTTTAGATACTACTGTAAGTATTTCTGCTGTCTCAGAAGCCGTGTAAAAGATTTCAGGCTTCATCTTCAGCATAAAGGTTGGCCCACTGCAGCTCCTATGGAGTTAAACACAATTCAGATGCATACCTGGTCATTAAAAATACATTTTCCATAGGAAATGTGGCTTGGATAAATTATATCCACAGGCCATTTTTTTCAAAGCCTTATTTCGTCCTCATGTTTACCAAATATTTTGCTAAAATATTAGCGAAAAAAAAAACAGTATCTACTCATGTCTATTCTTTGGAGTGTGAGGGTAGAGAGGGCCAGGGTGTACAGAGTAGTAGGGTGGAGCAAGAGAGTCCCAAATGGATGCAAAGAATCCATAGTTATCTCTCTGAATAACCAAGACTTGACATATTATGGAATGAAGCCTCTCATTTTCAGCTGTAAAACAAAACAAAACAAAGCAAACAAAAACAGCTCTCTGAAGGTCACAAGTGGCAAAAATAAAGTACTGAAGAATGCTCCCACTTCAGTTTCTGTTGGGTGATTTTACCCCAAAAATCCTATACATATGTTTCACTTAGGCTCCTGATTATTAAATGCTCGTGACTGTCAATGGCAGCACAAAATACAAATCAGCGGTTAATCACATGTTAAAAGAGCAGAAAATTCTTCGAAATGGTTCTTGAAGAAGCTCCTGTTGCCCGATTAAAGGGAGGGTTTTTAAAAAAATAAAGAAAGAAGAAGAAGGAGTAGGATGAAAAGGAGAAGAAAGAACAAAGCAGAGGAAAAGCCCTTTTATTAAAGGCCAGTCAGCCAACTCCAGTTTAAAATCGAATTCCATGTACACTGTTTTTCAGAAATACCCGTTCTGGCATGTTCTAAACCACATGCCATCTCTGGCTGAGAACGCTAAGGCAAAACAGGCCAAGCCCAAGACGGGTTGGCAAACAAACACAAGCCAAGTACACTCGGGAGAATTATCCAGTATTTGCCTACAGCATGTAATTGGCTCGGGTCTACACTAAAAATTGCTTTCAAGGAACACGGTTCAAAGATTGAGTTTCTTTTTGCTCTCCATTCACGATAAAATACTTGTAGGGATCTGACATCTTTTGACATGATTATATCAGTTGCAACACACATACTGTCCAGTCAGTGGTACAGATTCAAGTAATCAAAGGTACAGACTTTCTGGTCTTTGAGATGCCTGGAGACTCAAAACAGTCGTTACAACAGTGAGAAACACGATACACGAGCAATCTCTTATCAAACAGAAACCTGGCTCTGATGGCTTTGTATTGGAGACTGACATAAGTAGTTTGCTCCGTTGGAACATTTTCAATCAATTGCCAAATGAAAATGGGAGTCTTGAGTCTAGGCCAGAAGTGGGTTTCTTAGCTCCTTGCCCAGTCTTGGCCAAAACCCTACTCAACAGCAACTACAATCTACAAATCAACTTAAAGATCTCGATCCCTGCCAAAACTTTATGTCTACAGAGCTGACTCTATAAATAAGGATGGGTGATCATCAGCCAGGTTGAAACCGGATCCTCCACTATCCAATTCTTGGTTTGCATTTTATAAGGTTTATGAGTTTGTTCACTTTATTTCATTATGAAATCAAATGAAGAATCTCACCTTGTGATGCCCAAATTCATTCAGGATGGTTCCCAGCTTTCTGGTGTTGCTATGCGGTTTTTGGGCAGCAACAGCTGGATGAGGGTCCCGCCAGTCGATGGACAAGCGGTGATACCACAGGCGCTGACTCTCCAGAATATGAGCCGACTTAACACTAGGATCAAAACGATGTACTTCACATCCACTGTTGGCCATGCTAACCTCAAATTGGGTATCCTCACTCCCTAGCCTATAAAGAAAGAGGATGGAAATCAGTAACAACAAAAATATAATGAGGCAAAAGTGTTGGATTGACAAAATGACGATTCTAAGGCCAATTTTCTTATTCTTATCGAGCTTTCTCCGGTTTTAACACATGACTAACTGTGCACATTCAATAAACCTTCTTCTTTCACAAAAACCATTATAGCTAAAAGCTTCTGGATGAAAAGCAAGCAGAGAAATTATCTGCTAAATGCAGACCAGAGAATCACATGTTCCAACATGTAGAGGCATACCAAATTAATTTTTTAAAAAGATGTAAATCAGAGCAGCAACGAAACAAGACTATCCAGTAATCTTAAGAGGTTTTCTCAGAATACGTCAAAAAATAGAAGTGCCAGGATCAGTTCCCTTAGGGAGAGGTACAGTCTACTAATGTGGTAATTTGTCTCCATTCTAATGGCCACGATGCATGCAGCCGGACCTAAAGACAATAGGTATTTTCTTAGAAATGGAAGTTATTTTAAAATCGTACAGTTAAAGATAAAGCAACTGTGTGTGGTTCTACTCAAGAAGTAGAAGAAATACGTCACCTAAATTCACGTCAACAGGAGGAAAAAATTATGAATTATTTGTACTTAAGCATCCAGTATGTAGCATATGATGTGGAATGTTCATATACTTACACATTTTTAATTTACTCAGTCATATTACTCAGACGTATTTGATGGAGTTATATTCATCACTTTAAGAATCGATTTGAATGAAAAACATGAAATTAAATGAAAGAGGATTATTTTTTAAATGGTGATTATGGCTTCTTTGCCCAAAATACAATAATTAGATGTGATTTAAGATACCAAGACCTCACAGAGTATCTATAATCCATTGACCAAACCTGAACCTAGTGCAGAAATGTTTCATTCTCTTAGACTTTACTATCTCAGATATTTCATAATTTGGAAATATGCAAGCTCATTGGCTAACAATTATTTACCCGCCTTTAGTTGACTAAAATAAGTCTTCAGTACAGAGATCCTCCACCTTGACATTTTTTTAAAATATTTTATTTGTTATTTATTCATGAGAGACACAAAAAGAGAGAGAGGCAGAGACACAGGCAGAGGGAGAAGCAGGCTCCCTGCAGGGAGCCTGACGTGGGACTCGATCCCAGGTCTCCAGGATCATGCTCTGGGCCGAAGGCTGCACTAAACCGCTAAGCCACCGGGACTGCCCCACCTTGACATTCCTATTATACTCTTAATTTGCCTTATTTTTCTCCTTTGCTTCTACTCCATTGCCTGTTCCCTTTCTGGATCTGTGGCATGTCAACCCTCTGCTGTCCCTCAGCTATAATCCTCTCCACACTTTTGGCTAGAAGATTTAGCACTCCTCTCACAAACAGTACCATTCCTTTGACCCAAGCGATCCTATTCCTATTTTTCATCTCTTACTGAATCCACACAGCCCAGACCATTGTAATGTCTCCTAGTTTTCCACCCAATTTTTCCATTATCTAATCCAGTGTGGCAGGTTGACTTGCTGGCTCCAATTCTTCACCCCTTCACCCCTACTACTGCCATGCTATGCTCATCATGGGCAGAGTGTCTTTTCCTGCCCCTTGATTTTTTTTTTTTTTTTTTTTTTTTTGGGCTTGACTATGTGATTTGCTTTTTGGAAGGAAGTGACAGTATGCCAGTCCTGAGCCTACGCTTTAAGTACTTCTGTTCACTCTCTTGTATCATCCTCATGAGGAAAACATACCCTGGATAGTTAGCTGGTCTCAGGACAATATGAGTCATGAGAGGCCAAGGTACACCAGCCAAACCACCAGCTTTCTATGAAAAACAATTGTCCTTGGCCACGTCACCTTGAAGTTAAGTCTCCCAGGTGAGGCCAGCCCCAATCAACTGAAGCCCAGCTGATTGGGAGACATATAAGCAGGAATAAATAATGGTTTTAAGCCACTGAATTTTAGAGTGACTGGTTACACAGCAACAGCTAACCTATAAGCCTACCATGAATTATAAATCCAAGAGTTGACAGGACGCCTGGGTGGCTCAGTGTTTCAGCCTCTGCCTTTGGCTCAAGTCTTGATCCCAGGATCCTGGGGTCAAATCCCATATCAGGCTCCCTGCAGGGAGCCTATTTCTCCCTCTGCCTATGTCTCTGCCTTTCTCTCTGTGTGTCTCTCAGAAATAAATATATAAAATCTTTTAAAAAACAAATAATATTAGTCCAAGAGTTGAGTAAAAATGACAATGCATTTTTTAGCAGATAGATTTCCTTCTGCATAGATCAGAATGTTGCCAAATTCAGTTGCCCCAAGGGATTTTTCACTTAATTGAATATGTTGAAACTTAGATGAGCAAACCAGTGTTCCACTATGGGTCATCTATTAGAAACTGGCAGTTTTGAAAAAAAATAAAAATTAAAAAAAAATTTTAAATAAATAAATAAGAAAATGGCAATTTTGTAGCTTTAATAAGAGAACACTGTGTCAAAAAAAAAAGTACTCATTAGGGGCACCTGGGTTGCTCAGTCAGTTGAGCATAGGCCTTCAGCTTGGGTCATGATCCCAGGGTCCTGGGATTGAGCCCCACATCCAGCTCCCTGCTTCATGGAGAGCCTGCTTCTCCCTCTCCTTCTGCCACTCCCCCTGCTTGCACTTGTTCACTCTCTCTTTCTCTCTCTCTCTGCCAAATAATAAAATCTTTTTTTTAAAAAAAGGTACTCATTAAATATAATTTGTATGTAAACTTTCTAGAGTAGAGAAATTTGAATAATTTCTTTCTCTGTGAATTTTCTAAATATTGTTTTCATGGAAACAATCTCTACTCTAAAACATGTATTTTAATCAAGACTTCAAAAAATTTTAAGGATTAAATTAAGCACATACACTTCTGTAACTAAATTTCTTAGCAAGGCCCTTTATTATATATTGATATGTTTTCAATTTAAACTAGTTTGTTATAATGAAAAAATAACAATACACATAGAATTCAAAGACATAGATAAAATGAAAAGTAAAAGCTTTCTAGCACTAAAAATTTTGGCCACTAATTCCCAGGGATAATCACAATTAGCATTTTTTCGTGTATCTTCCTAGAAACTCTACACATGTACAAGTGTTCTCTATTACAGCTATCATAAGCACGTATACAAATTTAAGTTCATCATCAAATAGCGAGGAGCGATTTTGTATGATACACTAAATAACATAAAGATACTGAAATTTGTAACTTTGGGGTTAATTTGTTACTTTTACTAAATAAAATACACTTAATATGTAAGCGTACTAAATTGGAAAGTAATAAACTGCATTCATTGAATCAATGTCTATAATTCTCACTTTCATTTATTCAGAATGGTACTTCTTCAAGCTTGGTTACATCAGCCAAGTTTATGGTAGGTGTAAAAGGCAAGAGGAGGGCAGATGTAATATTCATAATTGCGGCAGAACTTGTCCCAAAATAGTGAAACCAAGAGTCAAATCCAATCCGGGTGGTTCCAAAGCATGTGCTCTTTACACTGCACTTCACTGCCAATGAACACAGGACACAGGCTTCTAGAAGGAATCTTTGTGACCTTAAAGACCTAGGAAATAATTGCTAGAGTAAAGCTCTGTAAGGAAGAGGACTGTGTCAATCTGGCTTAGTTTTTTTTCTTTTCTCTTTTTTTTTTTTTTTTTTAGCCTCTAGTTGTTATTTAAACTTCAGTTAGTTAACTTGCAGTGTAATCTTCTTGCTTATTTCTGGACCCCAAGTGCTGAGCAGAATGAGTGCTGACAGACAAATCTACAAAATGCTGCCCCAAATGAGAGAAAACTAGAAAATTAGGTAGGATCTGGAATTCCCACAATACACAGCACAGTGTCTGGCATGGGGTGGGGCAGGCTATGTTTCATATCTTATTTGTGTCTATAAACAAATATTTATAAAGTGCTTTAAAGGACACATGAGGGGGCTCGGTCGGTTAAGCATCTGCCTTCAGCTCAGGTAGTGATCTCAGGGTCTTGCGATCAAGCCCCACCTTGGGTCCTCTGCTGAGCAGGGAGCCTGCCTCTCCCCTGTCCCTCCTCCTCCACTCATGTGCTCTCTCTCTCTCAAATAAATAATTTTTTTAAAAAAAGTACTTTCATATGTTTAAGGCACTATAGTAGGCACCAGAGACAAAGAGATAAATTAAATTTAAACCCTTGATCTGGAGCTCACATGTAGTAGTGAAGAAAGATTTCTAAACAAATAACTACAGTAAAATAATGAAATAACGAAAACTATTGCTTACAACAACAAAAAATGTATCTAGTCTGGAAGAAAATCATTTTCTGTTCTTAGTTAACTGGAAAGAGAACTCACTGTAGGAATTTTCTACTTTATAGGAATGCTCTACTTAATGTTTATTCCATGAAGCAAGAAATATAGATCAAAAGGCTTCTATCTCAGGGTCTAAGATAGTTGCTCCATTTCCTGCCACCACATCTGCATCCTAGCCATCAGGGAAAGTAAAAGGGGAATGAAGGTCATGTCCTTTCCTCTTAGGGCATGGATTCCAAGTTGCACACATCACATCGACTCCTATCTCGTTGCTCAAAGCTAGTCGTATGGCCACTTGCAGCTTCAAGGAAGGCTAGGGTATGCAGTCTTCAGCGAGGTGCTAGGTGCCCTGCAAAACTCAGGAGTTCTCTTACCAAAGGAAAAAGGAAAAATATACCTGAGAGAAGTGAAAACTTATGTCCACACAAAAACCTGTACATGAATGTGCACTGCAACATTATTCACAATAGCCCCAAAGTGGAAACAACCCAAATGTCCATCAACTGATGAGTGACTAAATAAACTATAGAATATCCATACAATGGAATGTCATTCAGCCATAAAAAGGAATGAAGTGCTGATACATGTCACAACATGGATGAACCTATATGCTAAGTGAAAAAAGCCAGTCACAAAAGGACACAGGTTGTATGCTTCCATTCATATGAAATGTCCAGAACAGGCAAATCTGGAGGCAGAAAGTAAATTAGTGGTTGCCTAGGACAAGGGGTGAAAAGTGGGAAAGGTGTTAGAGAGAAATTGGGAATGACAGCTACTGGGTAGATGACTTCCTCTTTGGGGTGATGAGAATGTTCTAAATTTGACGGTAGTGACCAAAAACCAAGTGTCTGTCTCAGAGGAGTGAATTGTATGGTATGTGAACTATAACTCAACAAAGCTGTTTAAAAATAAAATAAAATAAAAGCAAATATAGGGAAGGTTTCTAACTGTGACCACTAAAGCATAAGGGTGGGAAGAAGGGAGACAATTGCAACCCCAGGAGTTTCAGTAACTCATTCTCCAGCCCTGCAGGACCCAGAGAATCTGGGCAAATGGTGATCTATTATGAGATCTAATAGATAATTAGGTTATTTGTTATCTAATTATTGAGGTGATTATGATTAGATCTGTAAACTCGCAACTGCTAGAGGGGGAGAAATGGGTTTTTCAAATGAATAGTAGATAAAAAAAAAACATGTTAAAATGACCAGTTTTTGTTAAAGAACATTGCATGACCTGCTAAGATTCCATCTAAAACATATATCCTTAGGGCGCCTGGGTGGCTCAATGGTTAAGCATCTGCCTTCAGCTCAGGGTGTGATCCTGGGATTGAGGATCAAGTCCCACATCGGGCTCCCTGCATGGAGCCTGCTTCTCCCTCTGCCTGTGTCTCTGCCTCTCTCTCTCTCTCTCTCTCTCTCTCTCTGTGTGTGTGTGTGTGTGTGTGTGTGTCTTTCATGAATAAATAAAATCTTTTTTAAAAAATAAAACATATATTCTCAACAAGGGTGATATCACCCCTCAGGGGACAAAAATCCATTCTTGAGAGCCAAGGAAACTTCCTCTTTTTACATAGAAAGCATAGATAGATCCATGCATTACATAAACAGATATATACTTTATGTTGTTAACATTTCCTGAAAAGTATCCTTGGGTCCATAATTTTCTGATTCCTCATTCATATATCCCACGAGCTCCTGTTGTGTTAATTAAACAACTATCAGTTGAAAATGTTTCCCTCTGGAGCTTGTTCATTCCTCATGAAATGCTCATGGCACCCAGAAGTCCCAGCTTTTCTGTGTAACATACTGGTTGTTGCCTAACTACACGTCATCTATCGAATGTTCTTCAGTCTTATGCTGAGCACTTATGCCTGAAAACCAAATGGGGCCACCTGCCAGAGAACTAAAAAAGAGATGAAAAAGATTTACCTATGTGTTATCTTCCACTCCCATTCCTACCCCTGAAATAACAATATCTGACAGGACGGATAAAATAGGTGACTTTTCTCCCCATTGACTTTAGCTACCACCCTCACCCTCACCCCCACCTCACAGGCCAGGGGCCCAGCCCCAGCCTTCAGACAGACAACATGATCATCCAAACCCACAGCACCTCCTTTCTCTTCTCTTCCCTGTTCCTGTAACAGAACCTCCCTGCACAGCACCTCCCCCACCTTAATTGGTCTATCCCACCCCATTTCAAAGTTGAAAAGGATTTGATTTTAATTTTCAACTGAACTCCACACAGAGTGCCCTTGCCCAGAAAGATGCTTTTTTACATTAACTGTGGAATAAGAAGTTTTGACTCCTGGTAAAGATATTCCAGACTCTGAGATAAGGTGGGCGTGAGTCCTGCTTTAGCTCTTAGGATGGAGGAAAGGCAGGGACCAGATCAGAAGGCAGGGCATGCGGTCTTCTATCTTCTGGTCCTTCTGTCCTCAGATCCCTTTCCTCCTTTCCAGAAAGATTGTCCTGAGCCTCCACTTTATCCATCATCCTCAGTTTGCTTGGGAACTACCGGGCACAGTAGTGGCATGGTCTTGCTGCTGCCACAGCCCTGGGGCTTAGAGCACAAACTGCCTGGGGTAGGGACCCCAAGACCCACCTGCCACCTGCCCTCCCTGCCATCTCGCAACTACCCCAATGCTCTCGAATGCTGAGAATCCAGAGTTCACATTCCCTGTTCTCGTGCCTCATTTCAGGACCACCACTTCTGGGCTGGCTCTCTTTCTTCCTTCAGCATCAACCTGCCCCTGGGCAAGCAATTCACCTGAGAGGGGAGTATGCTGGTCCTGCCCCCTAGCCCCGGATAATAATGCAACCTATGTGTACATCCATAATCCGAAGCATCCTTTTTTTTTTTTTTAACCCATCCAAAATATTTCCTTTAGTTTCCAGGTTTCAATTAAGCATTTTCAGGGTTTTTTTTCTTTTCTTTCTTTTTTTTTTTTTCATTTTTAGGTTTTGAATCAAACGTTCGCTCTTATAATTTATTCATGTCTCTTCCCAGCAGAATTCAACTGTTCTTAAGTACTCTTTATAAAGTTGAGTTTGAATAGTGAACATTTAAATGAAAGTAAGAAGCTACCTTTCTATGTGAAGTAATCTGAAATCTTAGAGCAACTATCTTATCTAATGGCTCTGAAGTATAAGGAAACCTAAAAGGAACTTTAAAGATTAACCCCCAAATAGCTTTCCCAGTTTCATTTAACTCAATGAAATTTCATTTAAATGAAATTATCCCAGGGTGTAAAATAATAAGTAAAATATAAAGGCAGTTCAGAGCAAGAAAATAGGAGCAAGCTGAGATCTCCAATTTGCATGTGGTACTATGCAAATTATTTTTATGACCTACTTTCATACATGTTTAATATGATAGAAAATAAGGTCTACTGTCAAAACTTCCCATTCATTCTATAAGCTTGAAGCATAGCTGATGGGCTCCCCTCTGTTCTAATCAAGAGGCTGAGCAACTAATTTCCCAAGGTTCGGCCTCCTGGTTTAAATCACAGCCCAACCAGCACCTCTCCCTTGTCTCTTACCTGAAGCAATCATTTATGTAGCAAACCTATACTGAGCGTCTACTGAGTGTTCCAAACTCTACTGATGCACACACTCTTCATCAAACCCATAGAAGAATGTTTCCATTATCCTGAAACTTTATTTGAACCTTTCATTTTTACAAAGAATCCATGATGATTGTAACTAAGAATTCTTGTTTGGTAAAGTTTGGCATCCATGGTGATCCTCTGGGCACATACTCAAATGTCTGTCCTTCCTTCCCCTCCCACCCATCACTTATCATCTAGGATTAAGGTTGGCAGTCATTACTCATGTGCCTGAATGTAAATCACAGAAGTGATGAAAACCTATCAGGGAAAAACAATCATAAGACGCTGGCCAGGGGCCTCAGTATTTTTGTAAGGGATCTTGCCTAAGAACCTAATCACATAGCTTCCTCGAAAAACCTGTGGAATAGGGTGTTCCCAATAAAAATGACTCTTCCCTGCCTTTTTTTTGAGACGTATATTGATAAGTTCACATCTCGATGTGAATACTACTACACTTGGTGAAGTAGTCTCATTACTTCATATTTGCCTTTCTATAGAAAGCTCTCGAAATTCACTTGTATATTCAGGTCATTTTCAGCCTGAATAACTGAATATTACTATTTCCCACAATTGTGATGAAATTGCACTGTTTTCACAAGAATTCCCTTTTCTTTCTATGTAGAAGTACACACCGATTTACCATTGGCACATAACATAAAGATCCAATAGTGGCCATTCATCTTGGGTCACTCATCATAAGCATCCATAAAATTTCTAATATGCTTGTTGTTCTTTTTTTCTTAATTCTTAATATTCTCTCTCTCTGTAATAAGGATGCTATATGTAATTCTAGCTGGAAATCATTTGCTTCACCAAGAGGATCATCGTCATGATGAAAATTGAAGTTGCCAACTTCCCACTAGCACAATGAGAGACAAAATGGCCCTGGCCACTCCTGGTGATCTGCAGGTACCCACTGTTACATAACAGAGCAGTCTGAAATGATGGCGAGAGACCAAATATAGCACCTGTTAAACTCAGCAGCCATTCATAGCTTTGTGTTGCTGAAAAAGCCTTGGCCACTTGCAAGAGTGTTTTGTGTTCTTCTGCGATAAAATGCACTTACCCTAAAGAGTAGAGGCGGCATTGCTTGTTGCGGATTTGATGAGCTAAGCCAAACCTGTCATCAAGACAGACTGACCAGGGCTTCTTTGCAGGGCTGGAGTCAGTAGCTAGGCTGTCTGTGCTCATGTGATTGCATGCAATCTGTAAGGATTGGAAATCAATATGAATAATTTAAAGCATCGGATGATAAATGGCAGGTAGGGAGTTATGCTTCCCCAGTCCCTGAAAGCCAGAACAGGAGAGTTATGTCCTTCTCCACTGCTAACCACACCTCTCCCCTGGCAAACATAAGACTGCTGTCAAATGTTCAGAGGAACTCCAAAGGCTGGGTCAGAAGGAACCCTGTGGAGACTAGAGATAGGTTTGAAGCAAAGTTAAGAGCTACTACAGCTCTATGCACAGATTTGCAAGGGAGAACAAGTCAGGAACAAAGGTGGCAGAGAGGAGAGGTCCAGAAAGGCTTTGCAGAGGTGTGTTAGCCTTGGAGAATGAACAGAAGCTGACTGAGAAGGGCATTCCAAATACAGAGAACAGTGCTGGCAAAACTCAGAGGTCTGTAACCCATCGTGTTCCCACCTGGAACTTGTGAGGTGCGATTGTGGGCAGATAAGCTGGGGCCACCATGGTCCAGAAAGGTAGCATATGTGATCTGGGGTAAACAGCTGATCGAGGGTCAATTGAAATGAATTTGTAGTCCCTGCTGCCTCGAACCCTATTCTTTGCAAAACGCTGTGCTAAGGAGCTTCCTCTGGAGGAGAAGAGCAAGAGCTCCACGCAGGAAGTTCTTTCTGAGCCAACCAAAGCGCTTCTTTTAACTCATCCATCAAAATTAGACAAGGAAACCAAAGGGAACACGTAACTAAATCAAGCAGAGGCAAGTCTCTGATTTCAAATGCACGTTAGGCAAAGACACCGACTGGGGAATCCTGACTTGGGTTTAAGGCTGCCGCAGTGTGCACTGATGGAGGCTGCTAGAACCAAAGCAAGCAGGTTCTGGGGCCCTGGTATTCCTCTGTGGCCAGCGTTGCTTTACTGAGCCTCAGTCTCCCCCAGCCCCTCCAAGCGCCCTCATCGTCATGATGCTCCACAGATCATGCAGCAGCCCCGGCTGTCACAACACAGACAACAGACCGCACGTGGCAAATGTTCTGAGGCTCTTTAATTCATCAGGAAGCCTACAGCAAATTATTTTCTTCCTAAGAAGGTACTCTAGGTTTGCCCAATTCTCTTATCTAACAGAATTTCCAACATTCTAATCTGAAAAGCATATCTGCACACAGCCTACTACTCAACTGATCCAGCATCTCCCTAACTGGCTGCAACGTGGGGCTGCTGGCCTCGCAAGATCACCCAGCGCTGTTTATCAGAGATAAATGAGAGAGTCCAGTGCTAGGATTTGGACATTTTAGAGGAAAGCCTAACACGTGAAAACCTAGATATGTATTCTTTTCCCTCAACCAATGTCTTATCACGGCTTAAAGGAAAATAATAATAATGGAATTGAATCTTCTTTCAAGCAACTATTACAGAATATATTTATTAACGGGGCCCATCAACAGGTTAATTTGTATAATTCATTTCCTACAATGCTCCCACGGATAAATGGAAATGATACCTCTGTGTGCCCACTTCCTAGTCCCCACTCACCCGAGGGAGGAAACACGGCCGATCTAATTAACCAAAGTTCAGTGTGTTCACTGGGCCTGTCTCACCAGTGGGCGGACTCCTGTGCCTTAAATGTCCCAACTTCATTGTCACTCTGTCCCGCGCTGCCCCGCGCTGCCCCGCGCTGCCCCGCTGCAGGTGTGTAGATAGGCCAGGACAGCTCTGCAGGTCCCGGAGGATACCGGGACAGCTTCTAGGGCAGCTTCCTGCAGTGTTTTTATTAAAGTGGTATGAGAATTCCCATTTCTTTGCGTGCACGTCTCCCTAAGGACCTTCATAATGACAGAAAGTGATAGGGATGTGCCCAGGTTCTTGTTCATAACTCCCTCCTAACACCACTGAAAGTTAGCTCTCGCCTGGTTTCTGAAGGTATGGTTCCCGCCGACATTCTGACCGACCTGGGAGGTACTTCAAAATACAGATTCTTGAGTCCCATGCCGTATCTGGAAAGTCAGAATCTTTGAGGCTGATGCCTGGGAAATGCATTGTAATATGCTCCCCCAGGTGATGCTTCTGCAGGAGGTCCTGTGAGCTTACAGGCCCTTTTGTAAAGCCCCACTGAGATATTCCAGGCCAGCCTCACCTGTGCCTTAGCAGACTAAAGGAAGAGGCTACACCTGGGCCAGAGCCGTAACATGAAAACAGCAGCCCTTCCAAACCCAGCCCTAGCAACAAGCCAGAGAGGCAGGCATCGACCATTAGGGAGAGGCCTCCAGGAAGCAAGTAAGGAATAAGGGCCAAGGTTCAGGGCTTTGAGGCTCAGCTGTCCTTCCTTTTAACGCTGGGGAGTTGAGTTTTATTCTATTAAATGTGACACTTCAAGCATTTCTTCTTCCATAGATTTCATCTTGCACAGATATATCCCCACTGGAAAGACATTCTTTTCCATTCAGTCTCTCTCTCACAGTTCGTTCCCCTTTCCTCTCCTAGCTCAAAAATGTAACACAGGAGTTGTTCCCTTTTAACCATTTATTAACCATCTCATGGGCAGACATCAGCTTTTGAAAACAACTAGGAGTACTCAGGTCCTAAAAATTAATTAAATATTGATTTTTTAAACTTTCTTGTTAAGATTTATGGCCAGGGATTCAATAAACTCTTGCAAGCAAAATAATTGAGGGCAGTAACTCCTAGCTAAGCTCCAACTCCAGTAATTATGTTCTCTCTCTCTCTAATTCCCCTTGTAATTTTAGCAAACTAGGCCTGGATAAAGGAGAAGAGACTCCAGGAAAAAGTGATTCTGAAATGCATTTCAGTTATTTAACTTAAAGGGATTTATTTATTTTTTAAGATATATAGATAGATTTATTTACTTATCTCTAATGCAACATGGGGCTCAAACTCACAACCCCGAAATCAAGTCACATGGTCCACCAGCTGAGCCAGCCAAGTGCTCCTTAAAGGGATTAGTTTATTTTCTTTTCATTTGGTATCCCAAAAGATGGAACAGAATTTCTGGCAACCCATAAGTAGAAACTGGCAAAGGGAGCCCTTAAAATGTGGGGACTTACAATAGCCAAACTGTGGAAGGAGCCTCGGTGTCCATCCAAAGATGAATGGATAAAGAAGATGTGGTCTATGTATACAATGGAATGTTCCTCAGCCATTAGAAACGACAAATACCCACCATTTGCTTCAACGTGGATGGAACTGGAAGGTATTATGCTGAGTGAAGTAAGTCAATCGGAGAAGGACAAACATTGTATGTTCTCATTCATTTGGGGAATATAAATAATAGTGAAAGGGAATATAAGGGAAGGGAGAAGAAATGTGTGGGAAATATCAGAAAGGGAGACAGAACATGAGAGACTCCTAACTCTGGGAAACGAACTAGGGGTGGTGGAAGGGGAGGAGGGTGGGGGGGTGGGAGTGAATGGGTGACGGCACTGGGGGTTATTCTGTATGTTAGTAAATTGAACACCAATAAAAAATAAATTTATTATTAAAAAAATGTGGGGACTTCTGGCAAGAATCACTTCAATGACCACCTGCATGTGTATGTAATACCATTATTTTGAAAGGCAAAATCTAAGGAAAGAGTTGTATTTTTGTTGCTTTTATCCCAGTGTGTATGTGTGTGTGTGTGTGTGTAGCCATAAGTATAATAGATACTATTGTTATAAAGTTGTAACATCTGCATCTCCAGGGCTTGGGTTTTTATGTTACTTTTCCAAATAGATAGACGGGTAAGTGATTAGATAGATGGATGAACAGATAGATGGATGGATAGGTAGACGTGCAAAAGAGAAAGAGAGAGAGAGATAAATCTTTTAAAATCTATTTTTTCTTTTTTAAAACAGCAACTGTTGCTTAGATTAATTTTGTGCTGGAAGGCATGCTTCCTAGAGGCATATGGTTTGGGGGTGGCCATAAAAGGCTGGATCTGGAGCCTTCCCTTAGAACAGAGCCCCGTGTTTATGATTTAACCATTTCTTGTTAGCAGCACATAGTATATCACCAACTCCAGAACTCAGAGATGTAATTACGGTCTTTGACATTAGAAAACAATACCTAATTAAACTGTGCTTAATGCTGCGCACACTCTACCAACCACTATATCCTCTAGTGTTTCATTCAAAATTCCGGTCCCCAATCATGCCATCAGGGCCATTACAATGTGCAAGTCCAGGGGTGCCATCCCATTGCATGCCAATACAATGGGATGCCACAGTGTCCCCTGCCCTGTGCTTCTGTTTTCAAGCTCCCCTGGCCAGGGGAATCTCCCCCGCCCATCTGTTCACCCCCTATTAGAGAACACGCAACCCTCTTGCAACCTAGCTGTTTGGCAGTATGGATAGATATTTGATGCAGGTTGTATACCCTAGTCAGCGCCGGTCCCAGAACAGGTGCTCAACAAATGCCTGCCGAATGGAGGGATGAATACATCAGTGATGAACACATCAAATGCTGGGCCTTGCTGTACAAGCTTGAACACAGATTTGAGGGAAATCATTTTTTTTTTAATTTTAAAAAGCAGCATAACAGGATGGGGGTGGAATTTGCTTTAGTACCTTCAGAGGGCCTCCCCCCCCCCTGCCCATTATGACTCACGATTGCTAACAGGAAATTTTAGGTAACAGTGACTCTAATATTCTTCCAGTTTTTCAGGCTTCCATTGTCAAGATGGGTTCTAAATGAAGCCTAAGACAGCCCCCAAACCCACTGCATTACATAGAGAAGGGAAGGGAACACTATTTAGCAAAAGATTCTGATTTAGAATCAGTTTTGGGGCCCCTGGGTGGCTCAGTTGGTTAAGCATCTGCTTTTGGCTCAGGTCATGGTCCGGGGTCCTGGGATCGAGCCCCATATTGGGTTCCCTGCTCAGCGAGGAGCCTCTTCTCCCTTTCCCTCTGTCCCTCTGTGCTTGCTCTCTCTCTCTCTCTCTCTCTCTCTCTCCCTCTCTCCAGTGCTCTCTCGCTCTCTCTCAAATAAATAAATAAAATCTTTAAAAAAAAGAAAGAATCAGTGTCATCTCCGACGAGCGCTCACCTGCTGGCTTCCCAGTGACCTAGAAGTACAGGAAACCATAGGGCTTCACCTGAGTAATCGACCCCTGATTACGAAATCACAGTGAGGTCTAGAACTCTCAGTTTTTCTGGAGGATGAAAATCCTCTAGTGAGCTCCAACAACCAAATCTTTATCATCACGCTCATCAAGCTGAATAATACAGCCCTTTATCTACCTTCCCAACTAGTTTGTCAGCTGCTTGAAGCCAGAGACTGTATTCCCAGGGCCTGGCACAGTTCCTGGCACAAAGTACGTGCTCAAAGACACTTAGTCAATAATGATCCTATGCTACTCTGGGTACAGTGCAGCTCAGAGAACTGGGAGAAACCTGAGAAATAATTCAATAACTCTCTTCCTTTTTAAGAGCAGAACAGTGAGAGCCAGAGAAGCAAAGCAAATTGCCCAGGGTCACATCAGACTACATTGCAGGATGCTTTTCTTTTCCCCTCAAAATTTTTCTCCTCTCAATTTATAACTCATGGGAAAAATCCAAGAGGGGCTTGAATAACACCCTTTCATGCCTCACGAATATGCCTTTTATAAGTTACAGAACATTAACCTGAAATACATATAAAATAGAATTTGGAGACTTGTACTTGGTCAATTTATTTTGGGGGGTGGAGTCCAGAGTTCTCAAATCCAACTCATAAATTTAACACCTCTCATTTTCCTCTGGTGCCTTAAGGGCTTCTTAAAGTCACAGTCGAGAGGTCCTTCATGTAAAACCCAACTATAAAATTAAAATTTCAGCATTTTAATTAAGTCTGTGAAAGTCCACCAAATTAATTTGCAGCAGCAAAATAAGATGAAATTATGTAAAGCACAGGGATCAATTTATCATCTCATAACTCATGATTAATTCAACAAGCTTTTACTTCCATGTCTAGGTGACAGATAACTAAAATCCAATTGTCTGACTGCATCATATGAAAAATGGGACTTTCTTTT
The DNA here is from genome assembly GCF_053574225.1 of Canis aureus. NCBI lineage: Eukaryota > Metazoa > Chordata > Mammalia > Carnivora > Canidae > Canis > Canis aureus. The sequence continues at coordinate 5,503,158 of NC_135617.1, read as the reverse complement.
ACCCCTAAACTAGCTTTCTAAAGATCTAGAAACATATTCTCTCCAAGGATAAAAAATGGGCTCTGCTGCCAGGAAGGTTTTGGAGGAGAAGTGGGATGCCCAGAACCAGTGGGCTGAAGGGACAGCAAAAGAGCCCGGGACCTCCAGTGCCACAGCAGCTCCCGGGGCACCTTCCTCCCCGTCAGCCTAGGCATCTTCTAGTGTGAGTTCCTAATTTACCAACACCTCTCAGTTCAGGGCCAAGTGTCCCTCGGGCCTTGATCTTCTCTTATGTCTCTCTGTCCCCAAGATCAGGCTACATGAGAATAGAATCTCCCGACTCACGTGTCAAGAGCCATAGACTCTGCTTAGTGGACGTCCCTTTACTTGCCGGGGGCGCACAGACTCAGCCCAGGCAGGAGCTGCCACAACGTGTTAAGTCACTGATAAAGGCCGATGCTCCATCATGATTTTAAATGCCCTAAGATCTGAGTGCCTTTGGATTCGTTAGCTTCTCACACCACTGCCTGCAACATCTCCTCTGCTCTCTGGCCTAGTGGGTCCCGGTCTGCCAAGCATCTTGGGAGAAAAGCAAAAAAGGCAGATTCCTCCAAATGCAAAATGGAACTTGAACCTCCAGATGATGGTTTTGTTTTGTGACACACTTGACTGCCTACTCACGGGCATGAATCTGTCGCTTCAAATGGTTTTCCAAAGCAATTTACTAAAGTGGATCTTTAAAACACGTCGGGATGAATCATTAAAACATCTCAAGATGATGATAACCCTGGAAGGCGGAAGATGCTGAAGCAAATGGAAGGCATCTTATCTGCCTCTAAGTAAATGGATAAATTTAAGCAGCAAGGCCTCAGAAACTGTATCCCTACCAAGTCCCTATCAGGAGTCCCTGAGAACCTTACCACCCCTTCACTGATCAAATCCTTCTCTAAAAAGGGTGTATCAGTATCTTTCACAGTGTTTCCAAACCCACTTGCGCCTGGAATACAACCTGGGGGGTGCTGATGTATCTCAGGAACCTCAAGACTTCTTCATCCAGGGACTGAGCAGGGCCTGCCCACGGCTGGAGATCTATATGCCACCGGGGACCCTGTGAAAGATAGAAAACAGGTCCATGTATAAGGGCTTGAGGCGCTAGGGGTGGGGGTGACAAGGACACAGAATATCAGCTAGGCTCCCTGGCTGCTTTAGCTGCCTGCAAAATGAACATGTCTGCACACAGGCAGTGGGGAGTTGGTTCAGACCTGCTGTCATTAAGGTCACATCAGTCACAGGAAAGCAAACAAGGCCTGAGAAAGCCCAGCTACTGGGCTAATCAAAAGACTACAGAGGCCTGGGGACATCTGACTCTTCTGATCAAAAGCAAACTCCACTTGATCCCATGAGGCTCTCCCAACTGTGGCTTTGTATCACACAATCCGCTCCCCATACGAAGAAAAACTCCCCTATCTACTACAGTTTCCAAAGCTTAGAGCTTCTGAACTATGCATGCTCTTCACTCAGGTATTGCCATGGCCCGAATGCATGTGCCCCTCTCCCCCATATTCATAGGTTGAAATCCTAATGACCAAAGTGATGGTATGAGGAGCTGGGGCCTTTGGGGAGGTGCTTACGTCACGAGGGGGAGCCCTCCTGAATGCTATTAGTAGTCTTATAAAAAAAAAGACCCCACAGAGCTCCCTAGCCCTTCCACCATGTGAGGACATGGCAAGAAGGCAGCAACCTGAAAGAGGGCCTTGACCGGAAGCTACCTCTGCTGGCCACCCTGACCTGGGACTTCCAAGCTCCAGCACTGGGAGCAGTGAATCTCTATTGTGCATAAACCACCCAGTCTGTGCTATTTTGTTATGGCAGACCAAGATAGGTATTGAGGCAAGAATTGCCTGTCACCCAAGCAAGAAATACCTAAACAGGCTAACCCTGATAGGCTTCAGTATAAACCGGAGGGGGGGTGTGCCCCTAAATGGAGTGGCCTGGGTGAATGGGTTCTACTGAAAGCTAGGAGGAGTGGGAGAGCAAGCAGGTTGGTCAGCGTCCAGCCGGGTGTGTGGGCTTGGGAAAGAGGAGCGCGCCCTGGTGTGAGGGTCTGAGACAAATACCAACACTTCATAAGTGATAAGCCTCGTTCCAGGTAAGACATTATTATTAGGTTCCAGACAGGTCTGTCCCTTCTGGTAGTAGCTGAGCGCCCTGCCACTCTCTGATCCCCAACCCCCCCCCCCCAGGCCACCTTCTTCTCAGCTGCCAGTTTCCTGGGTGTGCACCCTGTGCCATCTCAGAGGGGCCTGTGTCAGGCTCAATGCTCTGCTGATGCTGTCCTGAAATTCTTTCATTAAATTTTTGAATCAGGGGTCTCACATTTTCATTTTGCCCTGAACCCCACAAATCACGTAGCCAGTCTGCCCCGAGGGGCACCCTTCCCGGGAACCCAGACTTTCCTTGTAGCTGTTGCCATTCTGTGAAGGTTGAGCAGGCAAAGACTCTCATCAGAGAAAGCCGGAGAACATTAATATATCTTCCCAGTTAATGCCTTCCACCACTGTCCCCCGCCTTTTTTTCCTCTTCTCTGAAGTAGATGTGGATTACCATTTGGTCCAACAATATTGAGCACCAGTCACTGTGTGCCAGACAGTGGTCAACACAGATATGAACAAAACCTGGACTCTCTCGAGAAGTACAGGCTGGTGGGGGAGACAGATACACATAAACCGACTTTGACAGGGGAAGGCTGAAACATTAGGGAAAGCAGTTCTTTTCAGGAGATTATTTAATTATGAAATCATGAATTACGTGCACATTTAAATACAAATACTTCCCAGTTTTTCTTGGTCACATTCTTCTGACATCAAATGACGGAGTGCCTTACCAAGTTGCCACAACACTGTGCTTTGGGCAAACTTGTCTAGGCCTGGGGTTCAAACTCCTCATGTCCCCATCATATGGCCACTCACAAGTGCCCCCAGCCTCTGGCCCAGGAGCCTCTTGATAAAAATGATTAAGTCCACCCATAACGGTCTTCCTCTAAATCGGGGATCAGTAACCTCTTTCTGTAAGGGGTGAAACAGCAGATATTTTAGGTTTTGCAGGCCATACAGTTTGTTGCAATTCCTCGCCTTCTGCCGCAGCTCAAAAGCAGCCACAGACAGTAAGTAAGCCAACGGTCATGGCTGTGTTCCAATAAAACTCCATTTACAAAAATAGGTTGCAGGCTGGATTTGGCCCACAAGGCTGTCGTTTGCTGACCTCTGGTAGAGTTGATTCTAATTTGGAGGCAGACTGGCCTAGGAGAGAGCATTTACTCAAAATAATGCAAGAGAGATAGATTACCATATCTAGATTATAACTAACTTTGTCATCTGGGTGACTGGGGCAAATGTAAGTCAAGAGTTCTAGCAGGATACAATGGGCTCCTTCCAACTGGTGAATTTGAGAAGAATTTAAGAAAGACTATTTATAAAGGTGTGGCCAGGGTTTAAGGAAACTGATAAGAAGAATGCGATGCCTATGGTTGATAGGACCTGAGAGCCGTCACAAATCCTAAGCCTGAACGAGGAGGAAGAGAAATTTGTGGAACCCAGAGAGGGCAATTGGATGGAGAAGGCATTCAATAAAGGAACAAAGCCAATCCCATCACATCCAGTCCTATTGTATACCCACACTGTCAAAGCCAAGAAGAGGCAGAGATGAGAGAGGCTACAGGCTACGGTTAGCCTCGCGGGGGGGGGGGGGCTGTAAAACAAGACAAGAGTGGAAACAGGAGAAGCAAACAGAAGGTCTCCTGCATAGCTTCCTTTGGAAAGAGGTAAATGACACTTGACCGGGGACTTATTCATTCATTCATTCAGTGGGCATTCGTGCCTCATGCCAGGCTCTGGGCTACAGTGTAATACAGGATAACTTAATAATACAGCTTTAACCCAATAAATGTAACACAGTCTGTAGGGGGCTCTGACAGATGTCTCTATAGGGCAAATGGGGTCACAAAGAGATGGTGGGCCCAAGCATAACCCCAAGATAAATGCCAAAAAATATAAATGCAAATTGTGGAAAGCAGTCTCCACTGCAAGAAGCCCCAAGGCTTCATTAAAGAGCCACCCTAAACACAGCAGGAGCCACTTAACCTGAGCCAACACGCGAAAATAACTTCACAAATCAATAACAATGAGTCCACATGGTGAAGCTGTGTGGGGAAACTACAGGATTATCTTCAGGATCCTAATTGCAATCTGATATTTCTCATTTCTGACTGAGTGTTGACCATGATGAAGCTCAACGTGGCAGCTGGAACACTGAAGCTCAGTCGAGGAATCGCAGGTGAAGAAGGTATAATAGAAAAACACAGCCAAGAGGTGCCCTGGACGTGCTCTGGCTTAATGCTCTGGTTGAGCTGTTTAAAAAACATTTCACATAAAAGTAATGTTCTTATTGGAATCCGCCTGACAGCAGTTCGTGATTATTTCCCCAAGGAAACCACTTGCTTTTATCATCTCTTTCAATTATCATTTGTCTTAATTCTCCAGTGCACACATCAATATTTGTCCTTCCCAACAACCCGCCGACAGAATTTTCTGGGCACCTTAAAACATCCATGGCTGGTGTTTCATAGAACAAGGCAAAAACAAAACAAAAAACCTTTAAAAAAAATTATGATTTTATCCCCAAACAATTCCCTAATGCCAGCATACACTATTAGCCATATGCTCCAAATATCATGTGGCCAGAACGATGCTACTCCCAGCACTCCCAGGAAGTGGAGACCTGGATTCCCAGTCCTGTCTGCCACCCCCGCTTCCTCCCGGGATGGGTAAAGGAACAGCTTCTGCAGAAGGGGGTGGCTGCACTGTCATTCGGGGCCAGTCCATCTGTCCCTGGCTGACTTGGGCTAACATGTCAATAAGCTGCCACAGAGAAGTAGCCAAGCTCTTGAGCCACTGCAGGGACGAGGGGCCCTCTGCTCCTTTGCAGCCCAGGGACCTGGGCCCCGAACCACCAACCTCCATTCCTACAAAGGAGGCCCTCCCCCAGCATGGACAGCGGCTCAGGGAACACAGGTATCCAGACTTCCCAGGAAAAGCAGCAGCCTCCACTTTGTGAAGGTTTTATCTGGCACTTTCTCTAGGCAAATGTGCATTGAAAAGTGAACTGGCTTCCTCTAAACCCTAAGATGTTTTGGGTGCAGAGAAAAAATTTGCAAAAAGTAAGATTAAGGACAGCAAAAGATATATACTGCTAACTCATGTTGTTCTGAGGCTGTTTTGCAGACATCCGAGATTCTGCATCCCACAGGGTAGGAAAAAAAAAAAAAAAGATCACTGAGTCAGTCCAAGCCAGTGCACACAGATAATGGACCTGGCTCAAAAGACCACAACAAGCATAGCCGTGGGGCTCTCAGATATTTTTACGATTTATGATTTCAGCGTTAAACTTGTTTCTTAAAAAAAAAAAAAAAGATTCTTTCAAGCCAAAGAGACTGAATTCCAAGATTTTACTATTAAAAGATAATGCAAAAAATAAAGCAATGTTTTAAAAATACTCTTTTGCCTACCAGCCTACACTTATGCATGTAATAGGAATGTCTTACTTCAAGACCACAAGCCCCAAGCAAAACTGATTGCATGGAAAAAAAGAAATTAAGAAAAGCAGACCCACCCATGACCCAAAAAGAGAGCCATCAAGTCTGCCTCGTGCAAGAGCTTTCCTTGTCTTGAAATTTGGAGTAACAGCTTCTCTTCCACGGGCAGTTCCCCCACGTACATGAATGACTTCATGGAGCCCCACAGAAACTGTCAGAAAAGGGCACCTGGGTGGCTCAGCGGTTGTCTGTCTTTGGCTTACGGTGTGATCCCGGGGCCCCAGGATCAAGTCCCACATCGGGCTCCCCGTGGGGAGCCTGCTTCTCCCTCTGCCTGGGTCTCTGCCTCTGTCTCACATGAATAAGTAAATAAAATCTTTAAAAAAAAAAAAAAAAGAAAGAAAGAAAGAAAAAGAAATTGTCAAAGAAGGCCCCTGCTACCATCAGTTACATGAGCATCTTTTAACATATTTGTGTAAAATACGAAGTAGGCCCAAAGGCAGGCTTCTAATGATCCATTACTCTGTGTTTCAATGCTACAGTTCTTTAGGGATGAAATTATAGGATGAGTGGTTTAAATGGTCAGTTTCCTTATTGTTGTGGATAATTGGTAGAGTTTGGGGGGTATTTTTATAGTTTCAATACTCCCAAAGGCACATTCCCATCACTAAGTAAGTTCCTGACAGGTTTTAGAACCAGCAACTTTCTGTTGGGAGAGGTGGCTAACAATTGATTCTCTGCATTAGGGTCATGCTATAGAAAAGAATCAGGTTGTGAGCCCTTGAATCAAACTAAACAACATGCAGAGCATGTGTTGATGGGCTGATGTTAGGGAAGTCTAAGCTTTCTCCAACAAACCCAAAACAAGCAAAATTTATTTGTTTTGCAATTGTGTGCTAATTAGGAGCATCTGTTAGTGGGCAGGAAGCAATGATTGAAGGAAATTGTTTATTCCTTTTTAGAAGGAGAAGGCGGTGGTGGGAGTTGTAGGGCCAGGGGAGAAGGAGGCACACAAAACAGTGCCCGGGGCAGAACCTGGGTCCAGGTGCAGCTGAGAGCATGTGAGCATCAGTCTCTGCCTTTCTGTAATGCCCTTAAATAATCATGGTTTTTAGGACTTGGCCTGAGTGTGCAGGGAGGGCTCTGTGCATCTCTGGCAGCTTACACACCTTCCCCTCTGCATGCTTGTGGGCCTTTTTCTCACTTGTTAGTACTGCTTCGGAAAGGGCAGGGGGTCAGTTACACATTTTGTAGTGACATTTAAAATTCAGATACCCCATGCAAAAATGTCATTAAAAAAAGAATCTCAGTTTCAGTTCTGGATAAGATGAGTAAGCACACCCCCACCCTGTGTCTTATACTGAATGTAGCAATAAAACCTGGCCGGAACGCACGGAGCAGTGATAGGAGGAATCTGAAAAGTAAATACCAGCGGGCAGATTGGAGAAGACCAGAATTCAGAGTACCACTGAAGCTGCAGTGAGGTCACATTGTTTGTTCTTCTGGGGTCCTCTCTCCTGGTCTCCACCCAAAGTGGCCCCACCCTGGCAGTGGGCATTGGCACAGACCAAGAGCATCGAAGCCCCCTAGTTCAGGTTCCAGCAGGGATGTGGGGAAAATTCATCTTCCCCTGTTGTTTTTCTTCCTTTTCTCCATTCTAGCATCCTAACTCCTGGGTAATCCCACATTTTTCTTCCTTTTCTCCATTCTAGCATCCTAACTCCTGGGTAATCCCACATTTTTCTTCCTTTTCTCCATTCTAGCATCCCAACTGCTGGGCAATCCAGTGGTAGAAGCCAAGCAGAGGGCTGCAGGCACCTAAAACTCAGAGAGAAGGGAAGCTTACTCTTTGATCTGTGGCTGTGACCCCAAGAGAATGGGGTGAACTCCCAGTGAGTATTTTCTGTCTCTCCCATATCTTGGCCTAAAGATTCAGGCACAATTGCCAGGCATATGCAGCAAAGCACAGGCAGAGAAGAGGTAACTAAAGCCCAACCTTTCTGGCCAGAGGTTCTGAAACCATGGAACTGCATAATACTGAAGAAATAGTGAAAAAGGAAAGCAACCCCATAAAGTGGTTTATGGAGTCCTGGGCTCACCCCTGAACTGTAAGAGCATGGATCGGACCCTAGTTAGAATAGCAAAGGCTTTGGGAACCAAGATGACAGGCCTGTGCAAGGTCCCAGACTAGATGCCAGGTGGCATGTATGTGGGATAGATCTAAAAAAAAAAAAAAAAAATCGCAAAGTGTTTGAAAACAGGACTGATATTGAAATCACAGTCCCCTGAGTCTGGCTGAAATTTGAGGCCTGAATCCAATCAGATTGTCTGTGAAAACAAATATATTGACCTTATCTATAGTATTTAAACATGACTCAGAGTCTCATAACATAAAAAATGTCTAGGATATAACCCAAAACTGCTCAGCACGTGAAGAATCAAGAACATCCCAACTGGTGTGCAGAAAAGACAATTAACAGGTGCCAATGCAGGCATAACACAGATGTCAGAATTATTTAACAAAAACTTAAAAGCGAGTATAGAAATAATCCAAGAAGTAAGAGCATATTTTCTTGAAACTGTGGCTAGATAGAAGATCTCAGCAAAGAAATAGGAGGAACAGAGAGCTACAAGGAAATTTTAAAACTGAAAAATGCAATAATCAAAACAAAACTCTCAGTGGATGGACTCAGCAGCAGAATGGATATGACACAAGAAAAAGTCAGTGAACTTGAAGACTGATCAACAGAGAGTATCCACTCTGAACAAGAGAGAGAAAAAAATGATTTGGAGGGACAAAAAAGAAAAGAAAAGAAAAGAAAAGGAAAAGGAAAAGGAAAAGGAAAAGGAAAAGAAAAGAAAAGAAAAGAAAAGAAAAGAATAGAATCTCAGGGACCCATGGGGCAATATCAAGGGGTCTAAGGTTCAGTCACCAGAATGCCAGAGGAGGAAGAAAGAATGCAGTGCAGAAAAATATACACATAGATTTAAAGTTATAATGGCTGAAAGATGACGAAATTTAACAACAGTTATGAACCTAAAGATTTAAGAAGCTCAGCAAGCCCTAAACAGACTCAAAGAAATCCATGCCTACTCACATCAGACGCAAACTATTCACAACTAAACACAACGAAAGCTAAATCTATTACTCTTGCGATGGACTCGGTAGTGGGCCGGGGGCGAGTGGGGAGAAGCAGAGCCCATCCCACGGGGGGGTGGGGGGGCGGGGGGCTCTCAGCCTGAGGTCCCCTCCCCGCGAAGGCCCAGTCCCACCTCTCCAAGTCCATCTGCTGACTGCCTCTGGCAGCAGACAGCACACATGCTGAAACCCAAATCCAGAGCAGCATTTTGAACCCTTTGCCCATCAATCTGCGGCCTCTGCATCATCACACAGAGTGGAGGCTGCGAGGCAAGGCAAACAGAAATCAAATCAACTCTGGCAAGAAAAAAAAATGCACTATGATTCAGGCAGGCCCTGATAACTTTTAGGAAGGAATTAAGCACAAGGAAGAATAGATGCTCAGCTCCAGATTTAATCTCTAAGTTATCTCTAAGCTGGAAAGAAATGCCAAACAAGTCTGAGCTGGGTTTTGTTCTTCAGCCGGCATCTTTAAATCCCCCCACATTTTCTGCGTGTGACAAGACAGTTCAAGTCTGGGTGAGATAGGAACCCACAAAGGAATGGCTAAACGAATAAAACATTACATATTTTAGGTTTTTATTGCAGACAGTAGAAAGAGAAGCCAAATTCCTAGATAGATCCAGTGAAATGCAAAGGTTCTCATTTGTTTTCATGATGTAGAAACCATACAGCATCTGCATACTTAGTAGGAACTCAAATGTCAAATCTTGCTTCTCACTGGGGCAACACATCAACCAGGAAAGGAGGAAGGAGTTTCATTTGTCTTATGAAAGTCAGATGATATAAGAAAGTTTGCCTAAGAAAACAAATGGGGATTTAGAAACATTAACCACATTTTTAAGGAATCTCTCTCTCTCTCTCTCTCGCTCTGTTTCTCTCTCTCTCTCTCTCTCTCTCACACACACACACACACACACACACATGTGCACACTTCCACAGATATGCACACCCTATTCAAAACATATAGGGGACCCAGACTTTCTGGAATTCAAAATCCAAGAAGCTTAACATCATTATCTGAATCAATATCAATCTGCTAAGAGTTCAGGGACTTATTTCAGTTAGAAAACTCCATCCAGTTAACATCTCCCCCAAACATTTACCAGTTCCTGAACCATCAGCCTCAGGTAGAAGTCTATAGCACCCCTATAAACCCATTTCAAGGAGCCTTGGATCCTGAGTAGCTCCAAACCCAAAGGAGAAGTGGAGTTAGCAGAGGGAGGTGTGGGGGGGAGGACAGGAAAACCACTGGGATGGGGAGAAAGGAATTGAGAAGGGAAGAGGGGAACAGGGGAGGGTATGAGAGGAAAGAGGGGATGCTCCCCCAATACGTGCACAGCCAGCTCCATCCTCCCCACAAGGTCACCTGGGACTCAGGTTGTCCGTAAGGGGTGCCCAAGGCCTCTTTGGTGGCTCTCAGCTCACGTCAGTCCTCAAACCTCAAGCCAAACCACAGGTCTCCCCACAGGCTCCTTCACTGTGATTCCAAAACTGTCACTCAACCCATGCAGATGCCCCATTAGCCTCTCAGCCTGAGAGCCACTAAGGAAGCTCTGTGGCACAAGGTTGAGCAGAAAGTCTATCAATGGTAAAGTTCGGTGCTGCTGAACAATTTTACAGGGTAAAGTTCGGTGCTGCTGTAAAATTTTACAATTTTACAGTGTTTTAGTTCTAGACTCTAAACAAGATGTGATTTTCACTACCAAAGAGAATTAAAATGTGTCACCCAGAGTCACCAAGGGCAGGGGAACAGGGATCATCCCATAGGCCACCACAAGCCTCTGAATCACAGAGCCACATACCCTGCAGCCACCCCAGAGGCTAGCAGGGGGAACAGCAGCAGCATAAGGCACACACATAGGTGGGGAGTGATAAAACCTTCCCTGGGAATCAATGGTAGGCACTGGATGGTACTGGAATAGTCTCCTTCGAGAAAGGACATAAGCAAGCAAGACATAAGGGGCTCTGTCATGAGTAGGACAGCCCAGAGTGGGAAGAAGGAAGAGAGCACAGCAGAATCCAGGACTCCAGCCAAACCACCCACTATTTACCACATGGTTCAAGGGCATCATCGGCTTCCTGATGAAGCTATCACATCCCATCGAATACGAGCCATCAGCAGCACACAATTACGTACGTAGGCACGCATGTAGGTACGTATTTCTCAGTTTTCACCAAGTTTTCTTTTATTAACTCTGTTGTCGCTTTCATATTGTCCGTATTGCCACTCTCTGGCCTTTCAATTGTGATATAGTATTAGGAAGCCTGAGTGAATCCTACTGACAATTAGAGATAAGACTCTGGTTCTGGGACATTCCTCTCATGATTCTATATTTATAGAACATTCTTCTTCTGTCTGAATGCACTGTAAGTTATAGTGCCTGACAAGAAGAAGCATCCCAATAAATGTCTCTTTGTCATCTGTGGGAAGCTGCCAGCAAGATAAAACAAGGCAGAGCAAGTTCACTGGACGACTCTGGAACCAAAAGCACTTACACTTCAAACCTAAATGGAAGGAAAGATCTACAATCTTTACCACTAAGTGGCCCTTTTCAGGAACATGAAAAAATTGCTGAAAGAAACAGACCTTTTCAGAGGTCAGTTATTATTATTGGGTTTGCCACCATGGAACTCTCTGGACTCAGAGCTCTCTGGTGAATGAGAGTGAGAATCCCTGAGTTTAGAAGCGAAACTGTTAATGTGGCAGACGACCTTGGCCCAGTCCCCTTTTCCCATTTCAGCGTGGAAATCACAAGAGTAAAGGGGACGAATTGTGCAAATAAACATAGCAGATCTAAGCTGATGAAAATGTTGACCATATTTCTTAATGGTATGAGAAAGAAGGACTAACAGTCCTCATGTTAAAAAAAAAAAAAAAAAAAAAGGCAGCCCGGGTAGCTCAGTGGTTTAGTGCCACCTTCAGCCCAGGGCGTGATCCTGGAGACCCGGGATCGAGTCCCATGTCAGGCTCCCTGCATGGAGCCTGCTTCTCCCTCTGCCTGTGTCTCTGCCTCTGTGTGTGTGTGTGTCTCTCATTAATAAATAAAATCTTTTTTTTAAAATCCTGAAAGAGTTTTAAAAACAAGCACGAATCCAGAAGACAGGAACTCTTCTAACTTTAAATTTTACTTGTTGGGGATCCCTGGGTGGCGCAGTGGTTTGGCTCCTGCCTTTGGCCCAGGGCGTGATCCTGGAGACCCGGGATCGAATCCCACATCGGGCTCCCGGTGCATGGAGCCTGCTTCTCCCTCTGCCTCTGTCTCTGCCTCTCTCTCTCTCTCTCTGTGACTATCATAAATTTAAAAAATTTTTTAAAAATAAAATAAAATAAATTTTACTTGTCTCATACTTGTAGAGAATCACTGTAATCAGAGAACTTAAGAATGAGCTAGACCAACTCTTTTATATAATGACTGAAGAAAGTCAAGGTGAGAGACGTGAAACGACATACCAGCATCACAAAGGTAGGAGGAGGTGGGCTGTGACTCAGAGCCAGACCTCTAGGCTACTAGTCCCATACATGCTCTGCTACACCGTGCTGCCTCCACCCCAGGTCTAAGAGTTTTATCCTCCCCATACCTAGATTTCCTGTTGATATAGACATTACTTGTTATTTTTATCCACTAAAATTCTGGGGATGTTTGTTACTGCAGCATAACCTATCCTATCCTGACTGACACAGGTACTACTTAAAAGCACAAGGTAAAAGATGCTTATCATTGTTGTTAGGTACACATCCCCACTGAACCCTCCTAATGCCACATCAGAGACTGAATGGTAGGCTAGAACAGACCATGGGTTTTCTGGACATTCTCAGATAGGGAAAGAAGTATAATCAAAGACAATTCACCAAAACTCAAAGAAGTTAGAAAGTGCTCAGATAGAAACCATAAGGACTTCTTAGGAACTTACAGGACTTTCTAGGTTTACATAACAAATCCTCCTCTCTGTTCTCTAAGTGCATCCTGTCCTGAACATACCTTTATTCTCCTACTCACGATTCTCTCTTTTATTCACTACTTCAGTTCAAATTCCATTTGTTTATTCCCACATACTTCCCCCAAATTTCCTAATCACTCAAGCTTTTACTATGTGCAAAATAAACTATGCAAAGCAGGTCCTTCAGCAATTATTGCTTGTGCTTCTCATTTTACACTTAATCAAATGTTTGGTGTAATCTGTTTCAAGTGCGTTGGTCTGGTTTCTCTAACTGGACTACAAACCTGTGAGAACATCATGTGTTTTGCTTCTTTTACAGTCCCCCACAGAAATGATTCCCAGGGACATTTTTACATTGATTTAAATGCCAAGAAGAAAAGAACATGATATAATTCTGGGGATGGAGGACAATGTTTTATTACTTTGGATGAAAGGAGGGAAATTCCCTGGGCTTTATAGTAATACCTTAACCCAGCTAAATATAAATACTATTTATTTATTTTGATGGAAATAAGTTATTAACCCTAAATGTTCTTTTTGTTTTTTAAAAAAGATTTTATTTATTTATTTGAGAGAGAGAGCACAAGGGGAGAAGGGTAGAGGGAGAGGGAAAAGCAGACTCCCCACTGAGCAGGGAACCTGACGTGGAGCTCTATCCCAGGACCCCTGAATCATGACCTGAGCCAAAGGCAGATGCTTAACTGATTGAGCCACTCAGGTGCCACAAACTTAAATGCCTGATAGATAAAAAGGGTAGTAACCACTTACATACCAGTTATAAAGTTTAAGTTAAACCTGTACATGTTCTATACCTTGAAATCATCCTATTTGTTAAGAAGAGCACAGAGCGGGGCGCCTGGGTGGCTGAATCAGTTAAGCATCTGCCTTTAGCTCGGGTCAGGATCCCAGGGTTGCATTAGGCTCCCTGCTCAGCTGGGGCGGGGGGGACTGGAGGGATGGGGGGTGAGAGGGAAGGATCCCCTTCTCCCTCTCTACCTCCACCAACTCGGGCACACTCTCTCTCAAATAAATACATAAAATCTTTAAAAAAATAAAGAGCACAGAGCTCTTCTACTACATTGAAAGTTTGTCTTCATAATTCCAAAGACCATTGGCATATAATCTATAAATACTTGCTACTGTAAATTTTATTTGTTAAATGCAGAAGTGTTCACTTAGAGGTGAAAACTATGTCATGAGAGGCCGATCCCACAAAGCCTTGCACGGATGCGCCTTCTGACCGTAACTGTCCTGTTCCCAACATTCCACCTGCACAACTATGCTGTGTAGATTCTCATAGAGGTAAATAAATGCATTCCTCCTTGAAAGAATCTGTTTTACAAATAAATAACAACTCTAAAATATGGTGCACAATTTTTATTTTCTTCAGCATATATTATCGTGGAAGCACTGTTAATCTCTCCGCCAAACCAACCCGTCAGATCAACGGACACTCCGCATCTTCTCTACCCGTGCTCTCCTGCTGCTACTGGTTTAGTTCTATTTTCACCAGGTGTCACTTGGTTTGTTCCCAAACCAGTTTATATCCCTTGTACAAGTTACTGGAACTCTATCATTTAATTAAAATATAGGTAAAATCTAGATAAATCTGTGCACAAAAAGAAAGCCAAGTCACTAAAGAATTAGGCACTATTTTTATTTTTATTTTTTTTTTATTAGGCACTATTTTTAAATGCTGTCGCATGAGGTACGAGTGAAGTAACTGTGAGATGGAATCACAAAATCACTGAATTCTAAAGGTGTTCTACATGCAGGTTGCTCCACAAGCGTTAAGTTCTTGCCCCACTTTGAAGAAACCAAAATTGGAAAGGTGTGATGCAGTTGAGATGGGCTTCTGCAAGAAAGGCCAGCACCCCAGCCAGAGGCCACACTCACAACAAAACCGGCAAACAAATGCCCACGCGTGGTTGGAATTAAAACGGACGGCATGCATACTTTTTGCTAATCACTGTTCTAATCACCTTCTACATAACTGGCCAATTACTGTGAATCGGTGACTTTCCAGTTGAGGCTTCTACTCACCTTGCCAACTAAATGGTGGTAGAGATTCCACAAGCGCACAGGATAGTGCAATGTTGGTAATCAACTTAGATGCGAGGCTAATGTCAGGGCGTCGCTGGAAAAACACAAACATTAAGTAGGACCATGGATAAGGCAGGAGAGTGGAAGAGATGACCATCACTTCCATTATGCTTGTTTCTCAAGAAGCTATGATGTTTTCTGCCTTAAAAAAAAAATTTTTAACAATCAACATTTTGGGGTACCTGGGTGCCTCAGTGGTTGAGCATCTGCCTTTGGCTCAGGGTGTGATCCCAGGGTCCTGGGATCGAGTCCCTGTATCGGACTCCCCATGGGGAGCCTGCTTCACGCTCTGCCTATGTCTCTGCCTCTCTCTCTGTCTCTCATGAATAAATAAATAAAATCTTTTTAAGAAATCAACATTTTTATAACATAAAACAAGCACTTATTTACAAATGGAGTAACATAAAAATCCATAGCAGGGAGGAACCACTGGGTACTATTCTGAGAGTAAATCATGGCTCTTCTCCAAGGTACAGCTTAACCAGGGCAGAACTGGCCATCCGCAGGACTGCACTCCTCCGCACCCCATCTCCCACCAGGCCCGGGCCTGCTGTGGCCCCAAATCTACAGGCCACTGGGCTGACCTCCGGGCTCCACCTCCTGAGGGCTCAGCCCAGCCAGCAGTGAGGGGATTCCAGGAGACCAAAGCCATCACACTGGGGCAGCTCGCAGTTAAAGGTGGACACCAGTTACAGAAGCTTCTACACCAAGGTTAGGAATCAGCCATCACAATCATAATGGACGAGTTTTACCCCGGGACTCACGCCTCCCCAAGGGAGGAACGGGTCCTGCACAGGAGGCCTGGGGCAGGTGCGGCAGAGGTATCTGCAGTCTGCAAACTCCTAGGACTGATCGTGATCCACTCCCAGGTTAAGAATTTAGGCCTTCGTGAGGCCCACGCTCCCCCTGAAATCAACTGTAGACAAATATGTATGCAAACAGACGTTCACTCTTCTAGAATACTTGTCTATAGATTCCATCGGTTTCCATCAAATTTGGAAACTCCTGTCTACACAGTTCCACAGGAAATTTGGGAAGAAGCTGAACATAAGTATTCTCTGCACAGAGCCTCCCTGTTGTACTTCTCTCTTTCTCTAATTTTTTTTTTCCACCAAACTCCAATCTGTTCCTATTTCTCCGCTTCTATTTTTAAATTGAAAAATTTTGGGAAAAAAAAAAAAGGAGAAAAATTTTGGTTTCAAAATAACTATAATCCAAAAACTCCTTGAATAAAAGATACAGAACATTAAATCCCCAACCTTCCTTACCACTTCCCCCATTCTTATATGGTTTTGTTCCTTTTAAAAAAAATTTTTTAAATAAAAACCTTAAGAGCACTTTTGTTTTTCCCATGCAGTTAATGATTTGACCAAACATATGTGCTTTATTTTAATTATTGGCAACCCTGCTCGCCTATACTTTTTAAATAACAAAATTATACATAGAGATACTACTCTTTTTTTTTCTTTGCCCTGTTCCTTGGCTGGACATATCACCACCATAACTAGGAAGGATACAATGTTGTGTATGTTAAATAGACTTCCATTTATGCTAGTGGTTCAGTTTTATAAATAAGAACATTCCCTGTGCAGGAGTGAAGCCCAGGCATTTAGATTTTCCAAAACAATTCTCTGTAACCAGGGTGTCCAAATGAAGTCAAACACTTAGGTTTCAAAAGTGAGGGAGCTATCTGTTCCTGATTGAGGTTAATGTCCTCTTAGAGCACATTAGGTAAATAAGCCATTTTTTCACTACTTCTGTACAAAATGAATATTCACTATTCAAAAGAACATTCCCTATCATAATTACATAATCAGTTCAAATTTGTTCTTAACCAACATAAGGCATGCTTGAAATTCCAACCTGACGAAATAGCTAAAATTAAGCTTTAAAATATATTAGCTGACTTGGAGAGGATCTAAGAAGCCTTAATATCAAACCTAAAATCAATATATTTTTCTGAGATCCAGATTTCAACATCGATGTAGGCATAGTATGGAGTAGAAACAATATTAAATCTGACCTTGGCCAACCGGGGTTATAATCTCTATTTACCTTGAACCAGTTATTTAAGAGTCCTTCTTGGTGGAATGGAAATAACAACCATCTCACTCAAGAGACTGTTATGAGAACCATTAAGGATAATGACACAGCAAGCTTTTATAAGCTTGGGAAGACTTGTTTAAAAGTAAGGTATCAGGGGTGCCTGGTTGGCTCATTTGGTAGAGCATGTGACTCTTGATCTCAGGGTCATGAGTTCAAGCCCCACATTGGACATGGAGCCAATTTAAAATAATTTTTTTAAAAAGATTTTATCCATTTATTCATGAGAGACACAGAGAGGCAGAGACACAGGCAGAGGGAGAGGCAGGCTCTATGCAGGGAGCCTGACGTGGGACTCGATCCTGCATCTCCAGGATCAGGCCCTGGGCCAAAGGCAGCGCTAAGCCACTGAGCCACCTGAGCTGCCTTAAAATAATTTTTTAAAAAGGAAAGTATTGGTATAATTGCTGTTCCTTTTAATGCAAATGCCCTAGAGGAACAAACACATGGATTCCACATTTCTGCTAAACACACTCATTCCCATCAATGAGCACCATCAGATGGAGGTTCCAGGAACTCTCCCACGGTTAATATATCTTTATCTGAACAGAGAAAAACATGTAGTTTCACACTGGTCATAAATTCCATGGGCTTCTGGGCATTATTTTTAACTGAGATATAATTCACATACCGTAAAGTTGCCATTTTAAACAATTGAGTGCTTTTTTATATATACACAGATTGTGCAACCGTCACCACTATTGAATTCCAGAATATTTTCATCCCATCAAACTTCATCCCATCCATTCCCAGGAGCAGTCACTCTCCATCCCTTCCTCCCTGCAGCTCTGGCAACCACTAATCTACTTCCTGTCACTATAAATTTGCCCACTCTGGTTATTCCATTAAAATGGAGTGATGTAATATGTCACATTTTGTGACTGTTTTCTTTCACTTAGCATAATGTTTTCAAAGCTCATCCACACTGTAGCATGTATCGGGGCTTCTTTAAGATTTTATTTATTTATTCATGGGAGACACAAAGAGACAGAGAGAGAGAGAGAGAGAGAGAGGCAGAGACACAGGCAGAGGGAGAAGCAGGCTCCATGCAAGGAGCCCGATGTGGGACTCGATCCTGGATCTCCAGGATCACACCCCAGGCTGCAGGCGGCGCTAAACAGCTGCGCCACCGGGGCTGCCCTTCTTTCTTTTTTATATCATATGATAATAAAAATCATATTTTGTCATATAGATACACCACACTTTGTGTATCCATTCATCAGCTAATGGACGTGTGGGTTGCTTCCCACTTCTGGCCATTCTGAATGATGCCACTATAAACAACTGTGTACACGTTTTGCGTGAACCTGTGTTTTCAGTTCTCTTGGGTCTAGACCAAAGAATGCAGTTGCTGGGTTATTTCCAGGAACTCTTGAACCCATGTCAGAAGCTTTTGTGTGAACTCATTTCCATGGCAGACAGAAGGCAATATAGTTCACCAGGGATCCCAAAAGTAACATGAGGAAAACAAGACATACATGAAGGAAAAAAAGAAGTTCTGCAGGAAGCAATGTATTGCTTACTCCCCAAATGCCCTAATCATGTATTTCCCCATGCCATAAACAACAGCGGTAGCCATAGTCAGAATGAGGGGATCAACGCTGGACCTAAACTGGCATGATTCTCCTAATAATAAGAACAACCAACATGTAATGAGTGCTCACTATATCCGAGGCACTGTGCTGAGCACATAATATGGACTGTGTAACAGTTGAGAGGATGGGGAAACATGATTTTTTTTAAAACAAACACCGATTGCAGCCAATTGTGCCTTCCTACCACTGTGCCATAATTCATCTCTAGGCCAGGCCTGGAAGGAGAGAGGAAAACAGAAGAAGATAAATTGCCTGAGTAAGGAAATGACATGTATCTGGAATTTGTTTGCTGGAAGCTCAAGAGACTAGAGAGGTCAGTGGGGGCTTGAGCCTTGAAAATGGAAGAAAGGAACTGAAGTATAGACAAGAGAAGACAAGACCAACCGTGCATGAGTCTATGAAGAAAACACAGCCAGCAAGAAATCCTTAATGGCCAAGAAAACTTTAGGTAATCGATTTTAAATTGATTTCTGTTTTGAACTACATTGGTATCTCGCTCTATGACCCTGAGACCTTCAGCAAGCCTGTGTTGGTGTCCTACTGGGAGATTAAAGAATTGGGCAGTGCAGAGCAGAGAGGAGGGGTGGAGCAGTGAGCAGGAATTCAGAGAGAGTGACCAGGAAATGTAAGCCTCAGACATTGTCAGATCATTGGAGGGCAAGAAAAGTACTGGACCTCTCACAGCACATGGCTCAAGCCACCTTAAATATTAAGGGCCAGGACCCCAGAAATTGGAAAAGATGGGGTCACCTGACTGTCATAACACAGACTGGCCCAAAAATATACTTGTGTTAGAAAAGGTGGGTAACCGCCCGGCAGTAGTAAACAAACGCAGAGATTTTTTTTTACTTTTTATTTTTTTTAATTCTTCAAAATTTTATTTAAATTCAATTTGCCAACATGTGGTATAATACCCAGTGCTCATCTCATGTTGTGCCCTCATTAATGCCTCTCACCTAGTTACCCCATCTACCCCCCCCACCTCCCTTTCTGCAGCCCTTTGTTTTTTTCCCCAAGTTAGGAGTCTCTCATGGTTCAAACACCAAGATTTAACTCACTTTAACGTTCACTGCATGGCAAAAAAACAAAGACCTGAAAACTTCATGATGCTGCTCCTAAGAATGGTTAGAGAGGAACAAAACTTCCTCTAGGTGTCCTGGTGGGAAGTCAAGACCTTTCTTCTCATAAAGGTCAGTGGTCGCCCCCATGTGGAAGTCATAGTTAAGTGGTCCTGAGCCCACTTCTATTAAAGGGGTTGGCAAAGGTTTTCTGCAGCAAGTCAGATAGTAACTACTTTAGACTTCATGAGCCAAGCAGCAAAACAAGTTACCCACATAATAAGAGAAAAGACATATTTCCACATTTTTATTGATGAAATTCAAAATATAACAATTGTGCATAATTTCTTATAATATAGAGCTACCAATGAGAAGAATGGAATCTTTTTGGATAGCTTTTTGCTTCACTGGGGTTTACAGTTAGTATTTCCTAACATCAAGTCAGTTGCAAATGTCCATTTATAAAAACCATTCTTAGCTCATGGGCCATACAGGCTTGTGACCTCTGTTCTGTACTCACCAATGTCTGGAAGCAAAGTCAATGCTGGGTGCTCTGTTCCAAGACTATTGTGTAATACCCTGATACAGAAATCAGAAACCTGGGACTCTGAAGTAGCTCTTGAGATGTTCCTCAAACATAAAGGTCTAGCACTGCGATGATTAAAATTAGCCATTCCTTCAACTGTTATTTACTGAGCACCTACTATGTGCTGGTACTTATCAAAGTCACGTGGGACACAGTGGTGATCCAGACAAATGAGTGCCCCACCTTCACAGGGGAATGAGACTGTAAGTAAGAATAAAAGAAAGAAGGGCACCTGGCTGGTTTAGACAGCAGAACACATGACTCTTGATCTCAGGATTGTGAGTTCAAGCCCCCTGTTAGGTGTAGAGATTACTTTAAAATTTTTCTTTAAACCTTTAAAAAAAAAAAGAATAAAGAAAGAAAAAGTTGTCAGCCAGAGGGAGTGTCATGGGGAAAGTACGAGAAGACATTACAAAATAAACTGTGGATGGGGAGCTATTAGGGATAAAGTAATTTAGCAGGGAGTTCCTTTTGTTCAACATTCTCATCAATCCTTCTTTTATCAGCTGTTTTGCATTTTTCCCAATATGCTGGGGGTAAAATAGAATCCCACTGTGTTTTGATCTGCTTCCCCTGTTAATTGGTGGGATTGATCATCTTTCTGTACACTCATGCTGCTCTCTCTCTCCCATATGTACATATATGGTCTTCCAGGTTTCCTTTTTAGCTAATTCCCAGTTAATTCCCTGCCTGTTTTTCTGTTCTGCCTTTTTTTTTTTTTTTTTAAACTGGGCGGCAGGGGTGGGGGTTGTTTTTGGTTTTTGGTGGTGGTATCTTAAAATTTTGGATATTAATCCTTTATTGATGATACTCATTCAGTATCCTCTCCTAGCCTATGACTTGTCTCTTTGCCTGAGGGTATTTTTTGTTTGTTTGAAGAAGATTTTAATTTTTATCTGGTAAATAATCTACCTTATGTGAGAATTGGCTGTTAGCTACCTATCTCAGTGAGCAAATAGAAAAAGTTATGGGTTCATTTCATCCCTTATAGCTATGTCTATCCAAATTCATAAGTGTCTCTGAGACTTGGCTTCCTCATCTGCAAAGTAAGGACAATTCCTACCTCATGGGTTTGTGGTGAGAATTAAATGAAAGAATATATGCCACTCCTCTAGCACAGCCATCCCTGCCCACCCCAACTCTTATACTGTAAGCTTCTTGAAGGCCTTGTATTCTCCGTACTACCAAAGTCAATACTTAGTTTGTTTACTGTTGGTTAAATTGAGTTTATCTTTTAAATGCATATAAAGCAACAAGCATAATACTATGCACTTAACTGACTAAAATGCAGACGACAGGACCAGAAAAATAATTTAGTAATTAACTCTATTACCTATAATTACTCCACTGGCCTCCTTTGAACTAAAGAAATAACAGTTACAGTAAGAGGCACAGTTAATAGATTTGTAAACATTCTTTTGAATGAAAAATGTATTTCAAAAGTGTGGAAACATTTATACAGTCACATTAACCCAGACCAAAATTATTTAACAGCATGTTGCAAAAGATATTTGTGATCACTTTTGAGGGGGGAAAATCACAAATTAATGTGACCAGGCAAGCCTTAACAATTTCATAATAAATGAGCTATATAGGAAATAACTTTATAGTAAAAATTCTAACAAAAACTTATCAGTTACTGCAAGCTTTTAAGATCTTAAAAAAAAAAAAAACATATTCTAGCCCCTGTGATGGCTGAGCATATTATATATGCTTTAAATTTCAAGAATATTGCTATAAACTTCCCTCTTAGAACTGCTTTTACTGCATCCCAAAGATTTTGGACCACCGTGTTTTCATTTTCATTTTTTTCATGTAATTTTTTATTTATTTTTTGATTTCTGGGTTGACCCATTTGTTGTTTAGTAGCCTGTTGTTTAACCTCCATGTATTTATGGTCTTGCCAGATTTTTTTCTTATGGTTGATTTCTAGTTTCATAGTATTGTGGTCAGAAAATATGCATGGTATGAATTCAACCTTTTTTAATTTGTTGAGACTTGTTTTGCAGCCTAATGTGTGTTCTATTCTGGAGAATGTTCCATGTGCACTTGAAAAGAATGTGTATTCTGCTGTTTTAGGATGGAATGTTCTGAATATATCCCTTAAACCCATCTGGTCCAGTGTGTCATTCAAAGCTAGTTTCTTTGTTGATTTTATGTTTAGATAATCTGTCCATTGATGTAAGAGGGGTGTGAAAGTCCCCTACCGTTATTATATTCCTGTCAATTAGTTCCTTTGCTTTTTATTACCTATTTTATGTATTTGGGTGCTCTCATGTTGGGCACATAAATATTTGCAATTGTTACATCTTCTTGATGGATTATCCTCTTTATTATTACATAGTACCCTTCTTTGTCTCTTTTTACAATCTTGTTTCAAAATCTATTTTGCCCAATATAAGTATTGCTACTTTGGCTTTCTTTTGACACCCATTTGCATGATAAATGTTTCTCTATCCCCTTACTTTCAACCTACAGAAAAATCTCAAATAATCAACTAACCTTACACCTAAAGAAGTTAGAAAAAGAACAAAAAAAAAAAAAAAAGAAAAAACAAACCTCAAGCAGAATGAAGAAAACAATAAAGATTAGAGCAGAAATAAATGATACAGAATCTAAAGACAAACAAAAACCAGTAAAACAGATCAATAAAACCAGGAGCTGGTTCTTTGAAAAGATCAACGAAATTGAGAAACCCCTAGCCAGACTCACCAAGAAAAAGAGAGGACTCAAATAAATAAAATCACTAATGAAGAAGGAGAAATGGCAACCAGCAGTACAGAAATACAATTATAAGAGAATATTACAAAAAATTATATGCCAACAAATTGGAAAACCTAGAAAAAATAGATAGATTACTAAATACATAGAACCTACCAAAACTGAAGCAGGAATAAATAGAAAAATTTAACAGACCAATAACCAGCAATTAAATTGACTCAGTAATCAAAAACTCTCAACAAACAAAAGTCTAGGACCAGATGGCTTCACAGGCAAATTCTACCAAACATGTCAAGAAGAGTTAACACCTACTCTTTCCGAACAATTCCAAAAAATAGAAAAGGAAGGAAAGTTTCCAAATTCATTCTATGAGGCCAGCATTACTCTGATACCAAAACCAGATAAAGACACCCCCCCACCCAAAAAAAAAAAGAGAACTACAGGCCAATATCTTGATGAACACACATGCAAAAATCCTCAACAAAATATTAGCAGACTGAATCCAACAATGCATTTTAAAAAATCACTCATCACTATCAAGTGGCATTTATTGCTGGGATGCAAGTGTGGTTCAATGTTTGCAAATCGACCAGTGGGATACATCACATCAATAAGAGAAAGGACAAAAAAAAAAACAAATCATTTCTATGGATGCAGAAAAATAGTTTGACAAAGTACAACAACCATTCATGATAAACTCTTAACAGGGTAGCCTGGGTGCCTCAGTGGTTTAGTGCCACCTTCAGCGCAGGGCGTTTTCCTGGAGTCCTGGGATCCAGTCCCACATCGGGCTCCCTACATGAAGCCTGCTTCTCCCTCTGCCTGTGTGTCTGCCTCTCTCCCTGTCTCTCTCATGAATAAATAAAGAAAATCTTTAAAATTAAAAAAAAAAAAAAACCAACTCTTAACAAAGTAGGATTACAGAGAACATACCTCAATATAATAAAGGCCTTATATGAAAAATCCACAGCAAATTTCACAGTCAATGGGGAAAAACTGAGAGCTTTTCCCCTAAGGTCAGGAACAAGACAAGGATGTCCAACTCTCTCACTTTTATTCAACATAGTACTAGAAGTCCCAGTCACAGCAATCAAACAACAAAAAGAAATAAAAGGCATCCAAATTGGTAAGGAAGAAGTAAAACTTTCACTGTTTGCAGATGACATGATACTATATATAAAAAAATCCAAAGACTCTACCAAAAAACTACTAGAACTGATCAATGAATTCAGTAAAGTCACAGGATACAATGTGCAGAAAGCTGTTGCATTTCTCTACACTAATAATGAAGCAGGAAAGAAAAGAAAGAAAGAAAGAAAGAAAGAAAGAAAGAAAGAAAGAAAGAAAGAAAGAAAGAAAGAAAGAAAGAAAGAAAGAAAGAAAGAAAGAAAGAAAGAAGAAAGAAAGAAGAAAGAAAGAAAGAAAGAAAGAAAGAAAGAAAGAAAGAAATTAAGAAAACAATTGCATTTATATTTATACCAAAAATAATAAGATATCTAGGAATAAATTTAACCAAAGATGGGAAAGACCTATACTCTGAAAACTATAAAACACTGATGAGGGCAGCCCTGGTGGCGCAGCGGTTTAGTGCTGCCTGCAGTCCGGTGTGTGATCCAGCCCAGGCTGTGATCCTGGAGACCTGGGATGGAGTCCCATGTGGGGCTCCCTGCATGGAGCCTGCTTCTCCCTCTGCCTGTGTCTCTGCCTCTCTCTCTCTCTCTCTCTCTCTGTCTCTCATGAATAAATAAATAAAATCTTAAAAAAAAAAAAAAAAACACTGATGAAAGAAATTAAAGATGACACAAAGAAATGTTCATGGGTTGGAAGAACAAATATTGTTAAAATGTCTATACTACCCGAAGTAATCTACACATTTTTTTTTAAAGATTTTATTTATTTATTCACGAGAGATACAAAGAGAGAGAGAAGCAGAGACACAGGCAGA
Organism: Canis aureus; assembly: GCF_053574225.1. Taxonomy (NCBI): domain Eukaryota; kingdom Metazoa; phylum Chordata; class Mammalia; order Carnivora; family Canidae; genus Canis; species Canis aureus. The sequence continues at coordinate 5,478,397 of NC_135617.1, read as the reverse complement.
GGGAGAAGCAGGCTCCATGCAGGGAGCCTGACGTGGGACTCGATCCCGGGACCCCAGGATCATGCTCTGGGCCAAAGGCAGGTGCTAAACCACTGAGCCACCCAGGGATTCCCCCGTAATCTACACATTTAATGTAATCTCTTTTTTTTTTAATTTAATGTAATCTCTAGCAAAATACCAAGAGCATTTCTCATACAACTAGAACAAGCAATCCTAAAATTCATATGGAACCACAAAAAATCCCAAATAGCCAAAGCAATCTTGAAAAGAAAAACAAAATTGGAAATATCACAATTCTAGACTTCAAGATATATTACAAAGCTGTAGTAATCAAATGCAGTATGGTACTGGCACACACACACAAATTACATATATATATATATATATATATATATATATATATATATATATATATATATATAAAACAGAATAGGAAACCCAGAAATAACCCCAAAAGTTTTTGGTCAATTAATCTTTGACAAAGCAGGAAAGATTATGCAATGGGGAAAAGACAATCTCTTCAACAAATGATGTTGGGAAAACTGGACAGCTACATGCAAAAGAATGAAACTGGACCACCTTCTTACACCAACACAAAAATAAATTCAAAATGGATCAAGGGCCTAAATGTGAGACCCAAACCCATAAAAAATCCTAGAAGAGACCACAGTCAGCAATTTCTCTGACATTGCCATAGCAACATTTTTCTAGATAGTCTCTAGAGGCAAGAGAAACAAAAGTAAAAGAAATAAACTATTGGGACTACATCAATATAAAAGCTGTATAGCAAAAGAAACAATCAACAAAACAAAAAGACAACCTACTGAATGGGAAAAGATATTTGAAAATGACATATCTAATAAAGGGTTAGTATACAAAATATATAAAGAACTGGTATGGGGCACCTGGGTGACTCAGCTGGTTAGACATCTATCTTGGGCTCCAGTCATGGTCTTGGGGTCCTGGGGTGGACCCTCATGTCAGACTCTCTGCTCGGTGGGGAATGTGCTTCTCCCTCTGTCTCTCTGCTCATGCTCTATCTATCTAATGAATAAAATCTTAAAAAAAAAAAAAAGTACCGATACAATTCAATACCCCAAAACAGATAATCCAATTTAAAAATGGGCAGAAGACATGAACAGACACTTCTTCAAAGAAGACACACACAGATGGCCAACAGACACATGAAAAGATGCTCAACATCACTTATCATCAGGGAAATGCAAACTAAAACCACAATGAGCTATCACCTCACATCCATCAGAATGGCTAAAATAAAAAATACAAGAAATAACAAGCGTTGGTGAGGATGTGGAGAAAAAGGGATTCTCATACAGTGTATGGGTGGGAATGCAAACTGATGCAGCCACTGTGGAAAACAGTATGCAGGTTCCTCAAAAAGTTAAAAACACATGATCTAGGAATCGAACTACTGTATATTTGACCCCAAAATACGAAAATACTAATTCAAAGGCATACATGCACCCCAGTGTGTATTGAGCCAAATTTTACAATGGCCAAATTATGAAGCAGCCCACGTGTCCAGCAGTAGATGACTAGATAAAGAAGATGAGATGTAAACACAAACACACACACACACACACACACACACTAGAATACCACTCAGCCATAAAAAAGAACAAAATCTTGCTATTTGCCACAACACAGAAGAATCAAGAGTATATTACACTAAGTGAAATAAGTCAGTTAGAAAAGGTCAAATACCATATGATTTCACTCATAGGTGGAATCTAAGAAACAAAAGAAAGGAGCAAAGAAAAAGAAAGCGAGAGACAAACCAAGAAACAGACTCTAAACTATAGAGAACCAACCGAGGATACCAGAGGGGAGGTGGGGGAGAGGGCGGGTGAATGAGTGATGGGGATTAAGGAGTGCACTTATCATGATGAGCACAGGGCGATGTATGGAATTGTTGAATCACTATGTTGTACAACACCTGAAACTAATGCTTAACAATGCTGGAATTAAAACTTGATGAAAATAAAATTAAATTTAAAATTTCAAGAGTAAAAGAAATATTAAATATCCCAATGAATACTAGGCTTTACGGCCCACAGACAAACGTGCCTACACCCTTCTGATGCCCAGGGACCTGCTTCCCACAGACTAGGTGTTTTCACCCACATACCCCTGTTTACTCTTCATGACTACCCTGTGGGTTAAGCACCATTCCTTTTTACAGAGGAGAAAACTAAAGTTCAGACCACATATGCCACATCCAGGGAGTAGTGAAGCAGAATTTATTTATTTGTTTATTTTTTTATTTTATTTTATTTTTTTTTAGTGGAGCAGAATTTAAACTTCCAACCTGAAGTATCAAAATATGAGCCCATCTTACAGGTGAGGCTGCATCATAAGAAAGTATTTTTATGACACTTGCGAATCCACGAAAGTAGGTCTCCAAGGAGCTCAGGTGTTACCTTCACCAGCTTCCCCATATTCTCCCCCAAACCTGAAGAACTATGGGGCTTCCCTTCTCTCGTGATCTAGTTACTGTGCTCAATGGGCATTTTGCTAATTAGGATTTTTAAGTGATTTGTGGTGCTCCACTCAAAGTAGATGAAATCTAAACCAGAACACTTGCTGGCATATTGTGCACAACAGCAAACACTACACAACAGGAGTCTTGCCTCTGACTGGGGGCCAGGTCCTGAAAACAAGTCTTTCAACTTGCTCCACCTAAAAGTTAGTGATCTCCATCAAGGTGGACTGAAACACGGAGTTTGAGTCATCTCCCCAGAGGCCCTTCAGCTCATTTAGATGCGTGGCTTTATTTATTCAAAACTTGCTTTTCTTTTCTCCAGAAAAAAAAAGACCTGCAGACCATCCTCCCATCGCTAGGCTGTGCAGGGAATCTAGCATAAACAACGTCAAGGAGAATCATTGTGTTTAACAAACTCCAGGACACGCCGCAGCACTGTTTATAAGCTATAAATCGAGTCTTGTTTTATTTCCCTGTTCTGCTAAATTCAGATGTCTGCTTCATTTTAGATCCAGGCCCCCTGAAAAGAGCTTCCCGTGTTTTATTCAATGCTGTCAAATGTGCATATTCAGCGAGGCGTTCAAAAGAGGGAGCGAGAAACATGACCTAGACGACGCCCGTTTAGACACGGATGACTGAAGGGCTACCCTACTGTGGTCCCCAAAGTGCTGCTCACCCAACATTTCCAGGCCTCTGACCTCTGAGCACATGGCAGGCCTCTGCCCTCCTGTCCTGGGTATCTGGCCACTGGGCTGTGAGCAGGAGTGCTGGGTGGGGTTTCCAGCCAGGACATTTCCCAATGCCATGCCAGACCCTCCAGAGCACTCGCCCCCCTGCCAAGGTGACAGGCAAGTTCCCAGATGGTGACCGGGTTGCCAGCCTGGGCCCCAGGGAGAGAAGGATGATAGCACCGGGGGTCACCCCAACCCGGCCCACCAGCAATGGCTCTACAGCATGAGTGAGAAACACACATTTGTGAGTGTGAGCCCTGAGATGTGAAGGTTGTTTGTGATCACAGCACAAACCGGCCCCCTCGGGCCCCAACCCCCCAGACCAATGGTGCCATGAAAAAGGGGCTTCCATCTCTCTGATACGTTAACAGATCTGTGCCATCCGGAGCTAAATGCTATTATCTCGTCAGGGAAACGGCCCTCGGCCCATAGTTCACTTGAACCCCAATCATCATGTCCTAAAATCTGAATTAAATAGGCCAGGCAAAATTGAAGAGAGAAATTTACCGTTGTAACCTTCCAAACTGCCAGTTCTAATTTACTGATCTGTCAAGGTTCTTGGTTGTAAACAATAGAAACCACTCTGGCTAGTTAAGGAGGAAAGGAATTGATTGAAGATTTAAGAGCTTACACGGAATCTCAAGGGCAGGAATCCACCCTTCCCGCCAGTGTGGGCCACACCGCCCGTTGCTGGGCACAGACACCATGGCTCATTTCACGGCCCTGGGGAACCGGACGCCTGCCCTAGCGTCTCAGCCACCGTGCCACTCCGTGGTCCGCAGGCCACTTGCTTCCCCAAATCTCTAAGGTGCCAACAAAACTCTCAAGCAGGTATATCATGAAGGCACTCAAGGTGCAAGAAAGAGTGAGGAAATTACTTTTTGGCTTTTTTTCTCAGAAAGGTGGAGAATTCCTCAAACACAGGAGGGGGAATTCAAAGGTCTGGTCAAAAAGAATGATAGATACCCACTACCTCTGGGGTAATGAGTAACAGCAAAAAAAAAGGTCTCCAATGCTCAGTTCAGCCCATAGTCAAGTCTCCTGAGCCTTTCTGGGTTTTGCAGCTCTTCCTCAGCTCTACCCAAGTACTCTTCTAGTGAATCCCTGTTTTTACCAGTTTCAGAGACTCCTACTACAGAAATAACCACATGTTAACCAATCTCAAGCTAGCCAGTTGCAAACAGGGCTGTCAATATTTAGATGCTCTGAAAAATTTTTCAGATTTTTATTTTTTTGCAAAGTAACTCTGCATTGACAGAAAAATAATCAAACAGAACATAAGAGTCTAACTTTGGTTTGAGAGCCCTAATTGGGATAATGAGCTGCATACTGATTACACTTACTTTCTCTACTAAAAGTTGTCACAAATAACTTATTAAAAGAAAAAAAAGGAAAACATTGCATCTACAAAGATCTTGTGTGCATATACCCAAATGAATTTTTTAAAAATGAGAAATAAGCGGAAGGTACCAACTTATTGCCAAATGCTACATGGAAGTAAGGTCATCATCTACAAGAAGAGATCTAGACAGAGAAGTAGCTAACCAATAAATACACGCAGAAGCACAGATGCTAGGCTTATTAAAAAACAAACAGGGGCACCTGGGTGGCTCAGCGGTTGAGCATCTGCCTTGGGCTCAGGTCATGATCCTGGGATCCTGGGAAGGAACCCCGCAGGGAGCCTGCTTCCCCCTCTGCCTCTGTCTCTGCCTCTCTCTTTCATGAGACATGTTTGTTTAAAAAACAAACAAAACAAAACAAACAAAATCTACGCTCTGTTTCTAGATGCTCAGTTTCAAGATCCCTGAACTGGACTAGTTAAAAAAAATAAAATATGAGAAAAACAAAATCCTAAGGGCAAAGTGTACCATAAATTTACTAAATAGTTAAGGAATGCCAAAGACTTGACTTCTAGGGGTAACTTAGGGAAGGTTTCCTCTTTCTCTAAGAATGGCTTCTGGGGCAGGAAGGGGACTCCTGGGCTCTGTTGATGGCTTGTGGCGAGAGCTGGCTGGTCCAGGAGTGAGTGTCTAAGACATCAGGCTGGAGTGGAGGGAGGCCAGTCTTGTTACACTCTAGGGAGAAGGTCGAGGAGAGCTGGGATTTCCTGAGCAGCCCTGCTCCTTCTCCTCTGCACTTAACTCTTCCTCCAATTCAGTGAGAAGTTCTCAAGTTTTCCCAAAAAACAATTTTATTTATTATTTTTTTTCTTAAGCTAGGTCACAGTCCATTCTTTCTTGTTGACAACCAAAAAGAACATTGTCTTAACTCCCCTACAATCTTCCTCTCCCCATTATCCAACTCCAGCCTTAGGCAACTCATCTTTCTTTACTAGGAATGACTACAAAGGACCTCTGGCTTCAGTGTATCTAGTTTTTTGTGTGTGCCATGTGGTCATCGAGCTTAGCAGCATTAACCTCACTTGTCACTTTTTTAGGAAAAACAATTGTTCATTTTGACATCTGGCTGAGGGGTTGCAACTTCAAATGCCTTCAGAGATCAGACAGGTAAAGTAAGTGGAGTGAGCGCTGAGCTGGAGTCCCCTGGACACTACAGGCCCCGTCTAATGACGTTTACGTTCAAATACTTAAAACACTGAATGGTTCAAACAAAATTCTTCATGGGCCAAACTTACCTCCTGAGCCATCCACTAACAACCCAGCTTGCTATTATTTTAAATTACATATAGTAATACGTAGTCCTACATGTGAGCCTCCTACAACTCAATTTTGTTGCAATCATTTGAACAGGATAAAAATGCTTAAGAGACAGCACATTTTCCTACCCTCTCTTAGAAAACTCCACGGGCCATTAAGGGGGACCCATGTGAGGGACGCCCAGGTGACTCAGCGGTTGAGGATCTGTCTTTGGCTCAGGGTGTGATCCTGGGGTCCTGAGATTGAGTCCCACCTCGGGCTCCCCTGGGATCGAGTCCTGCATCAGGGAGCCTGCTTCTCCCTCTGCCTGTGTCTCTGCCTTTCTGTGTCTCTCATGAATAAATAAATAAAATCTTTTAAAAAATAAAGCGAGGGAGGAACCCATGTGAGGTCTGTAGAGAATTCAAGGGCTGCTTCTAAAAGAAGTTTCTCAGTGCTGGGAGACTCCGGCTTCCATGTGTGTCTCATGGTAAATGTGAAGCAGGCTCCTGTCACTTTCTGTGACTCACAGAATAAAGAGCCCAAGTCCTCAGAAGCACGAGGACTCCGAAGGTGTCGTAGCACAGATGGAAAAACTCCAATGCAGACCCACCCTGGACAGGCTCCAGCTTGACTATACCACTGCTTCTCTTCACAGACCAAAAGGGAAACCCAATTCGAGAAAACTGATAGGGTTTTCTGTTCCCTGGAAAATGGACTGGACAAATTGCCCACAAAAACCTAAAATCTCCACTGCCAACTGTTGAAAAACAACAGAGCCTCCATTAGCAGTTCCTTTGCCCACAGATTGCTCTCCGAGGAACTGCGGGGTTTGGAAGGAGCGCCGAGGCCTATTCCCTGTCTAAGGCACATCAAAGTTTTAATCAAAACCTGCTTTTCTTTCTGAAACCAAGCAACTGCTGTTTCACACCCACATACTGCCCGAGCTCATTCAATTACCCTCAACGACTTTGTTTAAAATGAAAATGCTTTGCCTCCTGAGGACAGTGGGAGAGGACTGATGAATGCTGTTCCCTGAAGGACAGAAATGTAGGCGCAGGCAAAAACCTAAGTAGCTGGAAACTACCGCTGGGCCGGATTTTACAAGCCATTCAGACCTACCTGCAAGGATTCTGAACCGAATAAGGACTTTGAAGGCAGTTGGCTGTGTCAAGGGGTACCTACTGTGCATCCTCCTCTTCCCCCTTGATGGAAATCACAGAATTAGAAAACTAAGATGATGAGAAGTGAGAAAGAAAGACCAAATTATTCCATATGGTTTTTCAGATGAGGAAACAGCACTTTTTTTTGCTTTTTTTTTTTTTTTTTTCCTGACACATTATTCCGAAGGATCTGTAACTAGCAAACCCAACCAGCACATCGCCGGGTTCTGTGGCTCTGTGACTCACAAGTCACTTTTCCATCCAACATATTAAATGTCAAGTAAAATACCTCCAATAAGAGAGAAGAAATTTCTTCAGGAAGCTTGGCTCCTGTGTGAGCGTTTCTCCTGTGCAAATGAGCCATAGACTGTGCGGCTGTCTTGCACATGGTTTGCTAACCCGTGAGAGAAACATCTTCCCAAGACTGCATAACGAAGCATGCATCGGGGCACCGGGGTGGCTCAGTTGGTTAAGCGTCAAGACTCTTGATTTTGGCTCAGATCATGATCTCAGGGGCCTGAGATCGAGCCCCACCTTGGGCTCCACACTTAGCAGGGAGTCTGCTTGAGATTCCCTTCCTCCGTCTCTCTCTCTGCTCCTCCCCTACTCTAAATAAATAAATAAATAAATAAATAAATACATACATACATACATACATACTTTTTAAAAGAAGCATAATTCCTGGGGACCATATCTTGGTCCTCAACAAATGCAACCCTCCTCCCCCACCCCATCCCCCCCACCCCCCCACCCCCGGCCCCAGCAAAGAACTTCACCCACGTAATCACAGTAAATATCCAAGACAGAAAAACCAGAAAGAAACACGGGCGAGGAAGAAAAAGAATCACAGGGAAATGTTTATGTGTGTGTAGTATGCAGATTTTGAAGGCTCCTGTATATACAAAAATGCACGGGTTCCAGGGTAGTCCTACTCAAAAAAGGCAGTATTTATCCATCATGGATGGCTTGCCACCATTTCACAGTGCTCTAAGGTTACAACCTCTGATGTGAAAGAAGATATAATATTTAAAGCTAGTTCTTGCACAGTTTGGTGAAAGAAAGGGAGGAGGAAAGAGAGAAAGAATTACATGAGGACTACACTTTTTTATAACAGATTATTTTCTTTAAGAGAAGCATAAGCTGTGATTAAAGTGGCAATGTAATTGCTGAATTTTTGTGCCTCTAACACCTGCAAAGGAAGCACGTTGACAAGAAACCCTCGGCAACCCAATTATTTCATGCAGGTTTTCATCCGTTCCCAAAAGCCATCCTCAAAATAGAATGGAACTTCTCCTTCACCAATCTGGTAGGTGCCTTCCACAAAGTAACCGGAAACCGAAATAACATTGTTTACCAATTATTCTCAACAAACAAAATTTAAATAAAATAGGATCCAAGGTTTTTAACACAGCACTTCCAAACTTTAATTATATCAATTATTTAATGGGTGCGTGGAGCTTACATTTCACATCTTGATAGGAGGCTAAAAATGGAACCAGATTTGTCCCCAGGGAGATAAGGGATCTCAAACTGTTCCCAGAAGTGGGAGAACAGATTAGATAACTGGTCTTTTCAGCTTTGAGGAACATTTTAACTCAACTGAAAAAATGGGGAAATGAAACAAATTCAAGATTCCCACTATCTAGGAATGTGAGGAAGTTAGAATGTAATAGCTTGGAAAAAAGTAAATAAATAAACAGATAGCTGGGGAAAAGGAAATCCAGGGACAGTTCTTCCTTAGGAGGCTAAAAAAAAAAATCAATATTTTCAAAACAATAAGCTCAGTTCCTTCTTATACATTTTTTTAATATACATTTTTAACCAAAGACATCTAGAGTCACGCAAAATAGGCTAAAATAGTAAGATAGTTTTTGTTTCGTTTTGTTTTGTTTTTTACCTATCAGTGTCTCGGGAGTAAGCAATTCCTGGGTATTGCCACTCTGGGAAATACAATCCTTTTCTGGGAAATACAACCGTGAGGGCAAACTATCACAACATGTACAAAACAACTCACAAATCAGAATGCACTTCTGTTGTCATTCCCAACTGGGGGAGAGACCAGCCTGGAAGTACAATCATTACGGGAAGGTTTCCAGGTGATGACTCCTGACCTGAACCTTCAAGGACAGAAAGGCCGTGAATCATATGAGAAAGGAGGATGAGGGCCTCCCAAGTGAGGATCAGCATAAGCTCAAGGAACCTATTTCCACAGGTTACAACAAATAACACCTGGGGAATGGCTGAGGCTGAAGACTCAGGTCAGGTTCGTGACCCCTGAAGCTACGATTAGTGAGTGCTTATAACACACCAGACTCTATCCACATATTTCCTTTTGGTTTTTTCCTCATTTAATTTGAATAAAGCTGAGCCTCAGGGCTCAGACCCAGATGGCTCATTTCTGCTAGCCACCCTCACTCCCTAGTAGATCTACAGTCTCATGGCTTTAGTCCCACTTGTACACTGATGGCTCCCATATCTCTCTTTCTTCAGCCTGGATGTTTCCTCCAGCTCTAGACCCCTATGCCCCATGCCTGTTTGACATTTCCACTTGGAAGTCTAAAGGACATTTCAAACTCAACATGTTTAAACCCAACTTCCTGATTTCTAGCCATTCCCCTCCAAAACCAAAAGCTGAACAAGGAAAACTTCTCCTCCCTCCCTCATCTTCAAAACAGATCCAGAATCGGACCCCTCCTCATCCCTCCATCTCTACCACCCTCCCCAGCCTGAATCAATACAGCAGACTCCCAAAGGGGATGGATGTAAACTTCCTCCCGAGTGACCCTCTGAGTCTGTGCATTCCAACCCTTTCCATTTGCAGGACAGGCTCCAGTTACAGATACTGTTGTCTGAAGTGGTGACCAAGATTTAAGACTGATTCTTGGACAGGTGACAACAGAAACAACAGAGGCTGAGGGCGGATGTGAGAGGAAAACATCGGGGTGGGGTTGAAGGGACGTCTGAGGACATGGAGAGAAACAAAAGAAATTGCACTTTTAAGAAATAAGTCCTGGGTCAAACGTCCCCTCACAGCCTTTTTTGACTCCTCGGCCAGAGTTCAAGACCTTAATACACACCATTGGTCACATTACTGGAGGCCTAAGCTGAATGCCTCCCTCACCAGACTTTGACCTCCCTTTGTGCCCCCAGCACCTGATACAGCATCTAGGACCTGGGAAGCCCTTGGCAAATGTGTGTTGGAGGCATTACACGGTGCCATGGAAAGTGCGTTAGGAGCATGACGAAGGGAGTGGAAGAGCCACTTACGACTTGGGCGGTGAGGTTTCAGGGACAGAAAAAAAAGGGTTTGAGGTTATCTAGGAAGGTAGATAACCCTGGCCTGGGAGCTACAGGGTTATCTACCCTGTAGATGCAGGTGGTATGGTGGTCAGAGGCAAGGGGGGGGGGGGGCACGGAAAGCAGGGGACAAATGGTGGAGTGTGACCCGGAAAAGCAGGTTAGACTGAGAAGCGAAAGAAAGCAGCCGAGGCAAAGGAAGGGTTTTCCATCTCCCCAAAGGCAGGCGGTGAGGGCGACGGACACAAGGGGCTGTGGGTAGGAGGCCCGGGCAGGCTCACCCCGCAGTTCCTCATCTTTTCATCCCCAGTGCCTAGTAGGTCGCTGAGCTCCAAAAGGGTAGGGAGGCCAGCGGCTTAGCACCCTGGGGTCAAACTTGAGCCAGTCCCGGTGCGGAGGTGCGAGCCAGGAAGTTAATGCGGCAGGAAGCGCGGCCTTACCGGGGCCTGGAAGGCAAACCGAGGTTGGCACCTCCGGCCTCGAGCGTCCAGGCCCCTGCAACACGGGCGGTGGCACTGCAGGCGCGGAGGCTGGAGGGGGGCCGCGGGGGGCCGCGGGGGGCCGAGGGCAAGCCACTCAGGGCGCAGGTCCACCAGGGGAAGCGGGGCCTGCAGGCCAACCCCCAACCGCTTTGGGGTCTGCCCGGCTCACACCCTCGCCTCCTAGACTGCAAGCGCCCTGAGGGCAGGGCTGGGTGCTCCGCCCCGGGCGCCGCCAGGCCCAGCAGGTGCGGGAGGCGGCGGCAGGCGCGGCGCCGCGGGCACGGGCGGGGCCCGCGGGGGGTGCGGGGGGTCCCTGAAGGCCCCGGGGCGGCCCGCGGGCGTCGCTCCAGGGCCCGAGGTCGCGGCGGCCGCACTGACCTTCCGGCGGGGGCGCCCGCGGGGGGCGCAGCAGCCCGGCTCCGGCGTCCCGCTCCCGCCGGCCTCGGTGGGCGCTCGGCGGCCGCTGCGCACGTAGGTCACCTGCCTCCTGCTGGCGCCGCGGGCCGGGCCGGGCGCGGGCGGCGGGGGCGGCGGCGGGGGCGGGGGCGGCCGGGGAGCGGGCGCCGGGGCGCGGGGGGGCCGCAGCTCCGCGCACAGCCGCAGGCCGAGCAGCAGCGCGGCGCCGAGCACGCACCGCCGCAGGGCCCCGCAGCCCCGCCCGGGCGGCCGCTCCCGCGCCATGGGGCAGGCGGCCCCGCGGGCCCGAGCCGCGCGCCGAGGGAACTGCCCGGCGGCCCCGGCGCGCCCGGACCCGCCTCCCTCCCCGCCGGCCGGGCCGGCCTCGGGGCGTAACCGCTCCCGCCCCGCCGAGCGCCCGGGCCGCGGGAAGGGGCGAGGGGCGAGGGGTGCGGGCGCGGCCGGAACCCGAGCCCTGGGGGCGGGGGCGGGGGGTCCCGGCGGGGCGGGGGGCGGCCTCCGAGCCTGGAGGGGTGGAGAGGCCACTTGCCGAGCCCTGGGGGCGGGAGGGTCCCCGGGGGGGGGCGGCCTCCGAGCCCGGGGGGTGGACAAGCTACTTTCCGAGCCCTGGGGGGCGAGGGGTCACGGGGGGGGCAGCCTCCGAGCCCTGGGGGGCGGGGGGTCACGGGGGGGGCGGCCTCCGAGCCCGGGGGGTGGAGAGGCTACTTTCCGAGCCCTGGGGGGCGGGGGGTCCCCGGGGAGGCGGGAGGCCTCAGAGCCTGGGGGGGGACGAGCTACTTTCCGAGCCCTGGGGGGCGGGGGTCCCCGGGGAGGGGGGAGACCCCAGAGCCTGGGGGGGACGAGCTACTTTCCGAGCCCTGGGGGGCGGGGGTCCCCGGGGAGGGGGGAGACCCCAGAGCCTGGGGGGGGACGAGCTACTTTCCGAGCCCTGGGGGCGGGGGTCCCGGGGAGGGCGGCCTCCGAGCCCCGGGGGGTGGACGAGCTACTTTCCGAGCCCTGGGGGACGGGGGGTCCCCGGGGGGCGGGGGGTCACGGGGGGGCGGCCTACGAGCCCGGGGGGTGGACAAGCTACTTTCCGAGCCCTGGGGGCGGGGGTCTCCGGGGAGGGGGGAGGCCTCAGAGCCTGGGGGGGACGAGCTACTTTCCGAGCCCTGGGGGCGGGGGGGGGGGCGTCCCTAGGGGGGCGGCCTCCGAGCCCGGGGGGTGGACAAGCTACTTTCCGAGCCCTGGGGGGCGAGGGGTCACGGGGGGGGCAGCCTCCGAGCCCTGGGGGGCGGGGGGTCACGGGGGGGGCGGCCTCCGAGCCCGGGGGGTGGAGAGGCTACTTTCCGAGCCCTGGGGGGCGGGGGGTTCCCGGGGAGGCGGGAGGCCTCAGAGCCTGGGGGGGGACGAGCTACTTTCCGAGCCCTGGGGGCGGGGGTCCCCGGGGGGGCGGCCTCCGAGCCGGGGGGGCTGGCGGGGAAAGGCGCATTCCTAACGGGGTGCGGGGGTGACGTCACGCTCTAGCGGTCGCGTGGCCGCAGGTGCGCGGCGGGCTGGGCGCGGGGATGCGCAGGAGAAGACCTCGCGCTCGGGCCCCGCGGTACGGCTTCTGCCCCCCGAGAACGACGGGAGGGGGCGGCCGGAGCAGCGCCCGAATTAAGAGCCATCCCATCTCTGAATCCTGCCCGAAGCCATCGGGCCTCCCCCCGCGTTATGCAATGTGTGGGGGTGAAGGGGAGGGACCGCCAGCGACGACATCTGACGGCGGGGAGAGAACAGAAGTTACCGGGGCTTGATGTAAATCAGTTTAGCTCCAAACACACCCCTCCCTGCCCTGCTGCCTCGCAGAGATACAAAAGGACGAATTTATCTTTCGGCAAAATGCTCCCCAGCTGGTCTTTCCATCACCACCTTGACCTTAATTAATCAGCCTGAACGCTCACAGCCTGAAGCCCGACGCTGACTGTTCATTTGCGATTGTTAAGGATCCTTTCCCACAACCCAGAGGAGGTCTGGGCTTAGGGTTTGGGTTGGGTGTGGGTTGGTTTTCTTTAGCTGTGGCCACGTGTTTTTATGCGCTACACTTTGATTTCCTTTACCTCCACGTGAGGCTACCCCCCACTCGCCTGCCCCCTCCCCGGACACCCTGCGGCCTGGACAACTGGAGCCTCCCCCCCACCCCCAATCTCAGGAATCTGCCATCAGGAGCCCTCCTCTCTAAAAATCTAATTTAACTAAGACCCAATCTATTCTTTGTCACTCTACAAAGCACTTGAGCTATTTCTCTGCATCTAACAACCCCATCTAGTCCGTTCCCTGGGCCACATCAGTCCTTAGGCTCCTGATTGTTTCATTATGATGGACTTTGGGGTTGTTTTTTTTTTCTTAGATGCAGCCCTCCGGCTGTCGCAGATCAGCTTTGTTTTAAAGAATCCAAGCAAGTACATTTTCCTGATACAAATTTTTAGGGAAAACCTCGCATCCTGTGACTATTTAAATAACGAATTTGGGTGTCAGACTTGAACTATGTGCTGAATCAGGACTCTGCCTTTCAGAAGCTGTGAGACTTGGGACGCGGTACTTAACCTCTCTCAGCCTCCCTTCTCCCATGTGTAAATAGACCTAGATGTCTGGTAGGGTACAAAGACTGCATAAAATATTAAATGTTCAGTAACCTAAATAATACATGGCTCCCAGAAGGTACTCATTTGATGGTAATTCTTTTCTTTTTTTTCCCATTAAAGAAAACCCTGGATGTTATCATGAAAAATGAAATTGAAGCATTGATTCCAAAGTAGGTAAACATAAGAAGGGATAAGGCGATTTATAAATATCTTATACATTGTCTAGAATTAGAGGAGTATCCAACAGTGGGGGAAAAAAAACCCAACTACTAAGACTCACAAATGTACTCCATTAGGTTGTATAGTGGTGTAAAACTGTTTAAGACACTATGCATATTGTTTTCGATGAACCTGAATCACCAATGTCTGATGTAGACTTTGCTAGAGGTTTTATTTTCTATGCAACCGACGCACAGCCCCTAACTAAAGAAATAATCTTTTGAAGATTATGATATCACTAACTTATGCACTCTGCTCATGGTTGAGTTACTCTCCAGAGGGAAAACATGAGGAGTATCCTATATTATGAAAATGGGGACATTTAATAAAATCTGGACTGGAGGTGGGAGGGGGGCACACAGAACAGTGTAGCTCTTGAAGAAAATGGGCAAGATGACCTCATATTTTCCCTTATCTCATTTCTGTGATTCTCTAATAATGTTTCCATTATGAGGGAAAAAACCAGATGAAGTGCAATATTTAAATGCTCTTTTCCCTCATCTTTCCGGACTGTCTCTATGTGTTTATTACTAATAAAAAGGAACTATTTATGTGTACCACAGCATCATTAATTTTCTAGGAAGAAATGTCCCATTTTTAACTTCCACACTTTTCCCTGTGTTGTGGATGATAACCAATAGTGAAATGGGTTTGTTGGTAGGCCGGTGAGGACAATCTGATCACTGATCACTGCCTTAGCTGACAAGAAATCTTTCATTCATGTTGGCTTTTCTCGCAGAGTTGAACTTGTCATGTTTTGTTTCTGGATATGTTTCAAAAATGCAGTTAATCACTAACCACTGAGTTGTAGGTTGGTTACTTAAATGTGCAGGTCGGCAAATCACAAAAGCAGTTTTCATCAGATCACAAATTATCCTTCTTGAGGTTTCAGCCGCAAAATGAGTAAAAGAGATCATTTTTATTGCTAATCTCGTGGACACCATACATTTAAATTAGCACACATGCTGTAGTGTAGTGGTTCTTGATCAGGGGTAATTTTGCCACCCCGAGGATAGTTGGCAATTTCTGAGACATTTTTGGTTGCTACAATGGGTGAGGATGGAAGGAAGATGCAAATGGCATCTAATGGGGAGAGACCAGGTATGCTGCAAGATAGCCTCGAATACAAAGAATGGTATTCTCCAACAAAGAATTATCCAACCCCAAATGTCAATAGAGCTGAAGTTGAGAAACCTTACTGTAACAACAGATGTTAATATGGCAACTTTTAATTACAGACTGTCCGAAGAGAAAACAGAAGCCAAGAGACGAGGCTCTTCACCTCTCCAAAGTGATTATTTCCCTTTCACTGTGAAGTATCCTGCCCGAATTAAAGTAATCAAATTTAGAAAGGAATAGAACTAGAACATCTGGCATCAGCATCTTTCCCCCACTCCCACCCCATCCATGTAATACACGCTCTTTGAGGAGAATATACACAAAGCAAAAGAAGATGTCAACAATCATTCACGTACCACGATTCAAAGAAAGCTGTCCTGTAAGACTTCTATGTGCATAGTTTACAAAAATGAAAACATATTATACATATTTCTTTATAATCTGCTTTTGTCTGTGATACAAATATTTAGCTATTGAATCATATGATGTCTGAGATTTGATTAGAAACAATCCAGTGGGAGATGACTTGGGGTATAAATGAAGCAGGAAGAACCTTGAGTTTATAATTGTTGTAGCTGGATGCTGGGGTTCACAGATCTCTATAATTGAGCACGTTTGAAATTTTCTGTAGTAAAAATGTCATTAAACAGTAACCTGTTAACCTGTAACACAATTCTTAATGGCCACATGTGTTATGATCTAACCAATCTTCTGCTGTTGAGCAATTAGATCATTTCTGAGTTTTCATTTTGTAAACAATACTGTGATGGACATCTTTGTAGCTAAATCTGATGGATCTGAGATGGACTGAAGGGAAAGAAAGAGGTCATGAATGATTCCAAGGATTTTTCTGAGTACTTGCAAGAACAAGTTTCCATTAATTAAGAAAGAAAAGATTTAAAATTAAGAGTAACTTGGGATGGAAAATCAAGAGTTTGATTTTGACGGTCACATTAAATTTTGGAAGCCTATCAGACATGTAAGTGGAGATGTCGAGTAGGTAGACAGTCCCATTTAAGGACTGGAATTCAGGGGAGGAGTGAGGGCTGGAAATATATATTTTAGATCATGGGCATATTGATGTTGAATAAAGGAGCGAAGAAATATTTGATTTCTCCAGGTCCGTTAATTTACGATAAAAAAGATGAGGAATCAACAAATAGGCACCGAAATAGGTAGAAAGTAAAGGAACAGAATGTGATGTCCCAGAAACCACGTGAAGAAAGTATTTCTAGAAGGAAGACACTGAGAGGTCTAATAAAATGTGAGCTGAAAAACTGCCTGTGAGATTCGGCAACCTGATGCCTTGTTTATTATCATCTTTCCCAACTACAAGGGAAGCTCCATGAGTTCCGGGACTTCGCTTCGGTTATTTCTACAATCCCAGTTCCTAGAACTGTTTTTGAAATATAGTATGCGTTCAATAAATAACTGTTGAAACAAAGAGGGACAAATAAATCAAATCTGTGTGCATTTGTAATTAGTTATAATTCCTAAGAGTAGAATTACTAAGTTCAAGCAAAATTGTAGGTCTTTTGATATGAAGGGCTATTACTAATTTTTCAATCCACCAAAAAAGCCTGAATCAATCCCACTGAAAGTCCATCCACTATTCCCTTGTTGTTATCAGTGGGAAACCTCAAAAAATAGCTTGAGCCAGCCTCTGGCAGACAGATGAACCAAGCAGTCTATTTTTAGTTCCCTCCCACTCTGCTCTCACTGTGCTAGAACCCACATTTGATTCCCCCTCAAGTGCCCATCTCTAGGATTGTGTCCATTCGTTTCATCCTCCCCACCCTAAGGACGTAGCTGAATATTAAGATAGCAGTTCAACATCATGGTAAAGCAAGAGCTCAACCAAGATGAAAGCTTCCAAGACCTAGAAGAGCAAAGCTGTAATAGACTCACAGACACTGGAACTGCTGCTTGGGGCCGGGAGCCCTGCCTAAAATCACATCACTGCTTGGTCCACAACCTAATAAAGCTGGCTCTGAGCTAGCCTTATGGAAAATGCCTGGGGAATGGCCTAATGCCCTGACCTGCCTGGGAGAGAGATCCTGAGCCTATCCTGCTTCCTCTGAATCTCCAAACGCTGTGTCCTCCCATTCCCGGTGTTTAACTTACGCTAGCACATGTGGACTTGCTTTATCTTTCCTCTTCCTAGGCTGTTTCTCAAACATACAGCGTAGTCTTACCTCTGTATGGCTGCAATGCCCTGCATGGGATGGGCCTCAAGCACATCTCGGGAACTGTTGACAAACAACCGACATCACACCCAACCAGGCTGAAGTCAGACCCAAGATAGCACATTTCTCCCAGCACCTGTTGCTCATCCATCCTACCCCCAAAAAAGAATCATACTCAAACCTGTATTGGATGACTCAAAGGTACTACCTCCAACCTGGTACCTTTTTTACCCGAGGGACTTGGGAAAAAGCAGGGAATGCTTCGTGTAAGCTAGTGGAAAAGAGGAACTAAAACCAAAGATGTGCATATGGGGAGGACAGTACGTGGATGGGGTAGAAATTATGGGGGCTGATGGCTCTTAGGTAAACCCTCAACCCAGACAGGAAGTTCAAAAGAGACACACTCCACACATACACACACAGACTGGATTCTGAAAACACATGTGAGACATCATTAGATAAATTTATTTACAGACGTTAACTCTCACAATGAGCCAGGCCTGGGTTTTATGACAATAAAGCAGCTCAGGTTAAGAATTATCAAAACACTGCCTATTTCATAGGACCACCTATGGAGCATTTCCCCTCCCTCACCCTTGGCTCATCTTATCATTATGACACATGCCAGAAATAATCTCCCAGCTACAGATCACTTTGAAGTCGGAAACATTCCTGGTTGAGATTTTCCCAAAGTCAAGGGCTTAAAAAAAATCTTTTAAGGTCAGAAAAGATCACCAGGGAACTGACAGGATAAAGTGAAGCCCAGCATGCCCAAAGGCAAAAATCTCCAGGCTCTGTCATTTCAACTTAGCTTGTGAATATATTAAAAATCCCGAGGTCAAAAGCCATTTTACTTTCTCATCACATTACGGCTCTAGCCCCGGAGAAAGCATACAAACTGCATTATTTTCAGATCATGACGCAGGGATTCTCAGACTCAAGCGTGTGTGAGAACCACCTGGGGAGCTGCTTAAATGTAGGTCAGAAGCCCCACCTCCAGAGATTAACAGAGGCGAACCCCCCCCCCCCCACCAATCTTTATTTTAACGTGTTTCAGGTGGTCCACGGCTAAACTGTTAGCAGTCTTGGCACAGAGGTCCCCCAGCCATGGAAATTGTTGAGGCTCAGGGGTGGGATGTAGGGAGTGGTTGTTTCAAGGTGACCATGTATCTGTGGGTGCAAATATTCCCCCTCAAGCCTCTAAGTACACTTACTAAGAAAGTTTTAAGTTTTAACAAAGGGGCTTCAGAATTCAAAAGTTCAGGAGCCCCAGGGCCAGCTGTTCTCTTCTTCCCATGACTCCTTCCTGCCTGCCTGCCCTCCCGCCCCGGGAGCACTAGCCGGGCTGCAATGCCATTCAGCTCAGGGGACCCTGGAGAGTTAAGGAGACGTGGTCTCGGGAAGGTAGATTAAGGAACAAAGCCAAAAAGTCAGTGAGAAGCAAAAGACCCTAATGTAAGGTAGGCTTCCCTTAAACTACTCACTGGCAGTGTAGCCTTATACCAGTTACCTTACCTTTCCGTGCCTCGGTTTCCCCACCTGTGAATTAGGGATAGGAGCGCCTGGGTGGCTCAGAGGTTGAGTGTCTGCCTTTGGCTCAGGTCATGGTCCCAAGGTCCTGGGATCTTGTCCCGCGTCGGGCTCCCTGCAGGGAGCCTGCTTCTCCATCTGCCTGGGTCTCTGCCTCTCTCTCTCTCTCTCTCTCTCTTTCTGTGTGTGTCTCTCATGAATAAATAAAGTCTTTTTTAAAAAATGGGGATAATAATAGTAGCTTCCTATGTAATGACTAAATAAGTGGGTCTATGTAAAGAACCGAGACTCCCGTGCCTGCCCCATAGGAAGTGCCACCGTGAGTATGCCAAGTGTCACGACTGCTCACTGGAAGTCAGAAAGGACATGGCTTTTCATCCTGCACTGGGTCATATTCCTCTTGCCTTCGCGTTGACGGGTTTGCTTGGGGCCTGGGCTCACGGCCTGCACTGGCCCGACTAAGAGGGGCAATGAAAACCGCACCTGGGGCCTGTGCTGCCCACCCAGCCCCCTGCCTTTTTCCGTGACGGTCATCCCAGGCCAGGGAGTGTCCTTCTAAGCTTTCCACAATTTCTGGGAAAGCAGCCCGATCCAATGGAACCGAGGGTCTCTTCCTTCCCGCCTTGCCGGGCAGGTCCTAAACGTGCCCTTCCTCCCTTGCCCGACTGATTCCTGCGGCTCTGGGGCCCAGAGAAGCACACACCGCTCTCCGCTCTCCCCTCGGAGTTCTCCTCCCTCCGCTTTTAGCGGGGCCCCGAGTTCCCTGCCAGGGCCATCGCCGCCCCTAGGACAGCGCGCAGGTCCCACTCACTTGATCTGACCTTGCACCTGACACAAAGGCCATCGCGGAGCACACGTGCCCCCTCCCCTGACACCTCCTAAAGGAATGTTCCCGAGCAGAGGCCCCCTGAGGATCTGCAGGGAGGGAGGAGGCCTGGATCTGTGTCCCTCCTCTGTCCCCCACCCCCACTCCCCCGGTGACTTAGACGGTTGCTCAGGGAGAGGACACAAAGCTGTCTGCGAGAATGCTGCTGTTGCCAGGAGGACAGGAAGCCGGAGAATGAGCTGCCCTCACAAAGGGCGGGCAGGAGAAAGGCGGCTCCAAGCTGGACCACAAAGAAGGGGGGACGGTTTCCACGCCTTGCTAACACTGTGGGTGTGTGGCTCCCATTAGTTGCTTCAACCGCAAAGTATGAGATCACTGGAATAGGTTTTTATTAGCTGCGGCTCTTATTTTAACATCTTTGTGGGTTCTTTAATTCAGCCTCTCACGTGGGGTGCGGTGGGGGGAATTGTTATATTAAAAACCAGGAAACAAATTCCAGTTATTGCTCTGACTTTGGCCCCCAGGTATCCCAGCACCTAACTCTCCCGGCAGCAATTGTTCACCAGCCTAAGTCCCACGGCGGATGCGGATGTGGGGATGGGCATGGTGAATTATTTATTTTTGCCTCCCTGCAGTAACCAGTGTCTTGCACAGAGAGGAGCTCAGTGAAATGTGTGCAACCGTAGGTTCGGAGCACCCTGCCATGCTGGATGCGGTGTATATGAACCCAAACATCAGGCACCCCCCGTCCAGCCAGGCACCCCCACTGGCTATACTCCAACCCCCCACTGCCCTTTCCTGCCTCTAGACCTTTGCTTATGCTATTCTTAACTGCCTGAAAGGATCGCCCAGTCCTGAAGATGGGGAGGTCGTGGACAGGTTTGGAAAGGAGCAAGCCGAGCAATTTGGATTTTCTTTAATGAGCAATGGGGAGTTGCTGATGGTTTGTGAGCAGAAGATACTTGGATGGATTCAAGGTAGAACCTGATTAAGACCTTTATAGACCCTAAGAACGCATGCAGATCAGGGCACTCCCAAACCTCCACCTTATAGACCTCAAAATGAAAATAGTACCAAATAGTGAAACACAAAACATCAGATATACTGACAGTGAAAAAACTTGAGTCTACGTCTTCTGAATGTAAAATTCTGAATGCAGAAAGAGGACTCTTCCCCACACCTTTTTCTGCCTTTCCTTTCTACCCAAAACTGCAGTGGTTTCATCCTCTCAGAAGTTGATAGAATTCTATAAGGCTTGAACGCAGAGATCTAACAAAATTCAGTGGCCATTGCCCACCTGTGCATGTTCTTCACACAAAATTAGGTGATGGTGCAGCATAATTGCTTCAGGATAAATCCTCTTGCTTTGGCTGCAGCCTCACAGAAGGCACTGGGAATAGCCTCAGAGCACTGCTGTAGGATAGCCAAGTGTCTAAAGTGTCTTTTCCTTGAAACCCTTAAAAGCCGATGAACTCTCAAGATAATCTTGATTTTGTCCTCCTAAGTTTGGTGGGCAATGATGAAAATAGTTCGCGAACCACAAAATACAATCATATGCCAGCCTTCGATTTCAGAAGGGTGAGATTGCTATTGTAACTGGTGAGCACTGGCACTGCATGTAACCAAATCCTTCATTTTGCCTAATTCTGGTTCAAAAGCAAAAGGGTGCTGATTTCACGAGCGTCCTCCAGCCTTGAGCTGCTTTAACAAATTAAACACGAAAAGGAGATACCGTAAGGTGTCACTGATAAATAAAAATCAAAACTAAATCCACAATCTGTCACCATCAGGTCTCTCTAAAGCAGAGAAACCCTTTTTTACATAAAAGTCTTCATCTTGTCGACCTCCATGCTCTAATGAAATACAACTATTTCTGTGTAGCTTGTTTCAAATCCCATGTTAAACAAAGAGAAGTTCCATTATCTTTCAGGCTTTAACATCCCAGGATAAATTGGCTGTTCGTCTATTATTCACCCACCACTGTTGGAAATTAAGTCTTTGTTACCGACAGGGGTAAATCTGAGCTGGGCAGATCAATAGAATTATTTCTCTCCTCAGACAATAGAAGTTAGGAAGAGAATGATTAGCAATGTCTTCTTTTTTTTCTCTTTTCTTTTTTCTTTTTTTTTTTTTTAATTCTGCCTTTCATTAGCAGTTCATGCTCCAGAAAAGGCCTTTTGAGTTGCTGAACAAAAGGCGGTTCCTAAGGTTCAACAGCTTCATGTATCAGGGAAATTTTCTGCAACTCTGAAACCTAAGTACCTGGCAAAAAATAAATTAATTAATTTTAAAAAAACACATATTCTGTATGCAGTCTGGTGTCAGAACCATAGGAAAGCCTTCATAATTAACACTCTTTGAATGTTATAGGTCAATGCTAAGTCCTGCGTTACTACATGGAAGACCATCAATAGCCATAAGGGCCGAATAAAAAGAAGAAAGCACAGACTAAACAAAATGCTTCGGCAATAAGAATAGCAGCTCTGCTCTCTGCAGACAGACTGCTCTGACTGGCTTCACGCTTTGGCCCCACGTGGTTTCTTTGGAAACTACTTGTCATGAAATTTTATGATCTGTTAAAAAAAAAAAAAAAGGAAAAAGTGTAAGAATATATCTTCTTACCTACCTCACAAGGATGTTGGAAAGATTAAAATTAGATAGTTGTGAAAGTGTTTCCAATTCTCCTAGGAAAGATTGCAGAAATGCTTTGTGGATAAGCTTGTTCTTTGGAACTTTAAAATACTCGTAATGATCCCAGCCCACAGCCTTCTCCCATTAAAAGCCCGGGATTCTGCTGACCAAGCAGGCGGCTCCCTTGTCCCTGAAAAGCTCTTTACAATCATTCCAACTTGAAGCCCAGAAGTATTTAATACATGAGTGACAAAGAGCAAAGCAGAATGGCATCAGCCCTCCAAAGCCTCCCCGGGTTAGTCAGAAGAGAGATTCCAGCGGCCTTGCGTGGTCTAACAGTGGAGGTAGTCCCGTTACCCTTCTCCCTTCCTATCCCCCTATCCTTTGGGTCCCTCCAAATGAAAGAACTAGCAAATGCCTTGCCCGCTGTTCACATACCTCCTTCGCATCTCTGCATACGAGCATCTCCTCTTCCTTTAGCCCTAACAGGAAAAGGCGCGACCCACCCTCAGCAAAATGTACCTTCGACGTGTCCACGCTCCGCACACCACACCTCTGTCAACAGGCAC
Organism: Canis aureus; assembly: GCF_053574225.1. Classification (NCBI taxonomy): domain Eukaryota; kingdom Metazoa; phylum Chordata; class Mammalia; order Carnivora; family Canidae; genus Canis; species Canis aureus. The sequence goes on along the minus strand of NC_135617.1, from coordinate 5,455,482 downwards.
TTCCAACTCCAGCAGAGCCCCGATACGTGTGGATGTCCCAGACGCTTCCACCTTCTACTCCACAGCGCTTCCCACCCAAATTCTACATTATCAGAACCAACTCTCAACTGGGATCTGCGTAACAGTCACACGAAGTTGTAAGTCCCGGGGATCTGCTTAGGGAGCTGCAGCTTCCTAAATATTTTTGCCTCCTTTTCCTCTCCTTTCAGACTCTGACACACCTTCCCTCCCCATCCTGCAGGCAGATTCTCTCCCACAACCTATCATGCCCAGGGAGCCAGACGGAGAGGAAATCCCATCACGTTAAAAATCAGTATGTATTACAAGAGATGGTCCAACGGGGGTGTGAGGCACACAGCAACAGTTTGGAGAGGGGTGTGGAAATGAAATCCTCAGAGTTGCATTTCAAGTGAAATTGGAGGGCCAGAAACTCAGGGGATAGAGGGCATCCCCTGTAGTCACTCAGCTTGGGAGCCACCCATGCGACCTACCCGCTGACCTGATCCTGATTACAGGGCTGCATGCTACCAGGCCCTGGGGACTGAGTGGTGCAGAGCACGGTGGTGGCTTCTCAGCACCACCATGGTGGCTGTAGAACATTCAGTTGCAGACAACAGATGCTACCCTTAAGTTCATGAAAGCAGAAAGGTACCTATTTCCAAGTATTATGTGGCTTCCTAAATCATGGGAAAGTAGAGGAGCAGGTGCTGACCCAGCTACCTAGAACAGCTCACAACCGCCTCTGCCATTGTTGGGAAAGTAGCTGCTATTGCTATGGGGTGCAGCCGACTCAGGAAGTAGTTGATGTGGAGCTGTGACGCCTCTGCCACCATCTGCTCCAGCAGGAGTGGATGTTTCTGGCCCTGCCTCTTTCCACATTTTACTCAGTTCCAAATCCAAGTTTCATAGAAATGCGCCAGTCCCAAAGAGCCTAAATCACATATGGAACGCCGTTAAGAGAGTCTTGGAAATGTAGTTTTCAGCTTTCAAGTCTCCACAGGACAAAAAGTCACATTATAAAAAGGAAGAAGTGTTGAGCAATTCTACTACATTGTATTCCAAATGAATCAGGAAAACGGAAGACCAGTCTGGAAATATTACATACCTTTATTTAACTACTTTCTGTGAAACATTTTTTCAAGTGCCTTCCACTTTTCCCAGGCTCAGGTAAAGAAAAAAAGGACAAAATTCAATTTTTTTTTTCTCAATGCCCCAAAACCAAAACCATAAACATTGATTACTATGCTGCAAATAGATGTATGTACACACACACACACACACACACACACACACACACGACACACACCTTTACTCATAACAACATAAGGTGGCATACTCCTGACTATTTCAGTCCTCATTTCTATAACTGGTCACAAGGTTGAAGCCAGTATTTATAAAACTACCTTCCTCCAGTATCCATTCCATACTCCCTTTGCCTTCAGCAAGCACCTCAGCTGGTCATGGTCCTTTACCTGGTGGGGTGACCCAAACCTTCATTCCTGAAGGGTCTGGGCCACTAGTCCTGCCAGGACTGGGTTGTTGTACTCCTGACCTTAGTCACAGAGAATGGTAATAGTAAGAGACACTCTAAAGGATCTCCTATATTCCAAACAAACTTTTCCTTCCATCCATGGTGGACTAGTCCAATTCCCGCCTCCCCCGCCTTGGTAGCCAGGATCAATCACACAGGCAATACCATAACCCCATTCTTTGCCTGCCGATTCAGAGGACCCCAAAGTGATGGGGTGGTCATCTTTACTTCCAGTTCAAAAAGATCATTATGTCTACTTCTGGAACTACTGAAACCTCTAGGCAAGCAGAGACTAAGTTATGGGAAGAGGAAGCAAAAATTTTGCTAGTGAGTCACTAACGGTAATAGTAAGCACTGCCATTCCCGTTTCCACCCCTTGATTTCTGGATCTGTGAATCCTGATTATGAGAGAAATAGCACTATATACTGGATGCTGATTCAGAAGATAGGACAGCCTTCTGGGAAGCTTGCCCCAGCTCTGCAAGGTATTGCCACCTACATAGCACTATAACTGAGTCTTCAAAAGGCCATTTCTCTGCTGCTTCGGGATGAGTGGGAAACATGATAAGAACAGTGAGTTCCATAAGCATGGGCCCATTGCCATACTTCTTTTGCTAGGAAGTGAGTTCCTTGATCAGAAGCAATGCTGTGTAGAATAATATGACGGTGGATAAAGCATTCTGTAAGTCCACAGATGGTAGTTTTGGCAGAAGCGTTGTGTGTGGTGAAGGCAAATCCATATCCAGAGTAAGTGTCTATTTCAGTAAGAACAAAACATGCCCCTTTCATGCTGGAAGTGGTCCATCGTACTCAACCTGCCACCAGGTGGCAGGTGTCCTATCAGGGACTTAGTATTGGTCTCCACTGCTGGCAGATTGACCTTGACAGCAGTAGCCATAGTCAGGTTGCCTTTGGTGATCGGAAGACCATGTTGTTGAGCCCGTGCATAACCTCTATCTCTGCCACCATGGCCACTCTGTTCATGAGCCCATTTGGAAATGACAGTGGTGGCTGGAGAAAGAAGCGTGTTGGTATCCACAAAACAGGTCATCCTATCAACTCAACTATTAAAATCGTCCTCTGCTGAGGTCACTCTTTGGTAAGCGATGCACATGGGACACAAATATCTTCACATTCAGAGAGGTCTACCCACATACCTCTTCCCCAAATGTCTTTGCCACTAATTTTCCAATCACGTTCCAATGTCCCAGCTACTCAACCAGACCATTAGCTATAGCCCATGTATCAGAAGATAATCACACAACTGGCCATTTCTCCTCCCAAGCAAAGCGAACAACTCGGTAAAGTTCTACCCACTGGGAGGATTTCTCTTCACTGCTGTTCTTCAGGAATGTACCAGGAAGGGGCTGTAGCTGTTTACTTTCAAGTAGTGCCTGCATACCATGCAGAACCATCTGTAAACTGGGCCCGAAACGTCTCCTCTACTGATCATAAGCACCTCCCCATGAGTCCACAGGTGCAGGCTGGGAAAGAGAAGGCAGTGTAGCAGGAGTGGGGACTATAGGCATTTGGGCCACTTCTTCATGTAACCTAATTATGTCTTCAGGATCTGCTTACATCCAGTTGCATACATTGCACTTACGTTTGATGATGGAGTACTGCTGTGTAAGCTCAACTTTATAGTTGGGGGTCAGATAACACCCAGCTCATGTTGGGCAGCTCAGGTCTCATGGTAACTTGGTAGTCCATGATTAAGTCTTCAGTCCCTAGTAAGGCTTAGTAGCAAGCCAAGAGCTATTTCTCAAAAGCAGAGCAGTTATCTTCAGAGGATGGGAGGGATTTGCTCCAGAATCCTAAGAACCTCTGCTGGTGTTTACCTATAAGAGCCTGTCAAAGTTTCCAAAGAGCATCCCTATGCCACAGACACTTCAAGCACCGACGTATCTACTGGATTGTATGGCCTGAGTGGCAAGGGCAGTTTAACGCAGCAACCTGGACCTGTCGCAGTGCCTTCTCTTGTTTTTAGACCCACTCAAAACTAGTAGCTTTTCAGGTCGCTCAGTAAATGGGCCAGAGAAATACACCCAAATGAGAAATATGTTGCCTCCAAATTCCGAAGAGGCCCACTAGATGTTGGGCCTCCTTTTTGGTTTTAAGAGGGGCCAGATGCAATCATTTTCATTCACCTAAAAGGGATATCGTGACATGCAACTACTAGACACCAGAAATTTCACTAAGGTAGAGGTCCCCTGAATTCTTGTCAGGTGTATACCACCCACCCTCTGACACAAAAATGTCTTAACAATAAATCTAAGGAAGTTGCTACTTCTTGATCACCAGGTCCCGTCGGCATGATGTCATCAATATGATGGACCAGCATGATGTCTGGTGGAAGGGAAAGGCAATCAAGGTCCCTGCAAACTGAATTATGTCATAGGGCTGGAGAGTTGATATACCTTTGAGGTAGGAGAGTGAAGGTGCATTGCTGGCCTTGCCAGCTGCAAGTAACTGTTTCTAATAAACCTTATTGACAGAGACAGAGAGAAAAGCATTTGCCAGCTCAACAGTCACATAACTATTGACTACTAACAGGGGACCTACTTCTTTGCTAAAACAATGAAACCATATGTGGTACAGCAGCTGCAATAGAGCCACCACCTGAATAAGCTTACAGTAGCCCACGTCATTCTCCAAGATCCATCTGTCTGCTGTACAGGACACACAGATGAGTTAAATTATGAGGAGATGGTAGGAATCACCATCTTTGCAACTTTCAAGTCCTTGATGGTGGCACTTATCTCTGAAATCCCTCCAAAAATGTAATACTGCCTTTGGTTTACTATTTTCCCAGGTAGAGGCAGTTCTAGTGGCTTCCACTTGACCCTTTCCACCATAATAGCCCTCCATAGGTCAGCAAACCAGCGTGGAACTCTGCCAGCTGCTGAGTCGATCTATTCCAATTAACACATTCCAGAACTGGAGAGATAATCATGCGGTGGGTTTGGGGATCTACTGGGCCCACTGTGAGACAGACCTGAGCTAATACTCCCTTGATCACCTGACCTCCAAAAGCCCCTACTCTGACTACCGGCTCATATGATTGTGGAGCTTGAAAAGTCCCACAGTCTGCACTGTGCCAGGTAAAGACCCGAAAGCCAGTGGAGTGGATTGAAGACCTAGGAGCCAGTGGTGTAGATTCCAGCCGCAGTCTGAAGGCCTGAGAACCAGGAGCACCAAGGGTAGGAGAAGACTGATGTCCCAGCTCCAGTAGTCAGGCAAAGAGAGAGAAAGAGACAGATGGAGGGCAAGTCTTCCCTTCATGTACCTTTTTGTTCCTCTCAGGCCCTCTGTGGATTGGATGATATCCATCCACTGGGGAGGGCAATCTACTTCATTGAGACTACTGATTCACACGATAATCTCTTCCAGGAACACTGTCACAGACATACCCAGATATAATGGGCATCCCATGATGGTGACTATTAAATTAACTGTCACAAGTGGTTACCTTTGGAGAGATGTAAAGTGGGAGGAGCATGAGAGAACCTTCTGAGGTATTGTAAATATTCTATATCTTCATCTGAGTGATAATTAAGTATATGTGTATTTTGTAAACTATACAACTATCTTTTATATGCCTTCCTATATATAAATTATACCTCAGAAAGGAAGGAAGAAAGGAAGGGAGGTGGGAGGGATGAGGGAGGGAAGAAGGAAGGAAGGAAGGAAGGAAGGAAGGAAGGAAGGAAGGAAGGAAAGAGGAGAAGAAGGAAGAAAAGAGGAGAAGAAGGAAGGAAGGAAGGGAGGGACAGTGAAAGTGTATGGGCTTCAGAACCAGGTAAAACCAGATCAAATTCTGACCATTTGCTAACTGTGTGAACTTGGACATGTTATTTAAATTTTGAACTTTAATCCTTCCAGGTATAAAATGGGAAGTGTAATATCTCTAACTTGTAAAATGTTAGAGTTAGTACATGTAAAAAGCACCTAGTCTATAGTAGGTGCTTAATCAATGTTAGTTTCTTTCTCTCCCCTCAAGTATCTCCTTTTCTTTTTAAGTCATTTCTACCATAGTCATCAACTACCATAGTTTTAAATATGCTGGTAACTCCCAAGTTTGCACTTCCATTCTGGGCCTGTCCCTAAACTCCAGGCTCATACATCCAACTGCATCCTCGACATCTCCCCTTGGGTGTCTAATAATTGAACACGCCCAACACTTCTGATTTTTTATACTTCCCACCCTCCAACTAAACCTTCCCCATCAGTGTTCTCCCTCTCAGAGCATAGCAGCTCTGTTCATCCAGATGCTCAGACCACAAACCTTGGAGTTAGCTTTACCTCCTCTTTGATTTTCACATCCTCCAAGATCCATTAGCCAATCCCATTTATATATATATATGCAGAATCCAGCCACTTCTTACTCCTTCCACCACCCTCGTCCAAGCTACCCTCCTCTTTCCCCAGATCATTGCAATGCCTCTCTCAGTACTGTCTCCCTTTTTGCTTTCTTGGCTTTCCATTCAGTTTCTTCTCCACACAGCAACCAGAGTAAAATCAGATCATGGTATTCCCTTATTCTCAACCCTCTGATAGTTTCCCATGGCACTTAGTACAAAATCTGAAATCCTCATCCTGGCCCCCAGTCCTAAACAATCTGACCTGACCTCTGACCTAATGTATTCCCACTCTCCTTCTTGCTCATTGCACCCAGACACACTGGCCCCCTTGCAGTACCTTATACAGGCCAAGCACACTCCACTTCTCCCACGCTCCACTCAGGACCTTTTCACCTGTTCTTCCCTCTGTCTAGAATATTCTTCTCCCAGATATTCACGTGGATTGTAATTCCCTCACTTTCCTTAGGCTTCCAGTCAAGAGCCACCTGCTCAGAAAGGCCTAACCACACCACTCTGTATAAAACAGTAGCCTTTAATCCTCCCTGTTTAAAATTTTTTTAAAAAATAAAAATTGAAAAAATAAATATAATAAAAATTTTTCTGTGTAGCATTTAATACCTCTGTACATTAGGGTATGTATGTGTGTTCTCTGTCTCCCATGATTGAATGAATATAAGTTCCCAGGTGATTGTGATGCACAGCCAGTATTGGAAATCTAGATCAGTGTGTCTTAATCCTGGTTACACATTAAAATCACCGAGATGAGGGTGGGGGATACTTTTTAAAATTTTGATGCCTGCTATCCCCACCCAAGAGCTGATAATTCTGTTGGTCTGTGGGTAGGCATAGGTTATCAAATTCTTGTTTTGTTTTGTTTTTTCCCATGCACAGTCAGGGTTGAAGACCTCTGGTCCAGACGGTCAAATAGAATTTTGTTCAGGAAAGCTAACTCACATTTGAGTGGGTGCAAAAGTAAGGCAAACCATGGGAGAAGACCAGACACACTAAGGGTGCCATCAGCGGGCAAGGCAGACAATGGGATTTGGGGGTCAAGGTGGGATGGTCCAAGCTGAGACAAGGTATTGAGCTTGCCCAGAAGGCTTTCTGCCAATACAGTTTCCTGACTCTAGGCCCATTTTTTAAAAAATTTTCTCTCATTCCTCTCTTAGTAGGAAAAAAATCCCGGGCACAACAGGCTAGAGGCTGCAGAGATCACAAAAGCAGGGAAAGGACATAGCTTTCACCCATTCCCTTACCAGAGGACAGTCTTACGTTCCTTCCTGGGCCCAGCCTAGTAGAATAATGCCAGTGGGATGTGCAGGCCTGGATGAGAGCACTGACGTAAAGACTCTGCTTCTAAGAAAATTTCCTTTGTCCTATGCCTTCTGGCTGCTTAAATCATCCAGTTGCCTCAGAATCCAGGCCATGACTGTGTTCTCTGTGGTACATAAGCTGCGAGATATTAGCAGTAGATATACTTTCACAGTTTTTAAGGAAAATCAATTAGAAAGCCAACAAAAGAGCTTGTTGAATGAGGCTTAGTAGTATTTTTTTTTCAAATTTAAGCTGAGATAATCTGTCTACTAATGCCACATTGATAGTTTGCTCACCCAGTGATTCAACAAATGTTTATCTAGTACCAGGCTTCGTGTTTGGAGTTGAATAGAAAATGTTAAATGAATCAGAAATATTTCTGCCCACATGAAGGTTATAGTTTAGGGCAGGGCAAGCTCTAGCCCTGATGCCAAATCTGACCCTTTGCCTATTTTTGTAAATAAAGTTTTATTGGAACACAGCCATGACCATTGTTTACAAAATATCTCACTGCTCTCGCACTATAGTGGCACAGTTGAGTGGTTGCAGCAGAGACTGAATGGTCTGCAAAACCTAAAATCTTTACTACTGGGCCCTTTACAGAAGCAGTTTGCCAACCCTTGGTCTAGTGAATAGTTGGAATCTGTTTTCCCATCTCAAGGATCCACTTGTTTTTTTATAAGCTGACTGACAAGTGTGTTTTTGATTGAAAGGAGAGAATCTAATCTAATGGGCTCAAGGAGAAAGGAGGATTATGATAAAGTATTTCCCCCATGGAATCCGTGGACAGGAAATTAAATACAGGCATTACTCCTACAGCATGAGCTTTTGCCATACAAATTGGCCATAACTCGAGTCTAGTAATTAAAGAATATAATCTGCATTACTGAGAACACTATTGGTTACAACGAGAGCTTGACCAGGAACTAATAACATACTCAGCAGCTAGCGTATAAGAAAAACTGTTGCCTGAGCGACACAAGAGCTTTGTTTCGGTAGTTTTGACTTTGTTTACCCTAATAATAGGTGATAACAAAGGTAAAGGAGATAAGGATATACCAAATGTCCCTGATAGGTAATAAGCATGGACAAGATTTTTAAACAAAAGCTAAAAGCCACCAAATGCTAGACTTGTCCCGTGATGTTTAGATTTTAGTCTTAGGGCTATAAAAAGCATCCTTCTAATTGAAATTACTGTAGGAAAGATAACTTCTTTGGGGGAAATATGAAACTCTCCAGTCTTCATCCATTCTCCCTCCTTAATACATGATTTTTCAAAAAGCAGTTTTTTAAAATGTGACGTTTCTGAGGAATGCAGAATTGACTGTCCCATCAGACCTCATGAGAAACTGGGACTGGGTCAGGACCCGAGATCATTCTCGATGTTTCCCTATAAGTTCATGGCCCCTTGGGCTTCCTTCCCTGCTCTTCTCTGCCTCCTCTCTTTGCCTGGCTCCCCCTGTGAAAACCTGAACAACATGAACTGTAGGCCCAAGCCTACATGTCTTCAGAGCCTGCCATCACCTGGAACCGGTTTTAGAATCCCTTGGTATAAAGTCTTGAGACTCTAACTGGCTTCGCCCAGTTTATAGTTGGATACTTCCAGCAACGTCTGCTAAAACCTTAACCTCCACAGGGTCACCAAGCCAAAAGACTACATTTCCAGCTTCCCTTGAAGCTCAGTGTAGGCCTGAGGCTAAATCCCAAGCTGTGAGACATAAGCCAAAGTGTTGCTTGAGTCTCCTGAGACGTTCCCTTGGGGTTGGACGTGATGACGTGTGGGCCAAGAGCGCAAGAGCCACACCCTTGAGGTAGAAGAGTGTGAACCAGAAGAGCTCAGGTGACTGATGGAGTCCCCGCAGCAGCGCTGGACTGCCCACATCCAAAGCTTCTTTTACGGGACGGAGAGATGCGTGCCCATCTTGTTTAAGCAACTGTTTGGGGGAGTTTCTCTCACTTGCAACTGAACCTAAACCTAACGGATGGTTTCCTCTGATCCAATAAGCTGTGACCAGAGAGGCAGGGCATGGGGGATACTGCTCCCCGAGAGTGAGCCCCCGGATCTGAGCAGATTTCCCAAGAAAATGGGTTTGGGCACAGCAGGCAAACCATTTGGAGTATTTGCAACACTGGCTGAGGTCCATTGCCAGACCACTCGGGTCAAGGCAGGGAAATACTAGGATACATACAAAATTTGAGGGTAGGGTAAAAATTTTTACATCAGGGTAAAAATTGCAATTCAAGGCTCTGAGTGGTGGCATCATGGGTAGCGTGGCTACAGGCCAGGTGGGCAGGTGCCCTGAGCAGATGGAAGTCAATTGTTCTGCTAATAATTGAAGAAACATTGGTTACATTCTTTCAGAGATCCGGTTAACTCATTCCCTTTGGCTACTTAGGGCTGTAATTTATAGGCAGCAAAGTCACTTAGGATAATAAAGCCCCCGGGCCTGGTAGCAAACTGCTGAGATTCTTCAAGAAGAAAGGGACCACTTAAACATCTCAATCGGCTTTTCCGGAGTGAATGATCCCCAGAGGAAACAGGTTTCAAATGTGTCTCCATCATTCACACTCTCAAGAAGAAAGATGAGAGGAACCAAGAAAAAATACTGAGAGTGCTACATTCATTTCAAAATCTGACAAGTTCGGAGAATCCTGGCACAGGTTTTTCCCCTACAGAACTGCAACTCTCAGAGGAGATCCCACCGTTATTTTCTTCCCTTTCTCTAAAAGCTCTTAGTGGATTGGGAAAAATTGGTTCAAATATCAATTGGCTTGAACGCGTCTTTTCAATAAAAAGAAGAATATGTCATTTTTGAAAATAGCCTTTCTTCTATACAACGGTGTCCTACTGGGCTGTGGTCTTTCTGCTTAGCTTCTTCCTGAGTGAATATAAGCCTAAAAGTATGAACATAACCTCTGCCTTCTGAAGAAGCCCCCAGCTGGCAAGGCCCTTTCCCTCCAAGCTGCCGTGTCCCTCTGGGTCAGAGGCACAGCGGGCCTGAGCTCAGCCACAAATGTCAGATGCCTGAAAGCAGAGATTTTAAGAAGGAAATTGGTTGTTCTCCATGTTCAGAAAAACATTTTAAAAGGTCTGTAATAGAAAACGGAGCAAGGAGGGGTGGGGTGGGGAGGGAGTGCTCCATTCTCTGGCCTTGGCACAGGTCACCAAGGAGGACAACAACCTACAGAAACAGGAAATCTTTGTGGAAATGAAGACCCTCAAAATGCGAAAAACAATGACGACTTATCCAGAGTTTGCTAGAGCCAGGGAGTCGGCCACCTTGACTCCAAGGCAGGGAGAAGAGTGGGGCAGCTGTAGAAGTAGGAAAAAAAAAAAAAGACAAGGCTTTAGGTATGCCCTAAGTGGAGGCTGAGTGAGCTAAGTAGAAGGGAGGCATCCCGGTGATTGGTTAGGGGTGCGTACGTGCTGTCTCTAGTTGGCCCTAAGTTGAAAATGGGCCCCAAATTAGGGAAGCTGTCAGCTATCAACCAAGTCCTGGCCATTTGGGGCCAATTGCTTCAGAAATGATTGGTTAGGGACGCCGGGGTGGCTCAGCAGTTATGCTCCTCCCTTCGGCCCAGGGTGTGATCCTGGATTGCCCGGGGGGAGTCCCACCTGGGGCTCCCTGCATGGAGGCTGCTGCTCTCTGAGCCTGTGTCTGTGCCTCTCTCTGTGTGTGTCTCTCATGAATAAATAAATAAAATCTTAAAAAAAAAAAAAAAAGATGGGTCAGCTTTCTGGATTGTTACTAGAGATGGCAATCTGGCTTCCTGCAAGTCCGACCCATAGCAGGCAGGCTCCCTGGGCTGGTTATTGTGGATAAGGGAGTTGGTTTCCTGAGCCCGCTGCCACAGGTTGGGGGTCAGAGTTCTATTTTTATATATAGCCTGGCCATCACCCATGTGTATATTCAGTGTCTCATCTTTCAGACAAAGGCAGCTGACTCTGGGCAGCTGACCTGCAGCCAGCAAGGTTATTCCCAGCATTTCTAGGGAGCCACTCTGGGAGGTGGCTAATTCCACAGGCCACCTTGCCCAGAAGCGCCAAAGGATGCACCACTCACGTGAGCACAACCCTCCTAGCTCCACGCCCTGAGACGACGGAGAAGGCAGGCACTGGTAGGGGTTACGGTGGCCCTGGAGTCCCAGGAGGAAAGGAGGGAAGAGTGCTCCAGAGTTCTCAGCTGCCGTTGTCGGCTCACACTCTGTGGGCAGGTTTGAGCAAATGCCAACGCGGGGGTCCCACACCACCCTCCAGAGATTCTAATTTAACATAGCAGGCTGGAAATCAGTATTTTTTTCAAAACTTCCCAGGTGATTCTAGTGTGCCGCCCAGGCTGGCAGCTAGCTGCTGACCAAAATGAATAAACCTCCACGAGACACGGGGAGCAAACATTTAGCAATTAGTGAAAATGAAATCAGGGCATGGAGCCACGACCATTTTCTCAAGAAGCCCTCAATCTTTGGGTCTTCCAGTTGAACTAGAAAAATAAAATGCAGACTGACATAGAGTAGCAAATAGAGCAGCACAGAGCGTGAGCCTGTGTATCTGGAATGGAAACACCGCAGGATCTAAACCTGGGCATAAGGAGCAAACGAGTGCACTTAACAGCGCCGTAAACACAACCGAACCAAACCTACCTTGAGCAGCAGTCTTGATCTTCATGATAACCATTAAACATTTTACGTCCTCTCTTTCAAATGCCATTTTACCATAACATTAGTTCTCACAGACTGTGATGAGCACACGCACGCGTGCGTGTTGTCAACCCGCTTGTGTGTTTCTCAAATACTTTGAAGAGAACAGTCACATTTGGGGCATATAAACTCCCAAACCTTAAAAGAATCGCACACTCACTCCACACAGCTGGGATCCATTTTTCATTTCTAGTCATTTCTCAATTTTCAAATTTACCAATTTATCTGAACCTGATACAATACCACCCCCTGGTGGAAACCTATGGGGAAGAAGCACACTTGATGGAGGATTTTAAATACTGCAAGGAAAGATGAAGATCATCTAGTACACTGGTTTTCTCTCTGTCTCTCTCATTCCCCTCTCTCTCCTTTCTCTCCCTCTCTCCTTCCTCTAGCAGAATGTTCTCTTTAAGAAAAATCATATGCAAAATTCAGTGAACAGCAAAATGGAGCTATGCTGGGGGCTTCCTCTTTCCCACCTTCTCATTGCCAACTTCACATCTCCCCTCCTCCCAACCCTGGGATGTCTGAAATAGAACTTATTATCACTAAACACAAGCCATCTCCTGCCAAAATTAAAATTAAAATTTACATATATTTCTCCAAATCTTCCTTATCTTAGTGAGCAGCCCCTCCTTTACCATTCACTAAAGCCAAAACCCTCCTGAGTGTTCACAATACACACGAACAGATTAACTCTGAGCAGACCTGTGTTGAGAAACCAGGTTAGATTTATTTATTTCAGCAATTGCCAGACTCATTTTATCATGACACATTTCCCCCTCTTCCCAGTAGTTCCCCCCCCCCCCCAACAACTTGCAGAAAACCCTTTGGATATATTTCATTCGGAATGGTTGTTCCATCTTAATCAGCAAATTAGCTCTTTGGCTGCGCCTGGTACTTAATCTTCAAAAATGCTTAGGCAAAGTCAACCACACAACACAATCATTTGTGGTAATGGACAGTAGCACCCTTAGGGGCCTGACCCCAGGCAGCTATTGAGTCGATGCCATGTCTGTAGGTGACTTCATCCCCGTCCTCTAACCAGCTGAAGGGAGGAAGAGGTTGCCACTAGTACTAGCAGCAACCATGCTTTGTCTTGTCTTAACTGTGATAATCTCTTAAATTTGTTGTATGATCACCGTATGATCATTTTATTCAGGGGGCTTATAATGCCCCCTTGAGCACAACCCACAGGCATCACGGGCAGCTCTGCAGCTGGCAGTGACTCAAGCGTTTTCCATACCTTAGCTCTTCCCGTGGATTTATGAGCCCCAAGATGTCAACACCCCCACAGCCTCCAGCCCCTGTGTAAATTATTAGCGCAGATCTTTGAACACCAGACCTAAGAGAAATCTTATTCTGTAACAAGTATTTTATATATATATATTATTCACATTTACTTATTTTATTTTAAGATTTTATTTGTTTATTCATGAGAGACACAGAGAGAGAGAGAGAGACAGAGGCAGAGACACAGGCAGAGGGAGAAGCAGGCTCCATGCAGGGAGCCCGACGTGGGACTCTAACCTGGGTCTCCAGGATCACGCTCTGGGCTGAAGGCGGCCCTAACCTGCTGAGCCCACCCCCACCCCCACCCCCAGTTGGGCGGCCCTGGAACAAGTATTCTTTTTTTTTTTTTTTTTAAGATTTATTTATTTATTTGTGATAGACATAGAGAGAGAGAGAGGCAGAGACACAGGAGGAGGGAGAAGCAGGCTCCATGCAGGGAGCCCCACGCGGGACTCGATCCCGGGACTCCAGCATGTGCCCTGGGCCAAAGGCAGGCGCCAAACCGCTGCGCCACCCAGGGACCCCCTGGAACAAGTATTCTTAACAAAAGTAGAGTCATGCCCCGCTGGGTGGTTAGGCCTCCGCTTGGGCCCAGCGGTGCGTGGCTCGTGGGTTAGACTCCTAGTCCTGATTCGTCCGGAGCATTGGCAATTTGGAGACCAAAAGAGAGCAGCTGAGGAAGCCTGCGTGCGTGCGACGGGAAAGTTGGGGGGATCCACCTGCGGGCGCTCAGCGGGGCGGGGTGGGGGTGGCTACAACCTGGGCGCGGGGGCCGCGGGGTCCGCGGGGGGCGCGGGGGCCGCGGGGTCCGCGGGGGGCGCGGGGGCCGCGGGGGCGCAGCTGCGGGCCAGCAGCGCGGCCTCCAGGGCGGCGCCCCAGTGCACCGCGACGCCGCCGCCGCCGTGGCCGTAGTGGTGGACCACCCGCAGCGTCCCCGCCGCGCCGCGCACCCGCTCCGCCTGCAGCCGCACCCCGCGCCCGCCCGGCCGCAGGCCCACCTGCTCCCGCAGCCCGGCCGCTCCGCGCAGCGACGGCTCCAGGGCGCAGCAACGGGAAAAGATGTCCCTGCTGGCCTCGGCATCGGGGGACAGGTTCCAGTCCCCCTCCTGCCTCGTCCCGCCCAGCACCACGTCGGAGGCGCCCGGATAGACGTAGGTCAGCCCGGCCCCCTCCCGGATGAAATGCTTCACCCACGGGGCGCGCACGCGCAGCACCTGGCCGCGCACCGGGAGGACCTCGGCGTCGCCCGCAAGCTGCCGGCTGCCCAGGCCCGAGCAGTTGACCACGACGTCGAAGGCGGGGTGCAGCTCCCACAGGTCTCCCAGGCGCCGGCTGAGGATCGGGACCCCGCTTGCTCTTAACCTGGGAGGAAGGAGAGGGACCATCAGGTGCGCCCCTGCACCCCCCCCCCCCAGGGCCCGGCCAGCGACTGCCTCTGAAACTGCAGGCGAAATGAAGCCCTGTTCCAAAAGTCCAAAACGGGGGACCCCTGGGGGGCTCAGCGGTGGAGCCTCTGCCTTCGGCCCGGGGCGTGACCCCGGGGTCCCCCTCTCAACCTGGGCCCACCAGTTTCCAGTTCCCGGGGTGCCCTTGCAGAGACGGTCTGTGCACTTACAAGCAAATATGATGTGTATGGATTTACCCAAATGGTAACCTTCTCTTTTAAAAAAAAAAAATTATTTTAGGGACACCTGGGGGGCTCGGTGGTTGAGCATCTGCCTTTGGCTCAGGACGTGATCCCAAGGTCCTGGGATCGAGTCCCACCTACACTCCCTGCAGGGAGCCTGCTTCTCCCTCTGCCTGTGTCTCTGCCTCTCTCTGTGTGTCTCTCATGAATAAATAAATTAAAAATCTTTTTTTTTAAATGTCAAAACTAAAGAAATGTGCTGTCCTTTTTACGTTTTGTAAGTTCCTAGATCATACTAGATGCTCAATCAACACTAAGTTAATCCGTGTTTTAAATCCCAGAGCATTTTTTTATGCTGTTCATTTGGCACCTCAATTTGTAGCCATAGACATTTTGTCTCCTATTGTTAACTCTTGCATGTTCCCTTGCATTATTACAGTCTCCCCAATTAGATTTTTGGAACAGGGGTCCCATTCCCCACTTTATGTCTATTGCAGGAATGTTAGCATGAGAGGAATGCAAAGTATTTGCAGCAGATGCAGTAATAGTTGTGGTTGATAATGATATTTTGGACCAAGTATATCGATATCAAAAAGAAATGGCTTAGGGGACCCCTGGGTGGCTCAGCGGTTTAGCGCTTGCTGGCCTTTGGCCTGGGGTGCGATCCTGGAGTCCTGGGATCAAGTCCCATGTCAGGCTCCCGGCATGGAGCCTGCTTCTCTCTCTGCCTCTCTCTCCCTCTGTGTCTATCATAAATAAATTGATAAATCTGAAGAAAGAAGAAGGAGAAGGAGAAGGAAAAATGGCTTGGAGCATCTGGGTGGCTCAGTAGGTTGGGCATGGGACTCCTGGTTTCCACTGGGGTTGTGGTCTCGGGGTCATTGGATGGAGCCCCACAGGAGGAAGAAGAAGGAGAAGAAGAAGGAGAAGGAGAAGGAGAAGGAAAAATGGCTTGGAGCATCCAGGTGGCTCAGTAGGTTGGGCGTGGGACTCCTGGTTTCCACTGGGGTTGTGATCTCGGAGTCATTGGATGGAGCCCCACAGGATTGGGCTCCCAGCTCAGCAGAGGGTCTGCTTCTCTCCCTCCCCCTCTGCCCCCCCTCACTCTTTCTCACACGTGTGGGCTCTCTCTCTCTCTCTAAAATGAATAAATCAATTTTTAAGGGAAATGGCTTATCTAGATCCTGTAAATCTTTTTTTTTTAAATTGTGGTAAAATACACATAACATTAGGTGTACTCATTCATTTTTAGGTGTACAGTTCACTAGCATTAGTTCTAATATATTCATCTATGAATTTCGTGGTAATACTGGCCAACATATTGCGACGTGTTAATATTCTTTAAAACAATGACTGTAACGAAAAAACTTTTACAAAGAGTTGAGGCGCACTCTCCCCTTTACCAATCATAAAACCTTGGTCAGTTTATTTCATTTCTGTGACCTTTCATTCTCCATCCGTAATTTGGAGATACCAGCATTGACTTCATAGACTCCTTGTGAAAATGAAGTGAGACAGCATCTGGGAAAAGTCTGATAGATCCCCTAACACACTGTAGTTCCTCAGTAATTTTTTTTAGTGGGGGGGGCGGCAGGAAAGGGTGCCGTTGCTATGCTACCACAAAATACAAGACCCGCTATCTTGTCCAGGGGTTTCCCTGCTTTGCACACCCATCTATCACTTACATTCAATGGTTTATTAGCCTGTAAGAATGACATCTGGGCTTCAAAAAATTTTTTACACTGATTATTATTTGAACATTATCTTGATTTTGCTAGTAATAGATTGCGGATTCCACGTGTTGATAATCAAACATTGTGCCCTGCGTTCCAACTATTCTAATTAAAACTCAATTCTTTTCCTAATTCAGACAAATAAAGGAATTTTACCAGCCTGGTGACTGGACTGAACTGAACTTGTTTCCTCAACTATTATCGTGGGGTAAGAATGCTGAGTCCACAGGGTTTTTAATAAAGATTATGTAAGAATTCAACAAACGCAAATGCCCTTCTCTTCCATTTCACGGTCTCCTCCTGGTCACTACTGATGGAAGTCCACTCTCTACCTGGAGACTTCTGAAATTATCCGCAGTTGGGCTGTTGGAAAGGCCTGGCAAGCTTGCTGTGCTGAGTACCTCGCAGGCCTCTACCCCAGGGTGGAACTTACTGAATGTGCCAGGGACCCGTCATCCTCGCACTGTTGCCATGCAACCCTGTGGTGATGCCCCATCTCTGTTATCCCTCGGGTGATGCATCAGGCGGCACCAGGGTGTAGGAGGAAACCAGACCTGGAAGCTGTAGGTTGGGTGACCCAGCACTTTTACAACCACATGAGGTAGTTATTTTATCCTAGAGGTTTTGAATGACATGGTTGGGGGGTGGGTATAAGCAGGGTGACTTTCCCCGTAGGGCTTCCTGCAACTGAGCAAGACCTCATTCTAGATGGGAAGAATGCCTTGTCCCACCCTACCTTGAGGAAAGGTGGGACGGGGGACTCAAGAATTTGTGGTCACTAAACAGACCCCGACCAATGTCTTCTGGTCATCTCTCTAAAAGCCAAAAGTGCCCACCTTCACCAAGCCTAAAAGTCAGCCCTCTGCAGGACTGTGTCAGCCTGATGCATAAACATGGGGGGTGGTTGTCGTTAGAGCCCCTCCTTCAACTCACTGGGCATTTCAGCAAGAGGGAAATTGAGCAGATGTAGCCTCGAGAGGGATGGGGCTCCACTAAGTGCTTCTACACACACACACACACACACACACACACGCACTACCTTCCAGAAGCAAAGGGGAGTCCCCTCATCCTCTTCCTTCTCATGGGACTGGAGGCATTCCTGCACCCCACCTCCCATCCCTGCCACAGCCTAAGCCAGGTAAGAGAGGAATCCTCCCTCCTGATATAGGGAGGTGGGGGTTCAGCAGGGAGACTCATTGAGGGAAACAGGACACAGGAGAAAGACAGGGGTCCTTGTGAGCTCTAATACGAGGAATGGGGCTGCTTTGACCACAGCACTGGGCATAGAGCTCAGGAGGGAACTGGGAGCGGGAGTTCAGGTCAGGATGTGGGGTGCAGCCCAGCAGAGACAAAAACGATGGGAGCAGCAGGGCCAAGATACTGCCCTGGAACCATATGCTCCTGGAATTCGCCTGTTGACACTTACACCCTAAATTGTTTGGGGAACCTAGTGAGTAGAAACTGGGGAGGAGGGGAACAGTGTTTTTGTTATTTAAGATTTTTGAGCACTTTTCATCTTGCCAAAGGTAGACATTTTAACACTCCCTTTGGCAACATCTTGATAGCTTGTACCTTTAATCTGGGAATATTATCCAAATAGGTCTGTAGATTAGTTTTTACAAAGTAAAAACTCTTAGGATGCCTGGGTGGCTCAGGGGTTGAGCGTCTGCCTTGGGCTCAGGGCATGATTCCGGGGTCCTGGGGTTGAGTCCCACATGGGGCTCACCGGAGGGAGCCTGCTTCTCCCTCTGTTTGTGTCTCTGCCTCTCTCTGTCTCTCATGGATACATAAATAAAATCTTTTAAAAAAAGAAAGCAAAAGGTCTCTTCTAAGGATCCAAGATGACTATGGGGTAAGAGGGTACATGATTGTCTGCATGAAGGCCAGGATGCTTCTCTGCAAACCAGACTGCTTTTGGAAAATCGATCCCCACCAAGGAGGGTAGAGAGAAGAGGGGATGACATGGTGTCTGCCCAGCTGCTCCTCACACTGGCTGGAACATTCTCATTAGAAGGCGAGGGCCAGAGCTTGAGGGGACGGACTTGAAGAGAATTGGTGAGAGTCAGGCCTGAGCAGGGCTGCCATGCAGTGGAACCCCAGTTGTCAGAGCGAGAAAAAGGACAATTCTCCCCACTGCTGGTAGAAAGTTCGTTGGAATGAGGAAAACAGCATTGAGTTTTTGAGCCACTGATATGAGGTTAGCTTTGAGTGGAGAGAAAGAGTGAAGAGCTAGGAAGCCATCACTAGAGATGCAGAGAGATGCAAGGAGGCTAGGAGAGGATGGTGGCCAAGAACCTGGGTGGGGGGAAGGGTTGGCTTTGCTAAGCATTGTGTTATGTATTTTGTATGCAATATTAGACATGGTCAATTAAAAAATTTAATCCTTGCTTCAAGCCAAAAGCACACCACCTTAATAAAAGTGATCAGAAAATCAACTATGTCCAGTATATTTCAAAATGAGGTAAAAAGGAAACCTAATTTAAAATCTCACTTGGCAAATAGTACTATGCACACAGATTCACAGAAAAAGTCCACTGTTCCCTCCAGAAGTTAAAAATAAAGCTCCCCTACAACCCACCAATTGCATTAATAGGTATTTACCCAAAAGG
Organism: Canis aureus; assembly: GCF_053574225.1. Lineage (NCBI taxonomy): Eukaryota > Metazoa > Chordata > Mammalia > Carnivora > Canidae > Canis > Canis aureus. Next base: position 5,436,316 of record NC_135617.1, on the reverse strand, counting down.
ATACGGAAATACTCATTCAAGGAGGTACATGCACCCCGATGTTCACAGCAGCATTATCAATAATCACCAGACTATGGAGAGAACCCAGTTGTCCACCGACTGATGAATAGATAGAGAAGAAGTGGTATATGTATAAGTGGTATATGGTATACGCACATGTGCACGTACACAAACACACTGGAATATTACTCAGCCATCGAAAAGAATGGTATCTTGCCATTTGCAGTGACATGGATAGAGCTAGAGAGCATTATGCTAAGTGAAATAAGTCAGTCAGAGAAAGACAACATATGCTTTCACTCATACGTGGAATTTAAGAAATGAAACAGATGAACATAGGGGAAGGGGGGAAAAGAGAGGGAAGCGAATCATAAGAGAGACTCTCAACTATAGAGAACAAACTGAGGGTTGACAGAAGGAGGTGGGTGCAGGGGATGGGCTAGCTGGGTGATGGGTCCTAAGGAGGGCCCTTGTTGGGATGGGCACTGGGTGTTGTTTGTAAGTGATGCATCACTGAACTCTACTGCTGAAACCTATATTATACTGTATGTTAACTAGACATTAAATAAAAGTTTGAAGCAAAGACTAGGTCATACAACTAATAAAGCATAAAAATATAGGACTTATTCTAAATATAGAAGAAGTCCGCTGTTCCATCCTAGTGACACTTAATGCAGCTATACCTAAGATAGCTTATAATAGCTCTTCAATATACATATATATGCACATTCTGCATGTGGTAGGAATGTGAACAATTTGTGCTCAGAGGATCAATGGTGGTGTTTTCTAAATATCCTCAGAAATTCTTTGAACCCTTCAAGCCTAAAGCCTAATTCCCCTCCCTTTGAATGCGGGCTGAACCTAGTCACTTGCTTCTAATGAATATATATCTATATAGATATATTTATATCTATCTATATGCATGTATTATATATATATACACACACACACACATAGACCCACACACATATATAAATATATAAAGTAAATACATGTATATCTGCAATATATGCTATACGATCCTGGATTTTCTTTTGCTGCAATGTGTATTATTGGGACAATTGGAAAAATTCAGAGAAACCTACCTGAATAAGGTCTGTAGGTTTCAGAAATGTACCCATGTGAACTTAATGCCCACATTCTGATAAGTTGACGTTGGTTATGTAAGAGAATGGCCTTGGGTTTAAGAAATACCTATTCAGTATTTGGGGTAAAGGGGGCATCACATCTGCAGTTTACTCTCAAATGGTTCAGAAAAAAAAAGGTGTCTATTTAGAGGGAAAAGGATAAAGCACATCTGCAAGTTTGAAGTTTGGGGAATCTGAGTGAAGACTATGTGGGATTTCTTGTCTTTTATAATAGTCTAATTTGACCCGACGACATGATCTCATCTGAGGCCGCCCCCGCCCCCCCCCCCCCACATTTCCTTGCGATGCGTATTCCAACAAACCAACCGATTTCCATCTCCCACTCGTCAGAATATCCATCCCTGCTTAGACCACTCCCTGGACTTGGATTACCCGCTCCCCGCTTTCTTCTGGGGAAGGGCAGCCTCTGCACCCCTGGTGGATGGGGCCCAGGGTTTCTCTGAGCAGGGTGGCCCTGGAAGGGACAGCTGCACCCCCCGAAGCGGGCCAGCAGCTAGGGCCTCAGGGACCTGGTGCGCCCGTGGAGCTGCCCTGAGGCCTGCCCGCAGCCTCCACCTCCTCCCTGCTCACCTCCTTGCCACCGTCATCCTGCACCCTCCCGGCCGGAACCTCCCAGCTGGAACCTCCCACTTGATCCTCGAGGCCAGGCAGCCAAGGTGGGGGGGGGAGTGGTGGCTCGAGTTAGACATGCGTCTGGGACTGTCATTTGTCCACGGCTGCTCTGGCTCAAGGTGGCAGGTGCTGGGTCGGGGCAGAAATATCTAGACGCCTGGGAAAGGGCAGCTGAGCCCCAGCAGCGAAGGGCATGTTCGTCTTGGGGAAGCCGGGCTCTGTCTGCTACGCGCAGGAAGGCACCTTTGCAGGCTGGACGTGTCTAAGGCAGGGTCCATCCGGCCCGTTCCTGATGCACGGTCCCTATTTCTGTCCAGCTGCAGGGGGAGCCACACAAGGTGTTTTTCAGAGGCACTGCTGCGACTCAGGCCAAGGGGGGGACAGAAGCTACAGGGGATGGGAGGCAGGGAGAGGAACCCTGAGGCCTTGTTACCCCAGCGGGAAGGAAGCTCCGTGTGGTCAGTGCTGCGGGTGCAGGCCTCATCGGGGCCACGGTATAAAGCGTGGCCTCCCAAGAGAAAGCAGTGTACCTAGGCTACAGGGTCCCCGGCACAGAAATGGGGCGCCCAGCTCTCCGGATGATGTCAAAGGCAGGACAATCTTGATCCAGCCGGAATGATTTATTTAGGTAGGACGTCTGGCAAAGAGACAGGCTCGGTTGACTTACTGCCTCTCTGATTCATTTCCTGGAAGGGGCAAGGAAAAAGCAGCAGAATCTGACTCCACTGGCTGAGGATATAAAACATGATCTGCATGGTTGATTAGCCCTCGGAGGGGTTTTTGTTCTTTTGTTTGTTCTGGATATCATCAGGCATGGCTTCTTTCTTTCTTTCTCTCTTTTCTTTTTGACAGGGAGACGATGCCTTCTGTTCTTTGAAGAAAAAGTTAACGACCCCAGTTGTGGTTAAAAACATTTTTTTTTTTTTTTGGTCCTTCCTGGAAGCTTATATTATTTCAGAAGCATAGAGCTTAGGACGGAGACATTGTTGTGTGTGTGGCTTGCTGAGTGAAAAGCCTGTTTTTGAGTCAGAACAGTGTAGGCTGAACACTCACATTGTGTAGAAGGGGTGTAGGAGGTAACACCGCAGACCCTGGGTGCGAGGAACAAGCAGGGATTGTGTGACTCCCCGCTGGGGTGGCCCTGGTGGAGGAGAGCCCACGGGGTGAGCCCGGGGGGGCCCACCCCCTCACCCCAACTCAACACGGCCCTGCCTCCCCCTTGGCTTGAAATCCTCCCCTGGGAGGGCTGCCTTGGGCATGGAGGAGTTGGTTCTTGCCCAACGAAGCCTCCCTCAGGAGGAAAGGGGACATGTGGCTGCCTTCCTCCCTCACGTTGGCCTTCTGGCCAGATGTCAGGCCCTGAGGGAAGAGGACGGCTGATCTCCACAGAGTGGGGGCCCTGTGTGCTACCTGTGCAGACCTCTTGCAGGGGCTGGGGTGAGAGGAAGAGGAAGGTGTGAGGGGCACAAACGTGCTGAGAGGGCGGGATGGGGTTGGGAGGACAAGGGTGTGTGCACTGTCTTTGTCTGTCTGAGGCACCCACGTCCCAGCCCCCCGTCGTGGTGGACGTGTGTGTGAAACAAATGGGCTGACTGAGACCTCCCCAGGACGCTAGGGGGGACAGGAGCTGCCCCTCAGGCCTCTTCTCCCTGACGCTGTCACCTAAAAACAGACAGGAAGCGGCGTGCTCCAAGGCAGGAACCCCAGCCGACTGGTCCTCAGGCCAGTGGCATCGCTGTCAGGACGCGGCTCCCACGGGCACAAAGTACCACTTGACCCCAGGTTATTTTAAGTAGAGTGAAATGCTGACGGCAGGCCTCCAACTCGTGAGAAGGCAGCGGGATTTCTCCCAGGTCTTCACCCCCTGTTAGAGATTAGGCCTGAGAATTAGGTTGTTATGGAAATAAGGGGCCTGTTTTCCTGATACTTTAGAAGCAGGGAGAACAAATCGTCAGATACTATTTGTCTCCATGTGAAAGCGGTTGAGGGGGCCCCCCAGAGCTAAGCCATTTCTTCTCAGCCAGAGGGGGAGGGTGGCTGGGATGGGGGCCGTGCTGGGGACTGGGCCTCACTGGGTCAGCCTGGGGATGCCCCTCGTCCACCTGGAGCTTCCCACTGCCTACCCAGGGCAGCCCCAGGGCAAACCGGGAGGCTTAGAAAGACTCCTCAGAGGAGGGACAGAGACAGTGGGGGTGAGGCTGGCCTCCCTGCCTCTGCTCCCTCCTGGAGCAATGCCACTTGTTCCGGGGGCTGGGGACAAGGCTCCCTCTGCCCCCACAAAACTCCCCATCTTCCAAGGACCTTATCTACCATTCAGCTCTTACTTAAGCAAAATGAAAGCAATGCACCCTCTCTTCCAGGAAGAATTTCTATTTAAGTTTTCTGTCTAGACTTTATACCCAATGCTTCACTGAAAAATTAGGAGAAACTACATGCACATGCACACACACACCTAATTACCATAAGCTCAAGACTATTTCTAGGACTTAGAGGTTACCTTGGCTGACCTGAGTTGTACTTCCCTTCCACTGAGCCACTTAGAGGACCCCACTGTGGCCCTCCTCCAGCTGTGCATGAAAAAATGAGTATGTGGGGCCAAGGGATGCACCCAGCAAGAGCCCTCCGCTGTCACTTCCAGTCCATGAGCTGGGAACCCATGATTCCCACATTTTCTCCCTACTTCCAGGGCCTGCCTGCATTGTCTTCTTCCGAGGGGCAGACCATGCCACTGTGCACCCTTCCCCAAGGGGTGGCCGAAGGACACCTATTTTCAGGGGTGGGGGAGTATGAATAAAGCTTGGGTGCATGGACTAGGGTGCCTCGTGGCATGTACCTAGACCCCCCTGCCACCATGCTCACGTGCAGCACTCCTGAGAATCCAAGAATTCTAAATGAGAACTTGACCTTTTGGGTGGTTGCAAGTCCCATTTGTTAAAGTAAAAGGATAAATGATATTTTATTTAATGATTTGTTAGCTTGATGTGGAACTTTTAAATGTTCACATGTACCAGTGTGGGCTCCTGTGTGTGTTCTCCCAGGCTGGACACGGTAGGAGAGGGTCTGATGTTGGGTGTGTTCTCTATACCCCAAAATCACAACAGAAAGAAACTTCAGGGAACAAAGGGAAGTAGAAGGGAGGCAGAGTTAAAAGTAGCTTATGTCTCCACTGAATATATAAATTTAAAATGTAGCGTTGCGTCGGGTTTGTCTTAAGGAAAAGATGGAAGGAAATATTCATGAAAAGAAAATGTTTTCCTTCTCACAATTGGAGTGCGTGGAATGCTGTTGTGTGCCCAAAAGTAAGAAAGTGCAAGAGAGAGAGAAAGAGAGGGAGAGGCAGACAAGTCAAAAAGACACAAGAGCAGCTTGAAGGGACTCCCACTGGCCAAATCTTAGTCAATTTGAAGCTCAAAATAAATAATAAGAGTAATAGATTATAATGCACTGATTAATATAGGAATTCCTATGCCCATGGTGAAATAAATCAATGATTGAATAAATATAGGGGTGGGGAAAGGTTTTCCTTTTAGGGGGAAGCAAACTAAACATAGAAGGAGTTAGAAATTATCCCCTGGCGGGGCACCTGGTTGGCTCTCTGACTCTTGGTTTCAGCTCAGGTCATGACCTCAGGGTTGTGAGATGAGCCCGGATTCCAGGGAGCCTGCTTGAGATCCTTTCCCCTTCCTCCTGCACCTACTCCCACTCCTCCTCTTGTTCCCCTCTCCCATGTGCTCACTCCCCCTCAGATAAATAAATAAATAAAAAGAAATGATCATTTGGCCAACATTACAATCATGATGGAGTCAAGAATCATGAATGGATGCTAAAACTAACAGGTGAAAGTTTGGATGAGGAACAGAGTATTTACACGATTTCAAGGTGAATCTTGGCCAAGCATTTAGTAATTACAAAGGGAAAAAGTAGTAATTTCACACTAGAGATAACTGGCAGGCCGAGTGATCACCGGAAGGAGGCCAAACTGACACCATGTGCCCCCTGATATGATGCCTCTAAGGATTCAACATTCCTTCTGTGGGGTTCCACCAAAAACATATAACGTCAATTTGATCATGAGGAAGTCTCAGACAAACCCCAAGTGAGAGATGTCCTACAAAGCAACTGGTTTGCACTCTTCAAAGCCATAAAGGTCATACGAGAGAAAGACCACTAAAGAGGTGTGACAAGTAAATGTAATGTGTGACTGCGGATTTGATCGTGTTTAGATATCAGGTGTATCTATATAAGGACCTCACTGGGTCTTTTTGGGGGATAACATATGAATAAGGTCCAGAGATTACAGCTTCAATACAAATACCAAGATTTTTATCATAGCACTCTGCTTACGTAAAAGAATTTCCTTGCTCCTAGAAAATATACATGGCAATATTTAGAAATCATAGGGCAGCATGTCTGCAACTTACTCTTAAATGGTTCTAGGGGAAAATGTGTATATATATATGAGGGAGAGAGTGGGAACAGCATTTAAACTGTTAGGAATCGGGGTAAAGGGTTATACAAGTTCATCCACTTCCATCATTTCCGTGTCCATTAACATCCCTGACCCCCCACCATTTCCACACGGAGAAGCCAGCCTTCACCAGTGTCTGGGATGGAGAACGAACACTCTGCAGGCTCCCCCCTTCCCCGCATGTGCAGAAGACCACAAGGATCCAGCCAGGTTTTCTAGAGCTTCCTGAACATGGAGGAAAAAGTCTCAAGACGCAGAAGCCAAGCAATAGACTTGGGGGTAATAATGAAACTTCAGCCTCAAATGATAAAAGTCTCCAATGACACCTCACTCGTTAGACTCAACACCTTGCAAACTTTCTTCCATTTTTTTTCTTATCATAATCCAAGAAAATGATGTACCAGAATGACGGTAAAGCCCTGCCACTTGTGGCATGCCTAATAATTCCCCTTTATCTGAATTTAATTAAGATAAAGCATATGATATCGCCATCTCAAGTCACTAGCATTAACATTTTCAATTTCCTATTCCCGGTCATTTTTATAATACAAGGACAAGAAGGAAAACTGTAGGGGCAGCCCCGGTGGCTCAGCGGTTTAGCGCCTGCCTTCAGCCCAGGACGTGATCCTGGAGACCCAGAATCGAGTCCCACGTCGGGCTCCCTGCATGGAGCCTGCTTCTCCCTCTGCCTGTGTCTCTGCCTCTCTCTCTCTCTCTCTCTCTTTCTCTGTGTGTGTCTCTCATGAATAAATAAATAAAATCTTAAAAAAAAAAAAAAAAGAAAACTGTACAACATTGCCCCGGAGGGAAAGATCGTGGTGCTGCTGCAACTTGACTATCGGCTGGTGGGCAACTTCATCGTGCAATGGCTCGAAATGTTCATTTAGTGGGCTGATGTCTACAGGTTCGAATTGAGCATGCAAACACAGTTTAAGGCCCAGTGAACAAGGCATAAAAGAATGAGTTTAGTGAAAACTGGGACTCACAAAAGGAAAATATCCCCTATGAACTGCTAATAGGTAAAAGTGAGAAGAGCACTTATCAAGCTACAAAGAGGTACCATATGGTTCCTGACATGAGCCTAACAGACTTAGGCTCCCTCCTCTGTGCTCCCAATCTACCCTCAAAATCTGTGCAACTCTTACCATGCAAGTTACTGTAATTGTTAATTCACATGTATAAACACACACGTAGATGCACATACACACACATGCACACCATCACCCCTACTAGACTCTCAATTCCTTAAGAAGAGTGATCACATTTTTTTTTTTTTTGACCAGCTTCTAGCACAGGGCTGGGTTCAAGACATAGATGCTGAGCACAGAATTGTGGGATTAATGAATTGTAGGAATCAATTACCCTATAGTCCACACCTGGGACCGGATCATTGGTGCCACCACTTACCACAAGTCACTTTTCCAATGTTTACACAATAAATCACCTTGTCCCTATTTATGTACCAAACATACAGATTTGGGGGTTGAAAGAGCCAGTGTTTCACAACCCTCAATACGCTTACAATTTCCAGACTAAATTAGAGGGATTTATTGTTGTGTCTCAAATAAAGGTGCTCTTGATGTGTTTCCTAACACTCTGGAATCAGGAAGTCCCGAAAACCAAATCAAAAATGCAAGTTCAAGGTATTTTGGACTGAACTTGATGAGGAAGCAATTGCCTAATACAGATAAGACCTCTCAGGTGTAGAGGTCTTAATTATAACAAAGAAAATATGGAAGCTATTTGCTTTATCACTAGTGAGAAAAAAATTTCAAAAACAGTTGATAGTAAGCTTAATAATTCTCCATCTGAAGAACTGGAGCAAATCATATAATTCTAGAACTGGGAGTGTGCTCTCCAAACGTCTCCATTTTACGAATGAGGAGGCTAAGATATGGTTTCAGTGAGTAGGTTTCACTTACTGGTAGGCGAGGGACCAAGTCATGCATCATGAAGAAGAACCACGCGTCATGTACCCTCGAAGATGGATGTGTTACCACCAGTGTGGTATCACTTACTCCTTGTGACACAAATACGTCTTCAGATTGTTTGACAAAGCTCTGGCCGTTGTGAGCCACAACACACGCTGCAGAAGAGCTCTGAGGGGCCACGGGGAGTTTTCTGTACATATTTTATGGGTGGCTATGAAATTACTTATGGCCATGACACTAATAAAGGAGGTGGCAAGGAGCCATTTCAACTGACCTCTTCTCCAACCATGAGAGGTAGGTAGAGCTTTCACACTTCAGAGTCGTGAAAGCGTAACCGAACACATGCTGGGGGAATTTCTTCAGTTCAGCCTCGGTCATTCTTCGAAACCCCAGAACCACATCGGCCCAGAATGGCACTTCTTCAGTAGGAACACTCCGAAATATCTGCCAACTCAAATACGTAAGTGGAAAATTTTCCTGAAATTTTGTGAAATACATTTCCCGAGAACCCCCAACCCCATGACATTCTCTAAAGCATTTTACAAACCCACTTCCTATACCCATAAAAAGAAAAAGATCTATTCTTCTATTCTCTTGGGTTTAGATCATTTGGCAGTTAAATTTAAAATGTTCATGACATTGGGGGGAATGAGACATTTTAAAAGTTGTGTTCTAAAAATTAGATTTAATTCTTTTTTTTTTTTTCTGCAAAGCTGTTGCTCAGATTTTCTTTATTTACTTATGACTATGGCATTTTTGAGGAAAGGTTTTGGTGTTTTGTGTAACATTTTACATAAGTTGTAAGCATCCATCAGAAGTTTTAAGGTTGCCCTCAATTTTGAACAAAATACCTAATTTGAAGCAAGCCATGGTGGGCGTACAGGAGGCAGAGTGTGAGTTATGAGTTAAGTTGTGGGTCATCCCCTCATGCCGTCAGTAAGAGAAATTGTGTCGTCAAGAGGAGCCCAGTTATTGTTAAGCCACCAGCATGGCCGAGGTGGATGAGGCTAGAATGCTACTGGTGGTTAACCAGCCGGTAGTAGTGCTACCAACAGCTGCTAGGACTGTGTTTGGATTTGCAAGCCTTGGTTTGTTTTCATCGATAGGAATAAGTGCTGTACATCACGGCTGCTCTAAAATAGGAAGGAAAATCACCTTACTGTACCTAGTTGCTAATGATGTGGTCATTCGCACACCAGAATTTATATATCCCTCAGTAATTTATTCAAAGGGGTCCCCAGGGAAGGTGTGAATGTCGTTCACTACAGGGCTCCTTTCTGGGCTTTCTTGCTGCCTCATTCTGCACACCCTCTCTGGGCTAGATCGCCCCTCCCTTATCTTCACCATCGTCTACAGGCTAAACACGCTGAGGGCTATGCCTCCTGAGCTCCAAAGCCAGACTCAGACCAGCGTTGACTTTCTTTCTGCCCCCCATTCCACATGCCACCAACTGCCAAGTCTCAAGTCCCATCATCTCTCTTCTCAGGCATTCCTCAATCCCCTCAAATCCCCATTGTCAACACTTAATCAATTATACCACCATCTCTTTCTCTCCAAACATCTGTTCTCTACACTACAGGCAGGATATTTTTGACATGTAAACATGATCAGTTGGTTCAATGGATAACATCTCTCAATGGTCCCATTAGCCTGAATGTTTTCAGTCTTTCCAACACACCACAGTCGCCCTAGACTCCGGTCTGTGCCTATGCGGTTCCCTCTACCTAGAATGCCACCCCTTGTGTCCCCAACCCTGTCTCTTCCCCCTTCACTTCTACAGTGTCACCAGACTGACCTACGCACACTCATCTGGATGGGCTCTGCTGAAATATCACTTTGTTCCAGGTAGCTTCTCAAACTTTCCAGAGGAGGTTATTCTCCAGATATCCACTCCCATGGTACCCTGTACTCTTCCCTTGGTAACTCATGTCCTATTTGCAACTAGTTAGATTTAGGATCTTCTCTACAGATCATGAGCTATATGAGGGCAGGACTGTGTCTTTTTTTCCTCAAAAATTCACTCAACATATATTTACTGAGCATTTACTATGTGCTAAGCAGTGTGTACTAAATTGCTTGTTACTGTATCACTAATACCTAAGGGAGTACCTGATACTGGGGAAAGCTGAATAAATTGTTTTGGAGAAATGCATAGATGAACAGATGAATAAGGCTCTACGCTTATGCCAAAGGTGCTCAGGACATTTGTGCCCTTGACTTCATCTGACTGATTCAAATCCTATGTTTTGTGGAAGCAAATGGTATAAAAATCACTCATGTGAGAAAAATAAATAACTCTTTTAGACTAGCTCGAAGTACATTTTTAAAAATATCTTCCATGATGGTTAAACCCTAGTCTTGAAAGGACGTTTACATTTTAGACACGACTGTTTTCAAAAGTTACTTAGAGACAAAGTTTGTGAGTTAGATATGGTCACATTGGTTTTGTTTTTTGTTTTCTTTTTTAAGATTTTATTTATTTATTCACGAGAGACACAAAGAGAGAGAGGAAGAGACATAGGCAGAGGGAGAAGCAGGCTCCATGCAGGAAGCCCGATGTGGGATTCGATCCTGGATCCCAGGATCACAGCCTGAGCCAAAAGGCAGTTGCTTAACCACTGAGCCACTCAAGCATCCCGGTCACATTGGTTTTGGACAAAACCAAATTGTGGTCATAAATCAAGGAGAACAATTTTTCTATGTGATTCGTCAGCTGAAGTTCTAGTATCAATTCACCTTCAGAAGGTAGAGCAGAAGTCAAAGTTGCTACTCTGTCTGGGTGTAGACTGTGGGAACCTAGTGGCATCAACACCGTTAGTGATGGTGAGGGAAGGCAAGAGGAAAAGCATAGAATAGAAATCTGCCTGATGCAGGTGTGTTCGCTAGCAGAAAATGTCAGGATTGCAAAGGAGGAGGGAGGACAGGTTTTTCTCAACAGTATAAAAGATGCAGTGGTTTTGAGAACTTGGTAAAAAGCAAACAACCCTCTGCTCTTCAGAAAGCTATAGGGCATTACTGTGTTATCACATGGGATATGATGGACGGCATGTGTGTTATATCACAAATTAAAGACATAAATTAAAAGTGACAGGATGGTTAGTGATCTCTTTTTAAGAACACATAGAAAGATATTGTCATATTCTAAGTGTTAGTTTGTGTTAGAAATGCTGAATAGTATTGTTTTTAACTCTTTCATTTAGGGGATCCCTGGGTGGCGCAGCGGTTTAGCGCCTGCCTTGGGCCCAGGGTGTGATCCTGGAGACCCGGGATCAAATCCCACATCGGGCTCCCAGTGCATGGAGCCTGCTTCTCCCTCTGCCTCTCCTCTCTCTCTCTTTCTCTCTCTCCTCTCTGTGACTATCATAAATAAATAAATTAAAATATATATATAATAAAAAAACTCTTTCATTTAATTATGAACTCCCCAAATCAGATATTAAGAATCAAATAGACGGGCGCCTGGGTGGCTCAGTCAGTTAAGTGTCCAACTCTTGGTTTCGGCTCAGGTCATGACCTCAGAGTCATGAGATCAAGTCCTGAGTCTGAGTCCACACTGGTGTGGAGGTTGCTTAAGATTCTCTCTTTCTGGGGCCCCTGGGTGGTTCAGTGGTTGAGCATCTCTCTTTGGCTCAGGTTGTGACCCCGGGGTCCTGGTGTTGAGTCCCGCATCAGGCTCCCCATAGGGAGCCCGCTTCTCCCTCTGCTTGTGTCTCTGCCTCTCCCTGTGTGTCTCTCATGAATAAAGAAATAAAATATTTTTAAAAATTAAAAAAAAAAACCTCTCTTTCTCCCTCTCCTTCTGTCCTTCCCAGAGTAGCCCCTGCTCATGCACACTGTCTCTCTAAAAAAAAAAAGAGTCAAATAGAAATGTCCAAATCATTTCAAAAACACCAAGCTCGGTGTTTACCTGCTATATGGTTTTTTGGCCATATTTGCGAGTCACTGCATAATCCCTGAGGAAACTCAAAATAGTATTTGTGATGAGAAACTGTAATGTTGTTTAAAAGTCTAATACTATAGGGGTGCCTGGGTGGCTCAGTCGGTCAGGTGACCAACTCTTCAGCTCAGGGCATGACCTCAGGGTCCTGGGATCAGGCCCCTCATTCAGCTCTGTGCTCCTTGTGGAGGCTGCTTAAGATTCTTCTTTCTCCCTCTCCTTCTGCCCCTCCCTTGAGTACCCATCCGCCCACCACTCACTCACTCTCTCTCTAAAAATAAATAAATAAAAACTTTCTTTAAAAGTCTAATACTATATATACTAATATATAATTGATATACTAATAACTTGTCTCCCTTGAGTTCTTTGCAGGAAAGCCTAAAACGTTCTTCAAAATCCTCCCGTGTCTAGTTCAGCACTCTGCTCACAGCAGATGCTCGACAGTATTTTATGTTGAATTCTAAAGTCCATTAAGATCATTCTAAATTCTAAAATAACTTCAGATTTCCTCTCTTACCCAGATACCAGATGAACACCAGCATCTTCAGCTTCTGCAGAATTGGCAATTGCAAATAGATGATCAAAGGTCTCTCTAAACCACTGCTTCTGCTTGGGAATGGGTATGTCTGTAATCATGGGGGAAAGCAAAGCATGAACAGAAGGGAAGTGGCGATGATAACTATGCTTCAAACAAGCCCCTTCCCAGAAACTGGGAGAAAACAAAAGAGGCAGGGGAGGAACATTTAGATAAGGTACCGCGTTGTGGTGGAGAATCTATCAGCAACCAGAGTTTTGAATGCGACACACGCTGTTGACTTATATTTTATGTAAAGATTAATCATCAGAGGGTAAATTGGCCGAGCAGGACAAAATCTGACATATGAGCCATCTGGAAGGTGGTCTTTGGCACTAGATACATTCTAGATCTTGACAGATGCTTGATCAATCTGAGCAGAAGTTAGTTCAGGCTGAGTGAAGTTTCCAGCTGGCCACACAGTTGAAACAATAGAAGAAAGAACTTAGAACCTCTCTCCTGGCCTGTGGGGCCCAGGTCAACCAGAACAGAGAACGGACTACATCGATAGGAAGCCCAGGTTGCTTACCCTCTGATACAAGGAGACAAGGCCTGTCTCGTGGAGCTAAGCTCCTCGGGAAGGACTTGCTACAGCCCCGTCCAAAGCTGCCACTGCCTCCACCCCCCTCCACTCCATGGAATCACACAATAGCTTAGAGTCCCCGGGTCACTCGGCACCGCCTCCCTGGCACAGCACCGTGGGTCAGTGCTCCGTGTCAGCCAGGCATCCCTGCAGTGGCCACCTGCAAGAGGCTGGACCCAGATCCAGCTTCTGGAAGGGCGTGGGCCTATCGGAGATGAAATAAGGGTTTTTGGTTCAAGCCCCAAAATAATAGCGTCCAGTGTGGTCACAGAGAGCAAGCGTAATCTGGAGAGGTGCAGACAAATCCAAACGGGGTAAGGAATTGGGCCATCTGATCCCTATGGAAGGGTCATGAGGGAGAATCCAGGGTGGGGCTAGAGACTGCTGGGTGGGGGGTGGGTGGCTAAAATGGGGGCAGCCACCGAGGAGGTGAGGCCCCTGAGGCAGAGAGTGTGCTAGGTAAGCTCTGCGTGGAGGACTGTCCCTAGAGTTCACAGTAGAGATGAAAAGGCCTCTGGAGACATCCTGCTCCCCAAAGTCCCCAGGTCAATGAGGGCATCTCAGCCTGTGGGGTTTTATGGCAATTCACTTGTTAAAGTGCCAACAATATTTAATAGTGGGTCTATGCTGTCGTCTTTAAATCGTGTGTCCATGTGAGCTCAGCCCTGTATTCCAAAGCTGCAGACTGGGCAGAAATAAAGAAGGAATAATAAGCTTGCAAAAAGAGCGAAATCAGACCTCACATGGATTACACCCCAACAACCTAAGCCGGTGCTGGGGGCTGTGTTGAAACGCAGACCCCTGTTCCCATTTTAAACTTCAACAGCAAAATAGTGGCTGCGACTCACATGCTGTAGGAGTCATCCCTAAAGAACGGACAATTCGAATTCAGCGGTGGAAAGAGCAAGCGAGCCGGGTGATCGGATTCCTGCGCGAGGGCTGGTAAGATAACTGCAGCTGGAGTAGTGGTAATAACAACCGCGGTTGATAGAGCACTTTCCGGGCCTGCTCTAACTGCTTTATGCATCCTAACTTACTGATCCTCACAGCAGCCCTTGGGACACGTGTGGTCCCCCTATACTGACAGAAGACATCACTGTTATCACTGGGGTGGCCTGAAAGAAGCCCCAAGAGAAAACCGAAGCCCTTATTCTGGAAGCATCAGGAAGAAACACTCTCTGATCTCGGGGCCGCCTGGCTGAAGGGTGGGCTCGGCCTCAACGGCCCGCATGAACTCTTAGATGGGCCTCCGTCTTTGCAGTTGGTTCCACGACTCTCCTGCGGCCTACTGACCACTCGCCCGGGCCTGGCGCAAGCAAAGGAGCTCCTGGACAATGGACAGAAGAACTCTGCTCACAAGAGAGATGCCCAGAAGGTACGCACTAGCATCCTGCAAACAGCCCGGGTTCCTGGGCCTATTTCCTGTACATGAGTAACTTGGATTTAAAAAGGGGGGTGGGGGGGCAATGGGTGGCTCAGCGGTTTGGCACTTGCCTTCGGCCCAGGGCGTGATCCTGGGGTCCTGGGATCAAGTCCCGTATGGGTCTCCCTGCACACAGCCTGCTTCTCCCTCTGCCTGCATCTCTGTGTGTCTCGTGAATAAATATATAAAAGCTTTTAAAAAAATAATTTTAAAAAATAATTTAAAAAGGTAAAATTAAGAGGAAGAAAAGGAGTGGGAATGAGAAAGTAGAGCCAGGGAGTATAAACCTCGTTGGCTGCAAAGTGATTTTGGCTTTTGTTGGATGCTGCTTCCCGCCTGCTGCTCTTTCAAGTGAAGAGTACAGAGTGGAAAGGATGTGGGAACATATTAAAAAACAAAAACAAAAAGAAAGATGCATCTTTCTGTCCGAGTACCTCTGCCTGATGGTCTGTCCAGGGCCTAGAAGGGATAGCTTTAGCCCCACTGCAAGTGATTTGTGACCCGGTGGCCCTTACGGTCCCGGTGGGGACCCTGAGCGCTGCCCATCTGGGGTCGTGAGTGCTCCTCACTGAGCCCCTCGAGGCGCGGCCTGTGTCCCAGGTCCCCGGGCCCTTGAGGATGCTCCACGGACGTGTGGTCCAAGCCAGACACGAAGCTTTGTCCGTCGGGGCCGCCAAGGAGTGTGAGCGCCCGCGGCCTAGTGCAGGCCCGACCGCGGCCCGAGAGGTAGGCCGCCGTGGCAGGCACACGCACCAGCAGCTGGCTGTGCCACCGCCCCCGCCACAGTCCCGCGACAGCCGTCGTCGCCCACCGACGGGCCGAGTCCCTCTCACCTGGATACGTGTGAGGAATGAGCATCCCGGCTGCCACGTCGCTGGTGGTGTGAGGAGTGACCTTGTCTGCGACGACCGTGACGGCGCACGGCGGGCCCAGCCGGGAAAGGCACAGGGCGGTGGAGAGCCCCACCACGCCGGCCCCCACCACGGCGACCCGGGGCTGGTGCATGGGCCTGCGGGGACACGCGGGCGCCGGGCCGGGCCTGAGTCTGGCGGCGAGGCCCTCCGCAGGTCCAGGCTGTCCCGGCGGCGCCCCTGGGGCTCAGTGTGGGGGGGGCAAGGCCTGGGCCCCGCGTTGCACACGAGCACAAAACCAGCCTGCGGGGCCTCCAGAGCACACTTCTGCTCATTCCGCCCCCTCCCTCACCCCCTTCTCCTGCGGCCCAGCCTTGTCCCCAGGCACAGATGCCCTCTCTGCTCCCAAAGCCCCCTGGGGGGCAGCCACTGGGAGGACGTGGCCAAGTGGGCAAGTCTGGAACTCGGCCCTTACTGTTTACAAACCGGTGTTTAGTTATAACCGTGAGACAGGGGGTGTGAACACCTGAACCCCACCTCCCCTCTCCCGCCCCTCGCTCTAACTGGAAACCAACCCTCGACTCCCCCTCCCTGCCTCCGTCACAGCCTTCCCCACCCACCCCTGCCTCTTCCCCTCACCCCTGTACCTGAGACCGCACCCTCTGAGAGCAGACTTTCCAGATAAGGAACCTGGATTCCTTTGCCCACTCAGGTGCTGACTCAGTAACTTGGAGGGGGGGTGGGGGGCAACCCATGGCCTCCTGGCCTCAATTCCCTCATCTGCAAACCAGGCCGTGTGAATTCTTTATTGGTTCCTTTGGGTTGGAAATAAAGACCCCCAGAGGTTGTTCCTTCTGAGAGTCGGCATGGAAACGCGGGAGGTGGACATGCAGAAGCCCGAGACTGGCGCCCTGCGTGGGAACAACTAGGGGTGGATGAGGCCCGACTCCCTCTCCCCGCACAGCTGGGCCCCAGGAGCCCACTGAGCCCTGCTCTGCTGTCAGCTTCCCCGACCACTGTGGCTTCCCACTGTGCTTGTCTTTCCACCCGTGTTCCCACTCTCTAACTCTCTCTGGGTCTCAGGTTGAAACTCCAGAGAAAGGAAATGCAAGTATGCCAGCCGGTCACCGTCATCTTCATCAAGGTTCTAGCACCAGGCCGGCTCAGTGGGCTCAGCCAGCCTGTAATGGGCTCTTGGCACAGTTGCCCTTTCCCGCCCGATCAGCAATAGGCAGGTGGACACCTTCTATTCACAGGGGTCCTGTGGTCTAAATCGTGGCCACCAGGCCGTCACAGTGACCTTGGCCCTGGAGGGTGCCGGGCAGTTCTGCTGGGAGCGGGGCAACCTGGCGGTGTCTTCCAGCTCTGAGGGGCTCTGGCTTGGGGATCAGTTAAAGTCCTCCCATGAGGGTCAACGTGTGTCACTTCTATCTCTCAGGCGGTAGATGCATTTCCTCCCCGCGAGCTCATGTGCTTGCCCCCCCCCCCCCGGCCATGGGCCGACTAACTGAGAAGGAACAGGTTGGCCAGGACGCAGGGAAGGGCCTGGTGCAATGGAGAGACCCGTGGGGGCGGGCAAGCTGGAAGAGCAGAGCCCCACCCGTCTCCCCCCGGGGGGGCAGAAGGCACCCACCCCTCCCCTCGCTGGCTTTCCCATTTCTTAGGTTCCCCTGCCCAGCGACTTTCTCAAAATAGCCAAGTCGAGGGGAAAGTAATCTGTGGCTGAGAATAGCTGGCTGCCAGGGAGGAGAAAAGTGAGCCGGCAAGGGGGTACGTCCTGGCCCTGCTCCCACCAAGACCGCCCCAAGCCCCCAGAGCACATACAGGGTGACCCCCGAGCTGCAAGCGGAAGGATTCCAGTACCTGTCTCAGCAAAAGCAGCCTTGGAACCCACAGAAGGCTCTGGCACCAACACTTGTTTTCCCAGGGAGTGGTTGGTCTAGTGCCCTGAGAGACACAGGGGAAGTAACACTGCTTCCCATTGGGGAATTTATTAAGGACATTCCCTCTAATCTCCCTCTCCATTGGCCCACCCCCCCTTCCCGGGTCTCTGGGTCTCTGTAACTTATTTCCCTGGAGAAAGGAAGGTTAACTTCATTTCGTAAGCTCCATTGAACTGTGGCTCTGCCAAACCCCGAGAGCTCGTCCAGCCTCAGCAGCTCTCCTCTTTCTAGTTTGCACACCTTCCATCTGGCCACCAGTCCGGGGGTTCACCAGCTGATTTACAGGCACGGGGCATAACACGTGAACCTGCCCCCTGCCAGCAAGCTCTGGCCAGAAGCCATGCAGGTCTCCTCACTTGTCTCTTCTGGGTCAGTGGGTGGGGGCAGGAGTGGGGGCAGGCTGAGGGCAGAATAACGTGGTTGATCACTAACAAGATGACCTGATTGCAGTTGGAAAAAGTACTCGGGAGATAATCGAGGATAAAAACCAAAGGATTCTTTAGCCCACATAGTCAAATATTTGCAGAGTCCACCATGTGGTAGATGCTTGACGACAACCAACTGGTTGTTGATGGGGAAACAGTCTGATGTATCAAAATAATAATAATATTGTAATTAATATATATTTATCATTAACCATGGGGTAGGTGCGTGTACACCACCATATAATGCAACCACCCTCTGAAATAGTGAGATACTATTATTATCCCCATTCCATAGATGGATAAATTGAGGCTCCAAGAGAGTAAATAAGAGCCCAAGATCTAAGTAGCAAAGCCCAGTCAGAGTGTCCAAGTCCTGAGACTCCGAGGCTCAAGGTCTAAATCAAAGCACGCACCTTGACGTCAAGAGACCTGTTCTACCTTGAGCAAGTCACCCAACTTCTGAATTCCGATTTCCCCTTTTGAAAGTTGGGAGTGAGCTAATTTCTCTTACAAGTTGTTGTAAGCATCTGCTGAGTTAAAATATGTTAAATTCATTGCGAAGTGGCGTATACAATTTTAGTGAGCACCTACTATAAAATCAACCAACCCTTAGGGAACACTTGCCCTGTCCAAAGCAGACTGCGAGGACTACAAGAGATTTAAGGGTTTCTAAAATGATGTTTTTCTCCCTCGGGCAAGGAAACAAGGCAAAATAAGCCAGTCCTTTAATATGAAGCACAAACCAGGGGTGCTGTGGGGGCTCAGAGAGAGGAGAGCGTGGTGGACCCAAGCGGCCAGTCCAGAGGAGAGGAGGGGAACTGAGGAAGGGTGTCAGAGTCGGTGCTATGTGGTTGGACAAACAAGAGGAGAGAGAGAATTATCGGGACGGAGGAGGGCGTGAGCGAAGTCACAGAGGCAGGAAATTTCAAGAAGAGCTGAGGAAACAGTGAGGTGTCTCCGTGGGGAAGTCTGGGTGGGAGCAGGGTGTGAAATCTGGCCCAGATGGAGGACACCATTTGAAAAGTAATGGGAGCCACGGAAGATGGGTGAGAAGGCTCCTTCTTCCTTCCCCGGGGCCAGGGCTCTACTGTCCTCTGAGAGCAGGAAGAGGAGGGAACATTTAGAAATGAAACCAAGAACACAAGCCATGTGTGTAAACAACTCATAGGTCTTTTATATTTTTGCTCCTCAGAACTGTAACCATATCGACTTGAAAGAGGGGTCATTTGGAGAACTGGTGGAGGTGTCCATGAGGGTGGGAGTTGAAAGGGCAATCCCTGGCCATCTAGTGGGGTTTTGTGTCATCATTTAATAGGCAAGTGGCTGAGGTCCAAAAAAGTTGAAGGGACACCCCCGTCCAAGGCTGTAGGTGAGCTCTGCGTCATGCTCCTCCCCAGTGGTTTTTCAGAGACTCTTTACCATGGACTTGGAGGTCCACAGAGGCTCTCTTGTGCTGTGTATTGGGGGCCTCCCTGGCCCCCCAGCCCCTCCTGCTTTGCTCTCCATGGACATGTGTGGCTTGTAGTGTGTCAGCCTTTACTGGTGCCAGTAAATAAAGAGGCTCAAACCAACAGAACTTGAATTTTTTAGAATGCCATTAAGGCGTTAATGGGAACCCCAACTACAGGTTGGGGTAGGGAAACGGAAGGAGTGGGCTCAGGGTGACCTGCCTCTGGTGTGGTGGCTAGCCCTGAGTCGAGACACAGAAGAAGGGCACAACCCGTAACCCTTTCTTCTTTGTAAAATCATGTGACTTTCAAGACCCACTTACTGGAACGTCCATGAATATCTCCTGATGGGGTAGGTGAGTCCAGGGAGAGGCAGGGAAGGGATGAGGACAATGAATTTACTTAGGGAACTGGCAGTTGTCAGTAAATACTGGTGCAATGTGGACTTTAGAGATGAAACGAGCAGCTGCTACCGACTTCTGGCAAATCCAGATAGTTCATCTCTGTTGGGGGAAGTTACCGTGGACTCTGGCTTCTGCAGTCAGCGTAACAACCTTGAATAAGAGAATATTACTCTTCATCGTCTACAGGAATTTATTAAGTACCCCTTTGGATACTGTGTCATTTAGTAGAATGAACCCTTTGTCTTCCGCACGCTTTCAGTAATATTTGGTAGGCGTGAGAGAAAGGCAACAGAATATACATCAGAACATATTTCCAGTATGAACTTCCTGAACAGCACAGTAATGGGAGGAGGGACAGAGTCAGCCTTTTGGGGATCTGAAATCTATACAGTTGTTTGGTTTAGTGGTGTTTTTTTTTTTTTTTTTTTTGGAAGTTTATACAGTTTTCAAAGCCCGGTGTCACTTTGCTATCATCTGACAGAAGGGGAATGTGACAGAAGGAAAGTAGAGTGGAAAGAGACAGTGGTCTTAACTGATTGTAGTGAACGTATCTTAATTTTGCAGAATTTATAAAATACATTTTACAAAAATGTATAACCAAATGAACTCATTGTTAAGATCTCTCACAAGAGCCTATGCAAGGGAGGGAAGCAAAGTTCTCTTGGCTTCACAGGAGATGTTCTCTGCAGCTAGTGGACCAAAACCTATCGTCAGAATGTTCTAAATGGCAGAGTCCTCAAGAGAGAAACAACACATGTTGGAGGTCACAATCAACTCGATTCCAATACCAGTGCTGTGGTATTGACAGAATGGGCCTCAAATGGCCAATGGCCAAGACCAAGACTGCACAGGACACCTGCCACACTCTCCCCGACCAAGTGGTGGGACAGTACATGGAGCAGAGAGAAATAGCATTGTGCAGTAGCGGAGCTGCGCAGGGTAGATAAATGATGTACACATAGTATCTCGTCTTTGCAGTCCCGTAAGGGACATTTTATTATGATCCTGGATTTTTACATGAGAAGGCTGAGATAAAGAGAGGTGGACTTGCTTCACTGGGAGGGTGCTTTTTGCCCACTAACCTCCACCACCTCTCACACCGCTGCCTGTTGAAGTCAGGTTGATGCATAGACCTCAGTTAAATGGATCTGGTATCAAGGTCACCTGCCTAAAGTTCACCTACTTGGGTGTGGCTTGTTCTCTGAGCTTTCCAGTACTGCGGCAAAGTACTGCTTGAAATATTTACAACTAGAGACAGATATGATGTGCTAGGACCAGGTTCCAACTATAAAGATACCTAACATCACTATTTTTTAGGTAGAAAATCAGAAGGCTGTGCATACTGAGAAATGCTGGAGGAACAAAGTATGTTTAGCTTCCTGGATGACTAGTATTTGTAATCGTTACGATGAAAAGCCCAATTTTTCTCCCAGTGAAGTTTTTCTTCCCCCTACTGATTTAAAGACATTTTTTATCAAGGTGGCTGGATATAACAACAACATACAAAAACCAATCACCTTCCTTAATGCCAGCAATAACTAGTAGAAAATATATTAGAAAATCAGCCCTTCTAGTCATAAAGATACATGTGCAAGAGAAAGTATAACAAGAAATGTGCATGCTTGGTGGAGAACATTATACTTCATTGAAAGGCATTAAAGGTAACCCAAGTAAATGAAGACGTAACTCATGAAAATGGATGGAAGAGTCAATGCCAGAAATAAAGTAAATATTCCCTAAATCGATGTAAAAATTCAACTTGATTCAAGTTGAAACCATGCCAGGCAGTTTCAGGCATCAGAGGGAGTGTAGGCTCCCGGGTTCCTGGTCGGCAGCAGAAACATGATTTCTGCATGAGCAGTGGAAGCAGAGTAGGGGGTTGGGGACTCCCGGCCCAGCACAGGAGTAGCTTCCTGGCCTCTAGTTACCTTCTCCTTCTCCATTTTGTTCCTTCGGTCCTTCCCACTCTTTTGTAACTAATTCCCTGTATTAAATTCTTCCATGCCTGAAATAGCTCAGAGGGTTTCTGTTTTGCTGACTGGACTCTTACTAATACAGAAACATGTACGTGGGTGTTACGGACTGAACGTTTATAGTGTCCAATAAGGTGGAAAGAGCAGGGCTCTCCTGATGGGGATTAGCGCCCTTCAGAGACACCAGAGAGCTCACTCTCTCCCCACACAGGTGCGCAGAAAGGGTCACGTGAGCACACAGAGAGACTCTGTCCGGGAGAAGAGGCCTCAGGACTAAATCTACCTTGCAGGCCATCCTGATCCCAGACTTCCAGCCTCCAGAACCACAAGAAATCAATTTCTGTTGTGAAAGCCCCCCAGTCCGTGGCATCTTGCTATGGCAGCCCTAGCAAACTAATACGGATCATTAAAAAAAAAAAAAAAAAAAAGGGCAAGAAAATACCAAAGATTAACTAAGAGGAAAAAACCTAAATACCAGTGGAAAGACAGGCTGAGGACAAAGGAAAAAAGAGACACACACACACACACACACACACACATACAGTAAGAGGTGAGAGGTGAGAGGAAGGATAAAGAAATATCTCCCTCTAGCATCCTCCTGTTGTTTTGTTTTCTTTCACAAAGGGAGAGAGGTTTGGGGGTTATTTTTTATTTGCCAAGTGGAAAGGCCCATGAAGAACTGGGGAATTATCCAGGGAACTGAGTAATTAATTATTAATAAATACTACTAATAAATATTATTATTAAATAATTCAGGTCAAATCCCTTTTTCCCCCTTAGTAATGCTTTTTTGACAATAGCATCTATATAGTTGTCTTAATCCTACTTTTACTTGCCTCTGCTGCTAACATTAATACTTGCTTGTATCACCAGTTCTAATGTATTAGACATATGTGTAGCTAACAGCTAAATTTCAAGAGCAAGGGAAAAAAAAATAATGACCTTCTGATGAAACCATAGGAAAGAAAAATCCCAAACTTCTGGCAAACTTGTGTGAAATGTGTTCCTCTAATAGTTAAGAGGTACCATAGTTTTGCTGTTGAAATGTTTGGGATATTAAACTGAATGTATGTGCAAAATACGATGTTAGGTGAAGTTGGGGAAACAAAATTTAGTACTTAAAGAGCGAAATCTTCCTGTAAAAAAAGATTTTTAAGGCAAAAATACTTAATCCTTTTTTTTTTTTTTTCTACCTTGGTAACAGATCCAAATGGTACTTACAGATGAGCTGCGAACAAAAACTTTGCAATGCACTAAAATGCCACAGCTTCCCTGTGCTGTGAAGGAGATTTAGGGAGAGAATTGGGCAATTTTGAAAAGATAAGAATGTCGGACTAGAAAACACACCTGGGCCCTGGCAGGCATGTGTCCTTTAACTAGACCTGACATGAGCACCTTTGCTCATTCAGAAGCCCTCTTGCCTCAGGGTGCTGGGAAGCAAGATACCTTTCTCTGTAGCTATTGCTTTTAAGGTTAAAGTATGAAAACAAATATTTTTTGACAGGGCATTTTTTTTTAAGATTTATTTATTTGAAAGGGAGAGAGAGAGAATCCCAAGCAGACTCCCTGCTGAGCGTGGAGCCCAAGGTGGGGCTCCATCCCACGACCCAGAGATCACGACCTGAGCTGAAGCCAAGAGTCGGATGCTTGACTGATACACCACCCGGGTGCCCTGCCAGGACATTTCTGGATAAAACTTAAGTTTAGAGCCATGATTCTCATAAGAGGAGAAGGAATAGCAGAAAGAGAATCTTCAAGGAGCTTTGTCAAAAGCTCCCATGCCCACTCTTCCCCAGGGAGCAGAGGAACCCGGGTCCTGGCAGAAGGATGTGATGTTCCCTGCATGGCTGGAGGCAGGGGGGCGGGTTGAATCCCTAAAACATCTAAGAACAAATAGGGAGAAATATTTTATGGCAGTAAGAAAGCAGTGTAAAAAACGAGAATTCTCATCTCGGTTTTATTTCTTTTTACTTTTACAAAAAACAATTGTGTTAAGACTTTCTTACAAAAATTTTTTTTAAAAGACACATACAAATGACATTCAGGAGATGAGAAGAATATCCCTCTAATACAAAGTCAGTATGGTAAACCATGTTTTACTCCGGTGCTCGCTAGCACGTACGGCACATTTATTCACCAAGACCCGAACCCCCCAAGTCAATCGCTTCTACGTTTTTCAACGCAGTATTATTGGTTGTGGGAAATAATTTGCCTGAGCTCTCGTTTTCTGTATCCTGTCTGGCAGCCTCCTCCCAAGTCGTCGCCAGAGGCTTCCCCATGGTTTCTGGAAGCATCAGCGATAGCACTCCGCTTATGAAGGCCAAAATCGCAACAAGCAACTAGAAGGAATTGAAAGAACAATAATAAGGGACACGTTGCGAAAGAAACAGATCCTTCAGAGAATGATCATTTCTGAACCTTTGTCAGAGGGCAGCAGCATTAACTTTGATGCAACCGTGGTCATTGTTACCTCCTGGGGGAACCATGGGTCACTTTGGCAGGCCAGCAGAATGGGCACTCATTACACCATTCATTGACCACCGTGGAGACCGACTCGGTCAACCGCAGAGAGTACCTAGATTAGTACTCTAGTGAGCACTGTCCTAGGAGTGGTGAGGAGAAAAAAGACCCTGCCCCAACCTCCCAGACCCCAGCGCTTTACAGACAAACCCAGCAATTGCCTTGGGTTGGGACTTCATGATCAGAGGCTGTCTTGGTCAACCGTACCCTGCCCCTGAAACTAGTACGTGATCAAAATACAATAAATGACACTCAGTGAATGAATGAATGAATGAATGAATGAGTGAATGCACAAATGAATGTTGCAATGAGCCAAAACCTACAGAATTTAGGGGGAACCAAACAAAGGCAAATGGAAACTAATTGCTACTTGGGGGGTGGGGGTGGTGGTGGTGGTGGTAAGGATCCATGTGATTGCCTTAAAAATTCTTTACTTTCCAAATTTTCACACATAAAAAAGCAACCTTTTAGATTAGCACCATGGTGTCTGCCTTCAAAAATGCAAATTCCATGATACCAGTCTTACCTCAATTTTCAAAAATGCAAATTGTATTAAGAATTAAAGCCCACAGATCTCTTCTCTGTTGATCCTTATGAAGATGCTGGGTGGATTCTAGAACTAAATCTCTACACCGTCTGTAAAAATGTGTCCCATCCTCACATAATTTAAACCCCTCCAGCCAAAAAATCACCACCTGGGAAGAGCCCATAAAAATAAATCAAGGCATGGTTTTCCCAATAAATCTACATACTTGGTGCTCCTACAACGTCTGAGAAGGAGAAACGCCAAGCACATGTTGGCTGCCACGGTGGCATGACGCAAGGGTCCATCAGTAACACGCGGGACTCGGGGGGACAGGTCCTTATCTTGTTTTGCGCAACGCTGATAACCTCATTCTTGGGAATACTTGAGCAAGCCCAGAAGCAGTCACAGCACCTACGGTGACATTCCAAAGGACGCTTCAAGGCGTCTTCTGGAGCCTTCCAGACACAGCAGGTACACCCACCGAGTAAGTCCAAACAAGAATGAGAATGACTGGAAGGTCCAAACCAGGACTGGATGTTTCTTCTTGGCTTGGCGGTCAGGATGGTCAGGCAGCGCACAAGCCCATAACCCTCCACCTCCCTCCTGCCAGCGGAAGACCTGGTCTCCTGCCACCCTGGCCGGCTCCCCCCACCCCCTCAGGCATGCCGGGGAGCCCTCACCTCTCCGTCCCCACCTCTCACTCCCCCCTTCCTCCTCTCCAGACTCCCCTGCCTCCTAAATGGGGAGGGCAGGGTTGGGGCGGGGGAGTCCCTCTATCCACAGACCGCCTTCCTTCTCACAGGTTTTTGACCTTTTCCTTTCTACCACTGATTTTCCTTCAGTAAAAATAACAGTTCTCGAGCCTCTTATAACCCACTCCGCCTGGGAGCTTGCTGGGCTCCCCGGGGTGAACTTGGGTTACTGCGACTTCCTGCTCCTCAGTTTCCTCATCTGTAAAATGGACACATGAGTGGCACCTGCCTCAAAGGACGGGGGAATGAATTAAACTCCATGACCCCTTCGAGGCCCTTTGCACAGTACCCGTCTGTGGGAAGGGCCCAAGAAGTGTGCTTCTCTCATTCCAGGAAGCCGGAGAGGCCCTGGGCCTCGGCCCACAGCCCTCGAGCCCGAGCCCGAGCTCTGCGCCCGCTGCCTCCCTGGGTCCGCTCGCCCTCTCCCCGCACCCACGGAAGCCGCTCTTCCCAGGCCGCAGACTCCCAGCTGCCGAGCCCAGCAGACCTCTTCCTGTCCTGCTCCTTCTTGGCTGCTGTCCTCTCCCGCCTTCCTGGCCTCCTCTCCTCCTTCAGGGTCCTGTCACCTCCCCAAGTCGCTGGCTGCTCCTCCTGGAGGAGCTGGGCCCTCCTTCCATCACACTTGACAGGCCTCTGCGACTAGGGCCCTGCTCTGGAGTCTGCTCACCGCGCCCCCAACATAGACTGACCCCCCCACCTGTTCCTCCAGCTGCCCCGGGCCCCAGGCATCTGCCTCCCAGACGCCTCCGCTGGCCATCCTGCAGGTGCCTCACGCTGATGAGCCATCGACGTGTTCCCTCCAGCCACCGACGACGGCTTAGGCCTCCCCCCACCGCCCCAGTCCCGCACACCCAGCAGCTCACCAGGGGCGTGGACGTGACTTCTGCCGTCTCTGAGTCTCCCTGAGTACGAATGCCCTTCCCTCTGACCTCCTTTGACATCCCTGCCTGTTTTTCTAGATTATCTCCTGACTCCCATAACCCACCCTGGTGTTGGCAATAGGTTTGACCCCAAACCCAAACTGGCCATTTTCCTTTTTCCCTTTAAGCCTTTAATTCCCTTGTCTAGAACTCCCTTCTCTCTTTTTCCTCTGGCTGACTCTTATTGGCCCTTCCAGACATAGACTGGAGGCCCCCTCCTCCAGGCAGCCTCCTTCTGGCCTTGGGCTGGGTTGGGAGTCCTCGCCTATAACCCAGAGCCCTGGCCCTCCCCGTACCCCGCCCTCAGCTTGGGGGCTCTTCTCCTTCCCCACCACCCTGGACAGACGGACTCTCTCAGGACAGAGGCTGCCTCTTTCATCTCTGCTCCATAGCACCTAACGAGGAGGTTAGTTCAACAATCAACGCTCAATAAATCTTCGCCAAACCAACCGAAGAATACAATGTGAGTTAGTGTCCACTTGTTTTTTAGATTACTAGGAAACAACGGCTGATAATAAAAGCATCAGAATGAGTGATTTTCATGCGCTTCTTTTTGAAAGAGAAAATACAAACTTATCTTCCAGATTAGCATTTCCATTCCTCCGAATGAAAATACCGGCTCCCTAGGCAGCTTGACACCCAGAAATAACTTTAATGAGAAATTCTATAATTTATTTTTTTACTCACGGAAAACAACAAGCAACATCTGTTGCATCCGAAGGAAGCATATTCACAGAGTATTTCTGCAAATATACACGAGACCTGCTGACAGAGGTTGTCTTGGGGCAAGGGGGCTGGGGCTCTCGGGGGCAGGGTGGAGGAGGAGCGGATTCCCCTGCATTCCCTTCTGTCGCAGAGCGCTCCAGGCCACCCCAAGCCCCCAGCCTGCCTGCCTCCCATCTTCCTCCCACCAGAAGCATCACCCATGAAGAGTCTGTCGTGTTTCAGGTAAGCTGAAAACCAGGCACCTCTCGGCGAGGCACCACGGGGCCCTCCAAGCAGGTAGGCCATGTGAACCCAGAGTCGAGGCCAGGTGGGGGACCCAGGTGACTGGGGCAGAGGCCTGGGAGGCCCGAGAGAGAGCAGGGCTCTCCCTAGGCAGCTTCCAGAGACTGGGGGTGGGGGGCAGGAGAGGGTGCTTCCACAGCGGCCACGACCGCAATGAAGGGCTCACCGGGGGCAGAAGGTGACCGCCCAACATAAAACAGCAATCCCGCTCTCTTTCCCCACCGGGGAGCGGTTAATAAGGTTTCTGTAAACCGCCACCACTGAACCCTAAATTGGCTTCTAACAGGTCCGGGTAGAGATGGCAGCTGGCTGCACTGCCTCCCTGATGCATCGGGGGACTGGGACCTCGCGGGCACCTGTGGCAGGAAGGTCCAAACGCTGGAGAGGTACACGCAGAACGGGGCCACGATGCTCCCCATGCGGCTCACCATGCTGCCGCTCCCCACGGCCAGCGACCTGCAAACAGGAGGCGCGTTAGGGTGCAGACCACGGGGTACCACTCGGCCGCCGCCAGCTCCACGCAGTGGATGGAGCTGGAGGGATGATGCCCAGCGACGTCGGTCAGTCGGGGGAGGCTGGGCATCCTAGGGCCCCACCGTGCGGGGAGTGTAAGGGACAGTGAAAGGGATCATAAGGGAAGAGGGGGGACTGAGTGGGGAAAGTAAGAGCGGGGGACAAACCATGAGGGACCCCAACTCTGGGAAACAGACAGAGGGTAGTGGATGGGAGGTGGGCAGGGGGATGGGGGACCGGGGGATGGGCCCTGGGGGGGCAGGTGATGGGGTGAGCCCTGGGTGTGATATTATATGGTGGCAAATCGAACTCCAATAAAAACAAATGTAAAAAATAAAAGAAAAAAAGAAGAAAGAAAGAAAGAAAGAAAGAAAGAAAGAAAGAAAGAAAGAAAGAAAGAAAGAAGAAAGAAAGAAAGAAAAAAAGACAGTGGCCAGAGGTGAAGCCGAGCACAGCACCGATGTGCGGGCTGCAGGACCGCCCGGGCCCTTGTCCACACTCCCAGCAGAGAATCAATACAATAACCCTAAGCTCGGCCCCAGGGCCGAAAATAAATTTTACACTGATGTTCCAAGAACTGCGTGTGATTTAGATCCGTGTTGTGCGCAACAGGGGAGTATATGAGCATACAGGTCATTCAAGACAAATCAGGACCAGAAAAAAAAAAAAAGAAGAAGAAAAGAAAAGAAGATCAACCATTCTTCCTTTGCTATGCAGATGAGCACCTTATGCATATTCATTCAGTCTCACATTGAGGATAGCATCCGTCTTCTAGAGCAGGAATTTGTCTGGGGTAGGGGGATGGATGGGAATCGGGGAGAATGAAAGATTTATTATATCTGTGGAACATTCTGTTTCAATTTTTTAAAGTCAAGTGGTATCTTCTTGAGCTTTTCTTTAAAAGCCATTTAAGGAAACTTTATAGAATGTCTAGTAAGAAGGAAAGAACGTGCTTTTCATGTGAATAAGTATCTCTTAGTAAGCCAAGGAGAGAGGCCCCACCCCAGGAGAAACTAAATCTGCCTAACACCTTGGACCTCTGGCCTCCAGATATGTGAGAAAATAGACTTCTGTTGTTTCAGCCACCTGACCTTTTGATGTCCCGTTATGGCAGCCCTAAAAATTAAGACAACTGACATCAGAACACCAAGAGACACATCCTGGGAAAATTAGCCTTGAGTCCCATGGAGAGTCAGGGTAAGGCAATTGTATTTGAGACTTAAAATGGTTTTGTAACAGAGTGTGATTTCACCACAATTTCTTTAATATCCTTGCTAATGAGGTGTAGACAAAGCCCCAGATTCAGAATTAGCATCATCATGGAACTTTCCCATATCTCCGGAGCTCCAGTAACCACTGGAGAGAAAGCAAGCATTTATACTCAAAGGTCAAATATAATGAAACGACACTCAAGTTAACACGAAAACAAGAGAAAAATAAGTAACTCTTACCTTACCCTGGTTGGATACAGCTCTGCTGTATAAAGGTAAATGAGGCCAAACGACGCCCCTATGGCAAATTTTCCAGCCATGGTCACCACCACAGTCCAAATAAAGTAATCCTGAAAAAACATATATTAGCAAAATAGACCATCATAACTAATATCTTTAAAGGAAATACATAAAATCTCAAAAATTATTTTAAATGTTCTAATTATCCAATAATTAGAATTATCACTCTTTTTCAGAAGAGTGAAAACTATTATTTCTCTGTTTGAACTTACTTTGTAATCTCTACTCCTGGTCTGTAAAAGCTTTCCATCTTCATAAAATTAAGAGATTAATTTAATTGTGCCTCCCCCCAGCCTTGGAGATTTCAAATTACCAAATTAGAAAAGCCATTTGCAGAGATTGCGATGGAATGAGACACGCCCAGAGGGTACCAGTTGCACTAGCAATTGACCCACTCCTTCTGGAATTGATCCAAGCAGAGTGATTCAAAGAGCCATAGAAACAAATTGTGCTCCTTTGTGACAGTAATCCTCTAGTTTTATAAATCATCTTCAGAAAATAATCTGAAAGTGATAACTGAACCATTAAAAGAGATTCTTTTCTTTTTTTCTTTTGGTGGAAGCATTTCTCAACAGTGAAATTTCTCCCACTCCATTCCTGCTGCCCTTAGGTCCTCTACTTCCCGCTGGGACTCCCAAAGACTTCCCACATTCCATCTTCTCGCTCATCTCCTGTCTGCCAGCTGGACATGGAGATCCTGGTGACCCCAGGGTTCATGTGTTGAGGTTGGCGGAGCCTCTGTCAACCTGAATCCCTGAATGACTCCGTGGAGCCAAACACCCCCTCACCACTCCTGCCACCACCAACCAGGTAGACCCTCATCAAACCTTCTATGAGCAAGAAATAAATACCTGTTATGTGAAGTCACTGGCATTTGACGATGCCTCTAATAAAGCAACTAATGTCACCTTGTTACCCTACACCCTAATTACTGTGTGTTTGTGGGATGAATTTGTTGACAGTATCTCTTGTAGACGGGATTTGTTGAAGGAATGAATGTAACTTAAAAAAAACATGGACACGTGTTGATACTGCCATTTGGGGAGAAACTTTTATTAGAAGGAAGAAATTTGGGGTTAAGTGTTGGCGCCCTATTTCTAGAAACTCCCTTCAGCTACTTTCCTGTCTTCCCTATTATCACAGGGGCTTAACCATTATAGAACTCGAGGGTTCTGGGGTTCCCCTAAATCTTCACAAGTTCAAAGGCAGCTGCCATCAGCTCAACTAGTATACCTGTAAACCACTTAAAACAAACAAACAGGGATCCCTGGGTGGCGCAGCAGTTTGGCGCCTGCCTTTGGCCCAGGGCGCGATCCTGGAGACCCGGGATCAAATCCCACATCGGGCTCCCGGTGCATGGAGCCTGCTTCTCCCTCTGCCTGTGCCTCTGCCTCTCTCTCTCTCACTGTGTGCCTATCATAAATAAATTAAAAAAAAAAAAAATTAAAAAAAAAAACTTTAAAAACAAACAAACAAACAAACAAACAAACAAAAAGGTGTGGATGAAGTTCCCTCAAATTGGCAGCAACCTCCCGGTCCCGAGTAGTTTTACTGCCTGCATATAGTTGTATATCAATCCTCTGGAAATTTCAGTGACATAAAACATTTGATTCACCAACCTTGAGAATTAAGTGAAATGGTACTATAAAAAGAAGTCACTGGTTAACTTAACGTAAATTTCAAACAACATGTAAAATCTTAAATGCCTTGGCTCTAAATGTTGAGATACTATTGCTGAACAATCATATAATCTTAGAGAAAATTATAGAAAGTATTTTAAAGTGTAGTTACCATGACCACATTTTCCAAATCAAGAATGAAAAACACAGGTTCTGATAACATTTGGCGGGGGGGGCGGGTGTGGAGAAGCACTTACTGGATGCAAGAGTTATTCTAGGGGATGGTGTTTGCCCAAATATGGGAATGGGAGGGTGCTTTCAGTAGTTTATGGCATCGTTTCTCAGTAGGAAACTGCATTCTTAAGAACAAGTTTCTTGAGGGATTTAGGCATACCAGAAATTGGAAACTACTCATCTACTGCAATGAAAGACAAGACTACTTAAATTGAAACAGTCCTGAAGATAGAACTCATTACGTCCTTCAGATGTCTCTATGGCTCCCTCCCCCTCTTTCAGGTTTCTAATCCACTGTCACCTTCTCTGGGAGGCACACCATCCTCGATCACCCTGGATAAAGCAAACACATGTGTCACACACACACACACACACACACACACACACACACACACACACTCACATTCTCCATCACTTATCCTGTTCTGGTTTTCTTCATACTTGTAGAAACTAGATTCACTGTGAGTCTTCAGCACCTAGAACGACACCTGCCACCTGACAGATGCTGGATACATATTTGTTGAATGAATGAACGTTTAAGATTACAATAATCACTGGAAGAGGTGATCAACTGTCCTCCTTTGGGACCTCTGTGTTTACAAAATACAACACTGGCCATCTCTGGGAAGTGAGATTACGGGTGCTTTTTTTTTTTTTTTAACATTTTTTTCCTTAATCTTTTTACCATGAACATATAATACTTACACAACAGAGAAAGGATGGTTTTTAAAAGAACACATTTAAAAATATTATGTGTATACTCTGTCCATATGTCTGAATTGATCTTCATATCTGCTGTCCTAGTGTAACTAACCACACCCTAAATTAGACATAAAAATAACTCACCTTGGGGATCACCATAACCACACCACAGAACAGTGCACCTGAGATAAGGGCGAAGGCCAGAACGCTTCTTCT
Organism: Canis aureus; assembly: GCF_053574225.1. NCBI lineage: Eukaryota > Metazoa > Chordata > Mammalia > Carnivora > Canidae > Canis > Canis aureus. The sequence goes on along the minus strand of NC_135617.1, from coordinate 5,404,075 downwards.
CCCTATACGGTCCATCCCCAAGCACATGAAGATGTAGGCAGGAATTTCCACTGCACCTGTCATTGAGCGAAAGGGCCCTCGATAAGCCACGGCAACCAACTGCGCGACAGGACCTCGCCTTCTAACCCACCACCCAAAAGGGATGATCAGCCCTCTCCCCACTCCCAGGAGCCCCTCAGAGCTACCCAACGACTGCCCTGCAAGCTCTGCCCCCTTTTAAACTCCCTGTAGGGAGGAGGATGTGTCCTGTGAAGTACACAGTCCTGCAGTCTGCCTGGCACTCATCACCCGCCCTAGGAACCTTGTCCCCCACCAGGCTGGAAGCGCCCCAGGACATGCACAGGGGGCCCAGAGGACAGGCCTGTCAGATGAATACATCAGTAAATTCACAGACGACCAGTGGATAATTTCTGACCTTTGATTTCTCACGCTTGACAGAACTAGGGAAAATTCTAGATGAGTGATTTCAAAGTTTAGGAACTAAAGTAGAAAATCAGTGTGGGCTAGATAGACAAACTAATGATAAGGTGTGATGGATTTTTAATCTAAAAGTAAACATTTGGGACTCCTGGGGGGCTCAGCGGTTGAGAGCTTGCCTTCAGCTCAGGGCATGATCCTGGGGTCCCGGGATCGAGTCCCACATCGGGCTCCCTGCATGGAGCCTGCTTCTCCCTCTGCCCGTGTCTCTGCCTCTCTCTGTCTGTGTGTCTCTCATGAATAAATAGATAAAATCTTAAAAAACAAATAAATAAAAGTAAACATTTAAAAATCTAACATGAGGGGCACCAGGGTGGCTCAGTGGTTGAACATCTGCCTTTGGCTCAGGGTGTGATCCTGGGATCGAGGATCGAGTCCCTCATCAGACTCATTGCAGGGAGTCTGCTTCTCCCTCTGCCCGTGTCTCTGCCTCTCCCTCTGTGTCTCTCGTGAATAAATAAATAAATAAAATATATATATTTTAAAATCTAACACGAGTCCCCTACAGGACGGAAACTTCCTTGGGCCTCTTTTTACTGCCCCACCACAAAAGTAAAGAGCTGCATCTTAAAAGCTCTTCTCTTGAAAACCAAAGTTTTTGAATCTGAGATCCAGAGCCAAAAAGCTCTATGTCTATCTACCAGCCAGAATGAAATAGGAAGCAAGCACGAAGATCCTGTGCCCAAGCGAGCAAGCCCAACGGTCTCCTTCAGGAAGCTGCCATTCTTCGGCAGCCTAGATCTTGCACGTAATTCAGTCTTCAAGTTCTTCCCTCCCTCTGCCACTTGCCTAACCTCAGGATGCAACCCACCACTGCCGCTCAGGAGTGACGTGCCCTTGTCCACGCAACTGCAGGACGTTGCAAGCCCCCGGAGAGGCAGGCCCGCGTCTATGTCTCCCCCAGCTTCGGAACACACCATCGGGGTAGATACATATACTCCGAGGGAACGTTCTCAGTAGTACATCAGAAATCAAACTCAGCTGCTGCTGCTCAAAAAAAAAATAAAAGTGGCTCAGGCCAAGGCAAAGATTAACATCCTGAGCCACCTCCGAGAGCTGGTCTCTCTTCCTTTCATTGGCCTGGAGAAGACTCGGCTCTGAAGGAAACGCCCCTTCCATGGGCCCTGCGGTAAGGCCCAGGCTTTCAGGCCAGATCGGTTTGTATACCTCTTACTCTACTTTTTTAAAGAGCTTATCAAGCACTTTTCAAGGTCAAGTAAGATCATGACCCTCAAAAGAGCCATATGGGAGCAGGCCTGGCTTAGTGTCCCCACTTCACCACAGGGATTAAATGCTTTGAGCCAAATTAGTAAGTCAGCTCAGGGACTGGTAGCAGGTCTTCAGGAGCCAAGACTCCTTTGCTGCAGTCTCCCTCCCTCCTTCCTCGCCTCAGAACTGGGTCCTGGGCCACCAGCCAACTTCCCAGAGTCTAGCAAAGTGGGGCAGCAACTGTGAAATGTCTGAAGAGTGATTTAAAGTATCCTACCCTGGTTTTTCTGGAGCTGTCACTTCAGGATACGGATACTACATCTAGTTTTTGGTTTGACTGTGTCTGAGATATAAATGGTGCGAGCAACGAGCAAGCCTCCTGGCGTTAGGACAATCTGCCATTTACTTTCTTCACTCTGTAATACACAACCTCTCCCATTGCTCAGACCCAGTTCAGCTCCTAACCCCACATAACCCCCAAGAGTCTGTCTTGAAGCTACTGAAGCATTTATCACCTGCGAGTAGCCCAACACCTGAGCTGAAATCCCCACCAGCCCCAACCCATCTCAGGAGATAAAAACTCATTCAAAAATTTCACAGCAGGGATCCCTGGGTGGCGCAGCGGTTTGGCGCCTGCCTTTGGCCCAGGGCGCGATCCTGGAGACCCGGGATCGAATCCCACATCGGGCTCCCGGTGCATGGAGCCTGCTTCTCCCTCTGCCTGTGTCTCTGCCTCTCTCTCTCTCTCTGTGACTATCATAAATAAATAAAAATTAAAAAAAAAAATTTCACAGCATAGAAATGTTGACATGAAGCTCCTGTCAGTAAGAGGACTTCTGGGAAGGGCAACAGCATGAAAAATCTAAGACAATAGAGAATATTAAAAACCATGTATATTTATCTTAGAAACATTGTTATACTTATGAGATGTCCCAGTTTCTTGAGAATGTATATGTCCATTAAAACTAAGAAACTATATCATAAAGATCTAAAGCTCCAGCTTCCCTAAGCTTCCCCATGTCACACCGCACCCCATTGGGTCCTCCCGCCACTTGCTGCTCTGTTCTAGGAACGCTGCATCATTTCTCAAACTGACATACAGAATGTTTGAAGCCAAGATGGACTCAGTCTGCAAACTTGCTGGTTTGCCCAAGAGAATAAAGGTGGGTTTTTCCCCCCTTCAAATGACTTCTCTCATAATTCCTGCTGAGCTATCATGAACAAAAACAGATGTGTCATCAGAGCACTCCAATGAGAAGGGATGATATCTATGTGTAAAAATGTAAAAGCAAGATTTTCTGAGGATAATAGCAAGTGCAGGCAGCCTTTATGAAAATAGCCAGGAGTTGCAACTAGATGGACAATACAGATTTCTAATATTCCTCTCATGTTGGGTGTGAATTTGGACGGCCCTCGGAGTCATGCCTCAAGACGTCACAGCAATTTCTCGAGCCATTTTAACCTGCTACTAGAATGGAAGAAGCATGACAACGAAATTAGAGTTGCATGTATTTAAGTGATTTTCTTCACTGAAATTTCTAAATTCAGCACTTTTGAAGGTAGAAAGATACCAGAAGATCTCCAAGACACATTAAATCTTAAAAGGAAAACCACCTACGAAGAACAACAGGTAGGGAATGATCTCTTGATCTGCACAAATGTATGGAAATGTGTCGAAAGAGATATAAAAGAGCACAAGCCAGATGTTAAAGACGTCACCTCTCAAAGAGAGTTCTGAGACGGGGGTGGGCTTATAGGAAGGAAGCAAGCAAGGAGCAGAGGCAGAAAAGGAAGGAGGGACTAAATTCTTCTGACTGTTTGCATTGTTTAAAAAAAATATATATATATATACACATATATATATGTATAGATATGTGTATATATATATACCTGGCATTCCAGTCTAATAACACTAAAAGAGGCCATAATAATACAGTGGGCAGTATTGTTCCTGGTAGAGAAAAGACAATAAAAGCACACTAAAAACATGGTAGAAACATCAGTTCATTGCTACACTTAAATATAATTTAACTACTTACCCATGAGGAAGAGGTTTAAATATTCATTGCCTCCTAAATTAACAGAATTCAAGGAGAAGAAGTAGAATCCCAAACACCCCGTGAACCAAATCAGCCAAACAGTAAGTGTCCTCGTTCCAACATTCCAGTCACAAAACAGATCTAATAGGTTGTGCTTCTTAACTTCAAGGGGTTCATTACCAACAGGATCATTTAGATCCAGTGACAAAAGTTCTGACAGTTTACAGGAGCTGGCCCTATTCCACTTGGCAATCGTATCAACTACTTTTTGCGCTTCTTCATATCTTCCCTCTGAGAGAAGCCAAAAAGGTGTCTCTGGGAGTATCCAACAGCACAGGACAAAGGGGATAGTCACTGTGGAGAGGACTATCTGATAGATCCACCAGGTCCTGACAAAGTAGCCTGTCAAAGCCACCACCATTGTTCCAATTGCAAAAAAGGAATGCATCTGGATGCATGCCCACGTCCGAGCCTTCATGCCAATAAATTCCGTCACATAGACAAACACCACCACGAGATAGCCACTTCCAGACTGAAAAACAAAGCAGGGAGGGTGGTCCAGATTTAAGGTCACATTTATAACTGCTAAGGGGTCTGATCTCTCTGCATATCACACACAGGCAAGAAAGAAAATGACGACAATTGTTTTCTGAAACCCATACCACATTGATAAAATCATGTTGATTCCAATCCATCCTTCTTCTTTCAATGGTTCTTTTCATCCTCCCTCCACCCTCGCCACCCCAAATGGCTCACACTTGAGAGGTTATGTCTGATATAAAGGAGAGGATATGAATGATACATGTTAGACAATGCCTTTTCTTATAGAGGATCGTAAGTATTCCTCTATAGTGTGAATTTATTTCTCACTTAACATAAATATAAACATGCATGCAAATTTATCTATATATAAGAGGTCCTTATCATTAAGTCCTAAATTGTTAAATGGGAACCAAAAATTATGGTAACTAGTGGGAAGAAAAAGATTTGATTGAAACTTTATTTTAACAGGCAACAAAAGAGAAAATAAATTGGGCTTCATGAAAATTAGAAACTTCTGCTCATCAAAGGACACCACCAATAGAGTGAAAAGGCAACCTACGGAATGAGATATTTACAAATCATATATCTGTTAAGAAATTAATATGCAGGATAGACTGAAGACTCCTAAAATTCAACAATAAAACAAACAATCCAATTCAAAATAAGCGAAGGATTTGGATTTTTCCAAAAAGATATATGAATGGCCAATAACCAATGAAAGGATACTCAACATTCCTAACCATTAGGGAAACGCAAATCAAAGCCAGGATGAGATACTACCTCATGGCCATTAGGATAGTTACTATTAAAAACAACAACAACAGAAGATAACAAACGTTGACCGAGATATGGAGAAACTGGAACCTTTGAGCACTATTGGTGGGAATATAAAATGGTACAGGTGCTATGGGAAAACGCACGGGGATTTCCCCAGAAAACTAAAAACAGAATTCCCATATGATCCAGCAGTCCCACTTTGGATATAGACCCGAAATAACTGAAAGTGAGATCTCAAATAAATATTTGTACACCCATGTGTGTAACAGCATTATTCACAATGGCTAAAATACAGAAGCAACACAAGCATCCATGCACAGATGGATAGAGGAGTGGTCTACACATACAATGGAATATTATTCAGCCTTAAAAAGGAAGGAAAGTCTGACACATGCTACAACATGCATGCGCTTTAAGGCCATTACTCGAAGTGAAATAAGCCCATAACAAAAAGATAAAATACTGTATGATTCCACTTATATGAGGTACATAGTGTAGCTGAAATCATGAGATAGGATGTAGAATGTGGTGGCCAGGGGCTGGGGGAAGAGGAAAGGAGGGTTGCTGTTTAGTGGGTATAGAGTTTCAGTTTTGCAAAATGAAAAGAGTTCTGGAGATGGATGCTGGTTATAGTTGCACAACAATATGAATGTACTTAATATCACTGAAAGGTAGACTTAAAAATGGTTAAGACGGTAAATTTTATGTGTATTTTGCCACAATTTTTTGAATTGGGGAAAATCAACTTGATTTTGAAAATAAGCCTATCTTTAACAAAATTTAATAGCAATATGTGATCATTCTTGGAATAAACAAAGAATGAATCAAATAATGGGTTTTGGTGTGTGGGGGGGATGATGAAAGGATTAGTATTTTTCCTATAAGATTATTTCACATTTGACTTTTATAATACACATCATAAAGTTAATTTTTGCAAAATTATTCAAGAGCCAAAGGCCTCTCTTAATCCTTTGAGATTCAAATCACACTCTCCTGGAAGCTCATCACATCATTATCCTTGTGGATGTTAATTTCTTCAAAAGTTTACTGGTCTACCTTTGCCACATCCCAGTTGGCCAAGGGATTTGGGTAGGATTTAGTTTTCCCCATTGCTTTCAAAGACCTTTTATAGTCAAACATCTTTTGTAAGGCCTGCAATTTCACCTCCCATCAGAAAGTCAGAAAGAAGCTGGCCTACCAGCAATTTCCTGTGACAGAGAGGATGACGCGCTAGTGGTAAGCAGGGATGTGCGGGGTGGGGCCTACTGCACTAATGTTCAGCCCAATACTTTTGTGACAACGCCTTTCATTTCTCCATATGGCCTTGTAATTGCAAGACTCAGAAAATGAACCCTGATAAGGAGAACTCCCACACCCAAGAATCTGGTTGTTTGGTGAATGTTTGCTGCTCTTACAGTACACAAGGATGGTGACAGCCATCAAATACCACAAATTTCCCCCATTAAGTTAAGCAGTGACATCAGTCCCTAGCAGGTTTTTTCCAGGTGCGTTCTGAATCCACTCCTACTCCCTCTAGGTTACTTCTGTCACTGGGTTCAAACAATCCTTTTGAACAAAGGATTAACCCAACTATATAATTCCAAAACATTCCCTGGATCCATTCACACCCGTCACTTCTACTGATAACGCCCTGCTCTTCACATCTACCCTGAGCCCTCTGCCCCGGAACAGCCACTTGGGCCCGCCTGAACCCCTGCAGGAGATTCCCATTGCCTCGAGGAAATCAAGGAAACTCGTGATCATCCTCCAAGGCCCCGATTGGTCATCCCTCTCCCCATCAGTCTCAGCAAGGTTATTTCACCTCCTCTCTAGTCTCCAGACACCCAGACCTCCAATTCCCTCTCATCGTAGGGCCTTCTCATCTTACTTGCTGCCTCTGCCTGGAATGTTCTTGTCTTACCCACCCCTCAGGACTAAAAGGCCCCTGACTCTCCAGACTCCCCACCCTCCCAACTTAAGACCCGCTCGCTCCCCCCTCCCACTGTCACACCTCCACTGTCAACATTGTATTTTTGAAGATGGCCCATCAGTGTTTTGACTTTCCCACTACACTGTAGGGTCACTGAAACAATACGGTCTGGTTTACTTAGCATTACGATCTGCAGGCAGATCAATAAATGTGTTGAGCAAATGAGCCGGCCTGCATCTTCCCTACTCAGAGTTCAACCGCAGCCACATTTCTCAGGAAAATCAAAGACAAGAGCCATAGACAATTAAGCTGCATTGACAAATGTGTTCAATGAGCGGCCGTCTCATTTTCTCAGGTCTGAAAATAAACACGTGGTATTTGCAAGACCGAAACAGATATTTTCAGAATTTATCCTCTTAAGTCTTCGCACCCTCTCCGTACCTGTGCCTCTGGTGAACCATCATTTCCACCAAGGGTCTCATCAAATCTCACTCTGCAATCACAGAGCCATTTCCTCTTATTACATCCTCAGTGGAGACAGACCACTGCTTGTTATCTTTTGTATTTAAAAACTCTTTACATTTCTAAATATAGATAATTACTTTTTTTTTAAGGTCCTGCACCTCCTAATTCTCCTAATTATTTTTTCTTTTTATGCAACAATCCTATCCTTGGCCATTTGCGTGGCTGCCTAGGAACCCTGTCCAGCCTGTGAGTGCTGGGACACCTTCTGAGCTCGCAGTCCTTGGCTTCTCCCTGGAATCTTGGCTCATACAACCTGGTGAGAGGGGACACATGCCTGCCCGTTCAGCTAGGTCACAAGCTCCTCCCACAGACAGAAACCTCACTCCACTACCCTTGACCAGTGACCTCCAAACAGATTCACTGCGGCTGGCCTCTGGCAGTCTGGACCCTGTCTAAAAGCCTCACTGAGTGTGGGGACGCTTCCTCCCTGGCTGGTCCACTTCTGATGATAGTCCCAACCAGAATGACTGCCAATGTCACGTCAGGTGCCCTACCGTGGATACTAACTGTAATTTCCCTGGGTCCTGATAATAACCCAGTGAAGCATGTAGTATTTTCTGCAGTTTACAGCTTAGAAACTAAGGCTCAAAGAGGACCACCTGTTTGCCCAAGGCCACACAGCTAAAAAGCCAAAATATGGCAAAGCTGGTACTCAAACCCATGCCCTTTCCCTACATGTCCCTGTTCCTCATAACAGAAAAGCCTGATGCCTTCTTGTTCTCTTTCCTGCTGCACACTACACAGACGACTCTCTTAACACACCTTAAGCGTCTGTTGGGCTCGTGCATACAGGGTCTGACTAGGCCACTGTAATTGCTCAGAAATGAAATGACGCCTCAGTAATTGGGGAATGCGGATCATGTGCCAGGCATGGGGTCAAACAAAAGGTCTCTGCTTTGTAAGCAACCATTTTTCATTTTAATGAGCTTCACTGTAAACACAGGGTGCCACTATCCCACAAAAAAGACTTCTCAGTGGAATGAACAAAGATTAGTCCTTGATCGCTCTCACCACATGCCAAATGACCCAAACTAAGACAGTTGGGCTCGACGTGAAAACACTGCAGCCGAATTAATGAGGTCTTTGAAAAGCACACACAAAACTCACCATGGCAAGAAGAAAGCGTGCGATCATGAAGCTGTAATAATCAAACGAGAACGCCGCTGCTATGCCAAAGAAAAATATGCCAGCGCTTGTGGACCACAAGACAAGGCGTCTTCCTATCCTGAAAAATAAGAATCACACAGTGGAACAAGCAAGGTAATGGTTATAACAGTTCCAACACCCACTCAATTCACGGAAGTTGAGTGTTGCCTACATATCTCATAGCTTATGTACTGGTTCCTGCTGTTCATTCATCTATTTGGGGAAATAGTGAGTGGACACATGACTTCTTCAAGAGGCCAGTCTTTCGGTGGAGAGGCCCCCACCCAAGCCACTAATATACATATATGATCACCCTGGGTGATCCCCAGAAGGCCTCCTAACCCAGGACTGCTGAGGGAAAGGAGGGTTTGTCCTTTTGCTCCCAGACTTCTGCTGTCTGACCTGTTGGACCATCTTCCCTGTCCACACGGGTAGAGAAGGTCTTGCCAAGCCTCTTTAAAAACAGGTGGGTGGGGGATTGGGGTAACTGGGTGATGGGCCCTGAGGAGGACACTTGATGGGATGAACACTGGGTGTTACACTGGTGTCACATTGGCAAATTGAACTTCAATAAAAACAAATGAAAAATAAGCAGATAAAAGTAAAGAATAAAAAAATAAAAACAGAGGGCTTGCTACATTCTGCTCCTAGAATACGGGGCTTGCTTGCTCCGCATTTTCGTAATTGGGAGGGGCATTTATTTGCCTAAAAAGCAAACAAACAAATTATAATCCTGACAGATTTTTTAAAAATTGAGATATCATTCACAAACCACAAAGTCCGACCTTTGCAAGTATACGGAGCAGGGGCTTTCAGTGTATTCACCAAGTCGTGCAGCCCTCATGACGAATTCCAGGATATTTTTCATCACTCCAAAAAGAAACTCTGCACCCAGGAGCCGTCATCCTGCCTTTTGTGCGCACCCCCTCCCTCCAGCTCCTGACTTCCACTAACCTACTGTCTGTCTCCAGGGAGTTGCTTACTCTGGACATTTTATATTAACAGAGTGGCACAATATATGGCCCGTGGTGTCTGGCTTCCTTTACTTAGCATTGTGTCTGTAAGATTCGTCTGTGATGCAGTGTGTCTTCCCTTCATTCCTTTCTGGGTCTAAATAACACTCCACTGGGGGGCTATACCACATTTGTTTATCTATCCATCAGTTGAAAGACATTTGGATCGCCTCTGCTTCCCAGCTATGGGGAATAGTGCTGCCGTGAACATTTTGTGAGCAAAATTTTGTGTTCGGTTCTCTTGGGTATGTAGCCAGGAGCGGAATTGCCGGCACCTACAATAACCCTATGTTTAACATTTGGAGGAACTGCCGAACTGCTTTCCAAAGTGGCTCCCCATTTTTACAATCTCACCCACAATGGACGAATTTCTCCACATCCTTGATAACACGTGTCCATTATTGTCTGTCTTTTTGATTACGGCCATCCTCGTGAGTGTGCAAGGGTATCTCATTGTGGTTTTGATGTGCACTTCCTTCATGACTGATGATGTTGAGCATTTTTATATGTGCTTGTTGGCCATTTGCACATATTCTTTAAAGAAATATCTATCTAAATCCTTTGCCCGTTTTTAAACTGGGTTGTTTGTCCTTATATTGTTGAGTTATAAGAGTTCTTTATATATTCAGGATCCTGGGCTCTTATCAGATATGTGGTTAACAAATATTTTCTGCCTGTGAGTTGTCCCTGACAGATAATTTTAAGGCAAAAGAATATAGCCTTGAGATTCCAACCAACACATTTCCCTGGTAAAGTGGAGGATATACAAGCAAATAAAAAACTGTCCTCTGCACACCCTCAGCCTTCTATGCTCCCACACACACACTAGTAGGGATGGTTGGGCCTACACATGCATGGTCTCCAAACTCATCTGAGCCCTGAATGCCATTTCATACTTTTTACCCACCGCTCCCCTCATCAACCTCCTCTGCCACCCACAATGTCTGCACCTCCCATCTCCTGCAGAGAACAGAGGCCATCAAAGAGAAAGCCCCACAACTTCCTGCTGGGCCCACCTGCCAACACAACCTGCATTCTGCATTCAGCTTTCTCTTCTTCCCTCCTCTCTGGAGACACCCAACCCACCCTTTTCTCTCCAGATACCAGTTTGCAATCTTTGTTTTGGATCGTGCCTCTTCCCTCCTCCTCTGAGAACTTATTCTAACAATTACTTCTTTTGCCTCTCTCTTTCTCTCTCCTCGGACTCTTTCCTTTCAGTTTAAGTCTTTTCCAGCCAAAGACAAGAGCCTTCCATGGAACCTAACACTCCATCAGCCACATTTCATCCTGCCTTTCCTCCACCAATGGCTTATCAGGAAGGAATATGGATGCCTCAACTCCTATGTCTCCTTAGCCGGTGACCAGGGTCGCCACTGACTTTTCTGAGATGGCCCTCCAGTCACCAGGGACCCGCAGGCTGCCTCTCTCAGGTCCTTATCTGCCTGTCTCCTTAGTGCCATGGACCATTCCTGCTCTGAAGGCCCATTCCACCTCGGCTTGCCAAACACCACTCTCCACGTTTGGCCCAGGCCTCCCTGACGGCCCACCTGCCTCAGCGTCAGCATTTCCCAAAGTCCTCTACTGCATGCTCCGGGCCCTTGAGATGTCATCTGCCTCCCTGCCTCTGATTCCTAAGAACATGCTGTCAACTGCCCACATGCCTTCTGGTCCTAGTGGCTCTGCTCCACTTGTTTTTTTTTTTTTTTTTTTTAAGATTTTTAATTTATTTATTAGAGAAAGAGAGAGGCACAAGTGGAGGGGAAGGGGCAGAGGATGAGGGAGAAGGAGAAGCAGACTCCGCTGAGCAGGGAGCCCGATTTGGGGCTGGATCCCAGGATCCCGAGACCATGACTCCAGCCAGAGGCAGACTCTTCACTGCCTGAGCCACCCAGGCGCCCGGCTCTTCTCCATTTTGAGGTCCTGCATAGCTTCTATCTTTGTTATTGGTGGTGGTGGTATTTTGATTTTCCCTTTCTTTCTTAATCCAGGGGTAGGACATGCTCATGGGAAAATATACCCAGACACAGTTCCCTTTCTTCTGAAATGGCTCTCTCCTTCATATTTCCTGAATTGGTTGGTTATCTTTCTTCTTCCTCCAGCATAGTGGTCACTGAATCATATCAGTTTAAAAATGCCCCCTCAATATGTGTCCACCTTTGCCTCTCTGTCTCTCCTGCCTTCATTCAGGCCTTCGCCTCCCCCTACAGCACTCATCCCCACGGCCTCCCAACCAACCAAGCCTGAGCGCACCTCTCCCCCACTTCCCAGAAATAAAAACAATCCCAGGTGTAGTTTTGCTTCACTACCTTTATCTATTCTATCTGTCTGCCAAATGGGCCTCCCCACAATTCCCTGAATGCGCTAGGCTCTCTCATCCCATGAAGTTGTCCCCCCACCCCATAGAAAGCCTTCTCTATTGAGCATTTAAAACCCAGGTCAATGGGGCACCTGGGTGGCTCAGTGGTTGAGCGTCTGCCTTCAGCCGGGGCGTGATCCCGGAGTCCTGGGATCGAGTCTCACATCGGGCTCCCTGCATAGAGCCTGCTTCTCCCTCTGTCTCTCTGTGTCTCTCACGAATAAATAAATAAAATCTCAAAAAAATAAAAAATAAAGTAAAACCCAGATCAAGTGTGCAGCCTTTTCTGACCAACCTCTGGGGTCTTGCAGCAGAAATGAAGAGAAAATGGAAGGTAGCAATTAGGTATTCAGGCCTGGGTTCAAATCCCAGCTCCATTGCTTACTTTCTAAATAAACTTTCTGTGCCTCCTTTTCCATACCGGTACTTAAAATAGGGCCAATAGTGCCTACCTCACAGATTTCTTTAAATAATTAAACGAAATAATGCACAAGACATTTAGAATAGTACCGAGTGCATAGGAAATGGTTCATAAATGTGAGCTATTGTTATTTTAAGAGCATTTATCACATTTCATTGAAATTATCTGTTTAAAAGTCTTTCTCCTCCACTGTTAGCTCTGTAAGGATGGGATCAGATCTTATTTCTTTGCTTTTTGTTATTTTTTATTATAATTGATCATACATACATCAGAATACATAAAAATATATATGTACAATTTGGAGAATAAAGACTAAAACATCTATGAAATCACAACCCAAAGCAAGAAAAAGATCATTGCCACTCTCCCAGTAGCACCTGAGAGAGGTGCTCTCTCTCACACCTCCCTTTGTGATTCCAAACCCCAAAATCCTTCCCCCCTTTTGGAAGGACCATTATCTTAATTTTAGTGACCATCAATTCCTTGCTCTTCATTCCATTTTAACATAGGCAGCCCTAAACAATACAGGTTACTTTTGCCAGTTTTTGAACTTTCTATAATCAAATGGTACTATGTGTATTATGGCTCTCTTCTTTCACTCAATACTATTTTTGGAAACTCATCTCTGTTGTTTGTGTAGCTATAGTTCATTCATTGAATGGCCACATATCCCACAGCAAGAAATACTGCAAAACACGTGTCTACAATATGGCTGACGTACATTTGGGTTGTTTGCATGGCCAGGCTGGTAGCAACAATGCTGTAGGAGCCTTCTAATGCATGTACCCATATGGACGTGTGCAAGAGCTTCTCCAGAGTACAAGCCCTAGAACATGTGAACTGTACCTATCATCAACTTTTCTATATAATGATAAACCATTCGTCAAAGTTTTTTTGATTTGCATTTTCAATTTGCACTCACACCAGCACTCACACTCCTACTACTCCGTATCCTCACCAACACTTAGCATTACAAGAATTTCTACTTTTGACAACTGGTCAACAATAAATGGTACGGTTATATACCACTAACACCTTTTTCATCTCTTCATCAGCCATTTGGATGTTCTCTTTTATGAAGTGATTTAAAATCTTTTTCTCAATCTTCTGTTAGGTTGTCTATCTTTTTTTCCCAATTGATATAAAAGTCCTTTAAGTACTCTGGATTTTAATCCTTTGGTTACATGTAAAGCAAATATTGTCTCTCTCGCTCTCGGGCTTGTCTTTCTTCTTAATGGTGTCTTTTCATGGACATAAATTCTTCTAGTGAAGTCAAATTTATCTATTTTTTTCCTTCGTGGTTAGTGCTTTTTGTATCTTCAAAAAGGTCATCTCTTCCTTCAAGTGGGTTCTGAAAATATTCTCTCATATTATCATCCTAACATTATATAGTTTTCCCTTTCCCATATGTATCTTTAATCATTCTAGATTTTAATCCTGATTTTCATAGTATAAGGTGTGAGGAAGGGACACTGGTTGTATTTTCTTCTATATGGCTAACAGTTGTCCCAGGACCACTCATTAATCCTTTTCCTGCTGATGTGTGATGCCTTATTTGTTCCATAGTTATATCTATAAATGCACTACCCATGGTCCTCTAAGGAGCTATTAACAGTTTGTCTAATGATACATCTATTTATCTTAATGACTTGATTCTTGAAGTTTGCTATTTTCTCTATGGAAGTTTGTCATTTGTACACACGTTTTTGATATATTTATCCATGCATATTTTACATTTTTTGGCTTTTGCAATAGCATTTTTTTAACTTTTTAAAAATTGAAGTATAGTTGACACATGGTTACATTAGTTTCAGATGCACAATATAGTGATTCAACAACTCTACACATTATGCTATACTCACCACAAGTGTAGCTACCATCTGTCCCCACACAATGTTGTTATAATACCATTGACTATATTCCCTATGCTAATAATGACTTATTTATTCCATAACTGGAAGCCTGTATTTCCCACAGCCCTTCACCCATTTCACCCACCCCCCACTGCCTCCTCTTTGGCAACCATCAGTTTGTTTTCTGTATTTATGAGTCTTGTTCTGCTTTTTATCTGTTTGTTCATTTGTTTTGCTTTTTAGATTTCACATATAAGTGAAATCATATGATATTTGACTTTCTTTGACTTATCTCACTTAGCACAGTATCCTTCAGATCCATCCATGTTGTTGCAAATGGCAAGTTTTTGTTCTTTTTTATAGCTGGAATATTATTCAGCCATATAATATTATATATAATCTATTAATATATTATTAATATATGTCACGTCTTCTTTATCCATTCATCTATCAATCAACACTTAGGTTGTTTACATATCTTGACGATTGTAAATAATGCTACAATAAACATAAAGGGGCATATACCTTTTCAAATTAGTGTTTTCATTCTCTTTGGATAAATACACAGTAATGGAATTACTAGATCATATGGTGTTCCTATTTTTAATTTTTTGAGGAACTTCCATATTATTTTTCCACAGCGATTGCACCAATTTACATTCCCACTAACAGTGTGAAAAGGTGCTTTTTTTCTCCACGTTTTCACCAATACATGCTATTTCATCTTTTTTTTATTTTAGCCATTCTGAGATGAAAGGTGGTATCTCATTGTGGTTTTGATTTGCATTTAGTGATGTTGAACATCTCATGTGTCTATTGGCTATCTGCATGTCTTCTTTGGGAAAATGTCTACTCACGTCTTCTGCCCATTTTTTTAATCAAATTATTTTTTTGGTATTCAGTTGAATAACTTCTTTATAGCTCTTAGATACTAACCCATTATGGACATTTCATTCACAAAGATCTTCTCCCATTCAGTAGGTTGCCTTTTTGTGCTGTTGATGGTTTCCTTCACTGTACAAAAGCTTTTTATTTTGGGGTAGTCCTAACAACTTATTTTTGCTTTTGTTTCCCTTGCCTGAGGGGACATTTCTAGAAAAATGTTGCTAAGGCCAATGTCAAAGAGATTATTGCTTATGTTTTCTTCTATGAGTTTTGTGGTTTCAGGTCTCATATTTAGGTTTTTATTCATCCCGTTTATTTTTGTGTGATGTAAAAAAATGGCCTGGTTCCATTCTATTGCATGTAGCTGTCCAGTTTTCCCAGCACTATTTATTGGAGAGATTGTCTTTTCTTCATCATATATTCTTGCCTCCTTTGTTATAGATTAATTAACCATATAAATGTGACTTTATTTCTGGGCTCTGCAGTGGCATTTTAAAATTTTTTATATTAGTTACTAGTAGATAGAAACATAATTAATGTATATGTATTGATAACATGTCCAGTAACCTCATTAAATGTTCCTTAGGTCAAATAATTCATCTGCTGTATTTTCTTCATACAGAATTATAATGGCTAAAAATAATGACTTTTCTTCTTTCTTTCTGCTTCTTTCTTTCCTCTGCTTCTCCCTCTCTTTTCTTTCCCTGTTTTGCTTTACAGTACTAGAATCTCCAATACAAAACAAAGCAGAAGCAGTAGTTCATATGTCCTTATATGTTCCTGATTCCAGAGGAAAAGCTTTTAACATTTCACAGTGAAGAGGTTCATGACAGATCTTTCTGTAGAAGATCTACCTATCATCAGGTTAAGGACATTCTACTTTTAGTTATGTCATGAATGGATTTTGAAATTTATCAAATGTTTTTTCTATATTTATTGAGTTGATAATATGAGTTTTGTCCTCTAATCTGTTAGTGTGGTAAATTCCATTGGTTAGTTCCTAATACCTAAGTATATTTCAGACCTTATTCCTCTGCTTTCATGAATTTTAAACTCTCATATTTTCTATCTGCCTCTCTGATGTTTATTATTGATAATTTTTTCTGAACTCTCATTCATTTTATTCATTCTTTCTTTTCTTTTTTTTTTTCATTCTTTCTTTTCTTGTATATAATACGTTGTTTAAAATATCCAGGATTTGTCAGTCACTTATTTTGGTTTTTATTTCTAGATGTTCTACACAGTTATTCTTCAATTTTATATCATTTAAAAATAGAATTAAATAAATAAATAAATAAATAAAATACAATTACCAGGATCACCTGCCTGGCTCAGTTGGTGGAGCATGTGACTCTTGATCTTGAAAGGTTATGAATTCTAGTGTCATGTTGGGAGAACAGCTTACTTTAAATAAGTAACTGAATTAATTAATTAATTAAGTTTATCTCTTTAATAAAATACAATTTCCAGATTTTTATAAATAATTTCAAGCTTGTCTTCTATTCCTTTAAGAGCAATAAACATAGTGAATTTATTACTTAGATGCCTGACAATTCCAGTATTTGAAGTCTTTGTTCAAAAGGCCTGCTTTTGTTGCCTATCGCTTCTGCTGACTCTCACTTTATGAAACACAAGTTATGCAATTTGCCCAGGGCTCATGGCTAATAAGTGGTAGCACCAGGATCTGAACCCAGGTAGATTATCTTCAGAATCTAAGCTTTAACCACTATGGTTTTTGTGTGTCCCTAAATAGTAGATCAGCAAAGAGGTAGGTATTTAGATAGGAGGTATGAAAATTACTAAAGTTTTGAACATAATTTCCTGACCTCTAAGAAAACCAAATAGGAAGAACCCTACACTGATGCAATATTTCATTTTACCTGTCAGAAAGGTAGCCAAAAATCATCGCTCCCAGCAGGACTCCCAACATAAATACGGGCTGGATCACCTTTGCGAACCATTCTCGGTTACAGACCAGATCCCACTGAGTCACCACGGTGCTGTCCCACTTGCTCTTGTCATAGACGTAGCCATCCACACAAGGAAAGCTACTCTTAGGACCATTATAATCAGAGTTCAAACCAGACTTCTCATCCCTCCGGAATCTGTGACAACTTGTGAGCTCCCAGACCTCACCGTTCTGTAGCTGTACTACAATCCGATCTTCATGGCCTGTGAAAAACAGGATCCAGATGTCCTCCAACCTCCAACTAGAGATATTGTGGGAAAGAACTCGACTCACGTTGCCTGGAGGCCTGCAGGTATGGTAGGGGGACACTGTCATGAACACAGAAGCCAAGTAGTGGATACCACAAGAGATGTTCTGGAAGGCACATATTAAATAGAGGACTATCTGAAATCTGCAAAGAGAAGAAAAGCAAGTTATTAATTCTGGCATATGGGCTAAAAAGACTATAAATAAATATGAAGGTTGTTCATCACATTTAGCATAATATATATACAGATGGATAAATACAGAAATAATTATAGATATGTTGCCATACATATCTATATGTATATGTAGATATATATGTATATGTATATGCCATACATATCTATATGTATATATACTTGTGATGTATCTGTGACAACTTGTGAGCTCCCAGACCTCACCGTTCTGTATATATACATATATATATATACATATTAGTATACATACATAGCTCTGTCTGTTAGGAGGACCCACACGTAATGACATTGCAATAGGGGAACTAAAGGGACCACATGAAATACTGCTTTTTTTGCACCTTTTTCTGCTTCTATTCTTGCTAGGACATACATCCTTTCCTTACACGTGCCTTATAGATCAGATAATGTATGTCCTCCTTATAAAGGCCAAGGAGTTAATGTTATTTCTTTGGAGTCTTCCGTCACAGTAGATAACATCCAAGGAGTGACCTGGCGGGGTCATCACGAACGTTTTCCAAGACCACTAACTCACCAAGACCTCTGGCTCCAGGGCATAAGTGACTTGTGGAGAGCACTTAAACACTCATCTTTGTTTCTGGGTGCCTGAGAAGACACGTGCACCAGACCACCATCCCAATAAAAACCCCAGACTCCAAGCAAAGATGAAACTTTCCTTTCCAAGACTCCCAGAAGCTCTGTCTGTATCTGCTCTGTCTTCAATAAACTCTGCTCTCACTTCTTGGCTCACATTTAATTTCTATCTTTTTTGTTTTTTGTTTGTTTGTTTGTTTGTTTTATTTCTATCTTGTGCGAAGCCAAGGACCCTCCTGGCTGGTCCTGTGGGACACCTTCAGGGTCCTCGAACCTGGCCAACCTGCATCAACATCCCAGTAGCAACACACACCCAGTGCCCAGATCTTGTTTTCTAAAAACCATTCTCCAGTAAAAGGAACCAGGAAAAGTGGTTGATTTAAGACCAGGACAGGGAAAATAAAACCTAGGCCTAAAGCATCTTATGGTACCAGGAAGTAAAGAAACACTCAAAATACAAAAGTTTGGGGCATGTCAAAGGGATACAGGAACCAATTTGAAAAAGCTCCCAACGGGCAAGGCTGAAACAATCTAAGCAACAAAATAAATAACATGGTGTATCCCAAAGTATGAAATAAATATACAAGTCTATAAGCTGAGGTTTAATTTTATATGTCAACATGACTGGGCTAAGGAACGCCCAGCTAGCTGGTGACCATTATTTTTGGATGTGTCTATAAGGTTGTCTCTGGATGTGATTAACATTTGAATGGGCAGATGAAAGAAAGAAGATTGCTCTCACCAGTGGGGGGCCTCTTCCAATCCACCAAGGGCCTGACTAGAACAACAGGCGGTGGAAGGGCAAATGTGACCTTTCTACTGGAGCTGAGACCTCCATCTTCTCCTCCCCTTGGACACCGACAGACCTCATTCTCAGGCTTTTGGACTCAGACTGAGACAGGGAAATGGAAGGACTCCATAAAAACCTACTTCTTGCTCCTTTTCCTGCTTCTAATCCCGCTAGGGCCTGTAGGCCCACTTCACACATGCCTCAGAATGCAAACAGTGTATGTCCTCCTTGTGAGGGACACAGAATTAATGATTTCGTTAGAATAGATCATATCTAAGGAAGAATCAGGTGAGAATGGCCAGATGGAGTTACCATATGCATCTTCCAGGTCACCAGCACTAGCCATCTCGATGCCAAGCCCCACCTTCCAAGGAATAACACTTGGGCCTTCGTCTTTGTTCTAACGGTTCCTGGATGCCTGGGTAGAAACATACACTGGACCATGATCCTCAGTAAAAAACCCCAGGCCCTGAACAAAGACAAGATTTCCTCCTTTCCTTTCTGAGTCTCCCAAAAGTACTGTCTGTACCTATATTCTATCTACTTTCAATGAGCTCTGTTTTCAACTCCTGCTGGCTCAAGTTTGATTTCTAGCCTGTGCACCGCCAGAGACTCTCTTGGCTGGTCCTGTGGGTCTCCTTCTGGGTCCTTGGACCCGGCCTGCAGGCAGCTAGACCAGAACTTACATCATCAGCCCCCCAATTTTTAGGCCTTCAGACCTGGGCTTTCCTGGATCTCCAGCCTGCACACAGCCCATTGTGGGACTTGTCTGCCTCCACAACTGTGCGAGCCAATTCTTATAATAAATCCTGATCTATCTATATCCAATTTGTCCTGTTTCTCTGGGGGACCTTGAGAAATGCAGAATTTGATACTGAAGGTTGTTTTACAGGAACAGAACTTTAAGAATGAGCTTTCTGAATTGGTTCTGGGGTTTCTGGAATTGGTCGTCTAACCTGCTCAGATTTAAAAACATCGGGCAGTCTGGGTGGCTCAGCGGTCTAGCACTGCCTTTGGCCCAGGGTGTGATCCTGGAGACCCGGGATCGAGTCCCACGTCAGGCTCCCTGAATGGAGCCTGCTTCTCCCTCTGCCTGTGTCTCTGCCTCTTTCTCTGCGTCTCTCATGAATAAATAAATAAAATCTTAAAAAAAAAATAAAAACATTGATGACTCTATTTCTAACGTAAAGGGAGCACTGACCATCCACAGTGCAAACTGTTTATAGAAATACACAAAATTGGGACACTTGGGCGGCTCAGTTGGTCAACAGTCTGACCCTTGATTTTGGCTCAGGTCATGATCTCAGGGTTGTGAGATCCACTGGGCATGAAGCCTGCTTCAGATTCTCTCTCTCCCTCTGCCCCTCCTCCCCTCTCTCTCTCTTAAAAAAAAAAAAAAAAGAAATACACAAAATATCTGCACTGAGTACTCCTAATCAACCCCTTATAAGAAGCAAAAGGTTCAGTGACTCTGTATATGATACTTTCAAACATGCTTTGAGAACCAAAGATTGTCATGGCATTGGTTGGTGGCTCCTAACGTCCCTTCCCTGCAAGAACAAGTGAAAGAAAAAAGAATTCCCAGCCCAAGCACTGCCTAAACCACCTGATAACTAGGTCTGTTCTGAAGTGGAGCCTTATCTCTTGTAACCACAGGCTTGAAATTGCTGAAAATCAAACAGAACCTCATTCTGTGAGTGGCTGAATGACAATGCCTAATTGACCTCTTTGAGTTTGGAAGGCAGCGTATATTCTTCGTTTGAATGTGACTCTGGCCCAGCTACTGAGTGACCCACTAAGCTGCTAGTTTCGAGTGAAGCCCAGAACGAGAGAAGGCTCTGCAACAGGTGCAGGCCGCTGTAGAAGCTGCTCTGTCACTTGGGCAGATCCGACGGTGCTTGAACTGTCAGTGGCATAGGGATGGATGCTTTTTGGAGCTTCTGACAGGCTCTTATAGGTGGACCCTAGCACAGGCACCTAGGATTTTGGAGCAAGGCCCTGCCATCCTCTGCAGATATTTGCTTTCCATTTCAGAAACAGCTCTTGGTGCATTATTGGGTCTTAGCATAAATTGAAAACCTGACGGTGGGCCACTGAGTTACCACACGACCTGAGCTGCCCAACATCAACTGGGTGTTAACCAGTGGGTGTTACCTGACCCACTAAGCCACAAAGTTGAGCATCCACAGCAACGCTCCATCATCAAATGGAGGCAGACAATAGACGACTGGGTGAGCAGATCCTGAAGGCACAAGAAACGAGAGAAGTGGCCCAACTGTTTACAGTCCACATTCCCACTATACTGCCTTCTTTTTATTTTTTTTTCTGATTAAAGTGGGCTTTTAAAAAAAAAAAAATTGTCGTAAGAACACTCAGCACTCTATCTATCCTGTTCACAAATCACAAGTGTACATTATTATTGACTCTAAGTACAGTATTTCTAGAGCTTATTCATCTTACTTAACTGAAACTTTATGTCTGTTGATTAATAAATTCCCATTTCCCTCTTTCCCCTCCAGCCCCTGGTGACCACCATTCCAGGGTGTTTTTGGTTTTTTTTTTTTGAATTTTACTGTTTTAGATACCTCTGTAAATGGAATCACGTAATACTTATCTTTTTGTGTCTGGCCTATATTACTTAGCAAAGGGTGCTGCATATTGCAGAATTCCTTCTTCTTCTTTTTTTTTTTTTTAAGGCTGAATCATATTCCATTGTAGGTACATACCACACTTCCTTCATCCATTCATTTGTGGATACACACTCCCGTTGTTTCCACATCTTAGCTATTGCGAATAGGGCTCTACACGGAATACCCATAACCATGGAAATGCTAATATATTTTCCAGATCCTATTTTCAGTTCCTTTAAATATATACCCAGAAGTAGGATTGCTGGATCATATGGTGGCTCTATTTTTAATTTTTTGTTTTCCATACTGTTTTCCATAGCGGCTGTGCCAGTTTGTGTTCCCATCAGCAGCATACAAGTGTTCCAATTTCTCCATATCCTCGCCAACATGTGTTGTCCTTTGTTGTTGTTGTTTTTTAAATAACAGCCACCCTAACAGGTGTAAGGTGATATCTTATTGTGCTTTTAATTTGCATTTCCCTGATGATTAATGACAAAAGGCATTTTTTCATACACCAATTGACCATTTGTGTATTTTCCTTGGAGAAGTGTCTATTCAAGTCATAGGCCCCCCCTTTTTTTTAAGATTTCATTTATTTATTTTTATTTTTTTAAGATTTCATTTATTTATTCATGACAGACACAGAGAGAGAGGCAGAGACACAGGCAGAGGGAGAAGCAGGCTCCCTGTGGAGAGCCCGATGTGGGACTTGACCCCGGGACCCCAGGATCACGCCCTGAGCCAAAGGCAGACACTCAACCACTGAGCCACCCAGGTGCCCCCATAGGCTCATTTTTTAATCAGGTTATTAATTTATTGGTTTTGAGTTGTATCCATTCCTTATTTTCTTAGAGATTAGCTCCCTATCAGATATATGGTTTACAAATATTTTCTCCTACTTTGTAGGTTGACTTTTTACTCTGTTGATTGTTGCCTTTGCTGTGAAAAACCTTTTTGGTTTGATATAATCCCACTGGTTTATTTTTTATTTTTGCTGCCTGTACTTTTGATGTCATACCTACGAAATCAGTGCTAAGATCAGTGTTAGGAAGCTTTCCTCTGTTTTCTACCGTGAATTTTATAGTTTCAGGTCTTTAAACACTGCCTTCTCCCAGCTTGCATTGATGGCCTCATGGGAGTTCCCTATAGTCAGCTGAACAGAGCAAAACACTCGGGCCTGATTTTACAGATGCTTCCACGCAATATGCAGGCACCACCTGAAAGTGGATAGCTGAAGCACTACAGCCTCTGGGCTATGTCTGAAGGACAGTCCTGAAGGGAAATCCTCCCAGTGAACAGGACTTGGAGAAATGTACCTAGCTGTACTCTTCACTTGGAAGGAGAAATGGCCAAACATGTGATCGGATATCAACACATAAGCTGTAACCAATGGTTTAGCTGGATGGTCAAGGACTTGGAAGGCGCATGATCAGATAATTGGTCTCAAAGAAATTTGAAGAAGAGGTATGTGGAAAGACCTCTAGGAATAGGCAAAAAATTTGAAGACACTTGTGTCCTATGTGAGTGCTCAGCAAAGAGTGACCCCAGGCGAGGAGGATTTTAATAATCAAGTGGATAGGATGATCTGTTTATGGATACTAGCTGGCTTCTTTCCCAAGTCATCTTGTCATTGCCCATTGGGCTAATGAACAAAGTGGTCATGGTGGCAGGGACAGAGGTTATGCGTGGGCTCAGCATCTGGGTGGGCTGATCTGGCTACAGACACCACTGAGTACCCAATCTGCCAGCGGCAGAGACCAACACTGAGCCCCAGTATGGTACCACCCTTGGGGTAAATATCTGCGTATTGCACAGAACCATTTAGGCAGCACTTGGTCCTTACTAGAATAGACACTCTGGATATAGATTTGCCTTCCCTGCACAATGCTTCTGCCAAAACTACCGTATTTACAGAATGCTTTATCCACCATTGGGTATTCCACATAGCATTGCTTCTGTTGAAGAAACTCCCCTCACAGCAAAAGAAATACGGCAGTGGGCCCATGCTTATGTAACTTACTGATCTTACCATGTTCCCCACTATCCTGAAGCGGCTGGTTTGCTAAAATAGTGGAATAGCCGTTTGAAGACTCAATTAGAAAGCCAGGTAGGTGGCAGTATTATGCAGGGCTAGGACGAGATTCTCTAGAAAGCTGTGTATGCTCTGAATCAGGGTCCAATGTAGGGTGCTATTTCCCTCACAGTCCACACTCATGAGTCCAGGAATCAAGGGGTGGAAATGGGAGTCGTACGGCTCAGTGTTATACCTAGGGATCCATTAACAACATTTTTGCTTCCTGTTCCCACACCTTTATGCGCTGCTAGCCTACAGACCTTAGTTCCGGAGAGGAGAAGAATGTTTCCACCAGGAGACACAACAATGATCCCACTGAACTGGAAATAAAGACTGCTGCCTGGCCCTCAGCCCCAGAATCAAAAGGCAAAGAGGGGAGTTACAGCGTTGGCCGGTGTGGCCGATCCTGACTACGAGGGGGAAGTGGACTCCACGATGCTGGGAAGGAAGAACACATCTGCAATACAGGAGATCCCTTAGGGTGTCTCTGAGTAGCACCGTGCCCTAAGATGAAGGTCAGTGGAAAATTATAACACACCCTCCAAGCAGAAATACTAAGAAATACTAAATACCAGACTCTCGACAAATAACAAGCACATCGCTCTATCAGGTAAAGGTCTGCAGCCATAGATCGGATAGGGAGCTAACGTCTAAAAAAAAAAAAAAAAGGAATGCATTATTTTTAAATGCATTTTTAAAAATCCTGATTTTAAAAAATGTACCTGTGACTTGAATAGATACTTCTCAAAGGAAAATATACAAATGGCCAATAGGCGTATGAAATTAGATTATTGGAGAGAGTGAATTACTCCTGTCAGTGTCTGCATTCAGTCTCATACGTATTCTACGTCAGCTGGCCTCTGGAAAACTCTAGCATTTCTTCATGGACAGGAGAGTAAAGACGCCACCCAAGGCCTCTGTGTCACTAATGCCAGCGGCCTGGGCCTTGCACGCCCAGAGACGGCGCAGGTCACATTGTGAGAACTGGAGGCCTACTGTTCCCTACTGTTCCCCCCCTCAGTCCCCCCACGCGAAATACCTCTCCATCCGGCTCCTCCTTCCCCTCCACTGCCTGCTTCTCCGGGCTCTCCCTATTTGCTTCCCTGCCCCCCCCCACCCTTTTACTCATTTCCTCTCCCATTTCTCTCTTCCTCCTCTCTGACCCCATACACAGCTGAAGTCCTGTTCTGCTATTTATGTTGATTTTTTTTTTTTAAAGAACACCAGCTGAACATTTTCTATTTCTCTACCCAATCAATGACAACAACAAAGGCCCCTGAAAGGCTGAAACCAAGGTCCCACGGAGGCAGAAACTGTGATGCAATCAATTCCGTGTCTCCTGTGGCTCGTAGCATGGGGTGTCGTGCAGTGTATACAGAATGTCACAGAATCCCTCGGGGTTAGAATCCACAGGCCTGAGGTTAATGCATAAACTCGGTGCCTCTGGTAAAGACAGGTGCTCAAGAGACCAGTTAGAGGGTCCCCTGGGGGCTCAGCGGTTGAGCGGCTGCCTTCAGCTCAATCCCGGGGTCCTGGGATCGAGTCCCACATCGGGCTCCCTGCAGGGAGCCTGCTTCTCCCTCTGCCTGTGTCTCTGCCTCTCTCTCTCTGTGTCTCTCACGAATAAATAAATGGAATCTTAAAAAAAGAGAGAGAGAGAGAGATCTGTGTATAAAAATTTTTGAAAAAAAATTTTTAGACTGAGTACGCCATCAGCAAAAAAAAAGAATGTGTGCGTGCACAGATGTATAAGATGGACATATCTTTATATAATGAATTAACATACTGTGCGGACTGAAATAAGAACTCGCATATACATGTACTTATGTGCATACATTGTGCATACATTCATACGTAAAACAGGTGTTTGCATGGTACTCCCAAAGATCGCCTTTGCCACCACAGGGGTGGACACACCCCCACCTTGGAGACTATCGCAGGTGGGCAATGCTAAGTGACGTCACACGAGTGGTGGTGTGAAGTGACCGAGTGGCAAGCTCCCCGAGTCCTCCGGGATGACTGCCAGGACGGTACGTGGCCACCAGTCCTCATGTCTCACAGAACCCCTCGAGAGGGCAGCCCCGGTGGTGCAGCAGTTAGCGCCGCCTGCAGCCCAGGGCGTGACCCCAGGGTCCCGGGATCGAGTCCTGCGTCGGGCTCCCTGCACGGGGCCTGCTCCTCCCTCTGCCTGTCTCTCCGTCTCTCTCTCTCTCTCTGCCTCTGTCTCTATAAATAAATAAATAAAATTTAAAAAGAACCCCTTGTAGATAAAGAAGTGAAATGGACTCAATTTGACGTGCTGCGGCTCTCAGGACACCCCACACCGAGCTGGCCACGGGTTCAAAACTGCGCCCTGTTCCTGGCACTGGCCCAGCAGCCGGTCCAGAAAAGAAAGACGCACAGCTAAAGGCACAGCGAGAACCGAGTGGCCTTCTTCTAGCAACAGAAGGGGAGAGAGAACACACAAACACCATCCTCAGGGGCTCTGGGGGATGGGCAACCCAGAGGAAAGCCTAGAGCCCCGAGGCGTGCGTCCTTGGGGTCACGGTGAGCCAAGTGTTCTTCCAGGAAGGGTGCCCCCCGGAACAGCTGTCCGAAATCTGCCTGCGTCCACCGCACACGGAGGGGCTGCGCAGGAGCGGCGGGCTGGGAAGACAAGCCTGCTCCGCTGTGACTCGAAAGCCCCCCCAGAGGCTGAGATCACAGCTGGACGGGGTGGTGCTCGAACCCTCGCCCCCGCAGGCCACTGGCCCCGCAGCACAGGCCGCCGGACGCCCCGGTGGAGCCACGGGCTGAGGCCCTGCCCTCGCCTGCACACACTAGGCCTCCTGGCAGCTCCTGGCAGGCCTGCGGGTCACCTGCCCCCGGCGGCAGGTGTGCGAATTCAGGTGTCTCCTCCCGCCTGGCAAGGTCTCAGGAAGCGTTTCCCAGCCCGGAAGGGTGACCACAAGCTAGAAGGGCCCGATTAGAGACTTCGAGCCTTTCTGCTGCTGTCAGGCCAGATTCTCGACCGGCCTGTTGTTGCACAGCAGAGGTTCCCCGTTTCCCTCACCGGTTTACACCTGCTGCTGTGCTGTACCTAAACACCTGCTCAGCACTGTCCCGGTCACCGAGGGTCGGATCATGCGCTTTAGTGTCTGGGCTGCCACCTAAATAGTTTCAGCCCCTGGAATGGCTGCACCATTAAAAAGTTCACACTCTGCTGACCATAACTCCCCACCCTCCCAGCCCCCCCAGTCCTTCCCACTGACCCCATCCCCAGCACCAACCAGGTGCCCAGTCTTTGGATCCCACCTGCTTCTCTAGTTCATTGCCACTTTCCTGGCTTTAGTTCCTTCCCCAGCCAGTCCGAACCCCACAGTCAACACTAGAACTACCTGCCTACCTACCTACACACACACACACACACACACACACACACACACCAGCACCCACTCTGCCAGGCCTCCGAAGCCAGGATTTGTCTTCTCTGTCCCACCCTTAGTGATCGTGGCTCAGGAGGTCTGAGGTAGGATCCAGAACTCAATACAAGCTTAAAAAGCTTCCTAAGAGATTCTGATATGGATGAGAAGCACTACCCCCAGGAAATCGAATCCTCTGGCTGAACAATCTGTTGATACCACGTTTGACATTCAAAATATTTAGTAATTGTTGTGCAGAAACTGGAACTCTCATAAACAGCTTGCGAGGGTATAATTTGTCACAACCATTTCTGCAGATCTGTTTGGCAAGTGACCACGGCCACGCGCGGCCACAGAGTGATTCCTCTCCTTGGGTACGTACCCAACAAAATGTGTACACAAGTACCTTAAAAGACGTAGACAAGAAAGACTACGCATGATAAGCCCAACCTGGAGGCCATCTAAATGTCCATTAACAGCAAATGAGTAAGTGCCGTGACATACTGTGCCAGTGAAGATGAACAAAAGTACCGTGACATGCCATATGTGTGAATCTCCCATATATGATGTTGAACAAAAGAAGCCAGACCAAAAGTACAGGATCTTTTTACTCCATTTATATAAAGTTTAGAGCCAGGCAAAACTAATCTATGGCAGTAGATGGGAGGACAGTAGTAAGTGGGAGAGGGGACGGTGCTTGGGAGAGGGCGTGCGAGGGGTGGTCCGGCAGTGGTAACAGGGCAGTGTTCACTTTATGCTGACTCATCAGACTGTAGATTACGGTGCGCACTTTTCTGTATACGGGCAATATATCAATTTAAACATTTTATATCTGCAAGCCCCAGAGAGCGGGAAAAGCATTCCCCAAAGCCCTGCTGAGGCATGATTGGACGGGGTACCAGGTCACACCCAGTCCGCCACCCGGTGCCTACCAGCTGGATCTCAGCCCTGAATGGCCTCCCAATCCATACTGACAAGGAGACGTCTTGCTGAGCAATACATTATTTATCCAGCTGCCTATTAAATATCTCCACCTGGAATTCGCACAAGGAACTCAGTAGATGCTCAAATTGATCCAAGCCCTGGGCCTGCCCCACCTGGAGTGAAACTGTTTCTGAGTTTCTGACACCACTGGCTACACAAGCCAGAAACACGGGGCATGGGGTGGAAGGCAGACAGATCCTGGCCACCTCGCCTTCATAACCAGGAGGTCCCATCAGTTCCACCTGCTAAAACTGTCCAGTCCCCCCAGCCCACATTCCCCCTGCCTCGGTCCAGACCCTCCTTATCTCCCACCTGGGCTCTTACCTACGTCTCCTCTGGACTCTGCCCAAACTCCTGCCCTTCCGACGCACCTTCCATTCTGCAAAGTGACCTTCCTAATACCTGAACTCCTTAGCATACCATATAAAAATATATTTGGGGATGATTGTGACAGCTTACCTCTCACCCTCATACTTCATACTCCAGGAATAATAAATCAGCCGTCAGCCTCCAAACAACCCATGCTAGTTCACATAAATATGCTTTCTATGTGCCAGAAAGGTCCGGAGTATCCTTTCAATTCAAACTTCCCTTTCCCTGTTGCAAGGATAACTTCTTGAAAAAAAAAAAAGAAAAACAAGACCCTACTTCCCCAGGCATCTAGCATTGGGACATATCACTCTCTCCCTTACCAAGACTATTGTCCATCAGTTGTCACCTGTGTGCCCAATAGAAGGCCCCACGCGGGGTCATAATTATAGATACAACACATCTCAGGGATCCCTGGGTGGCTCAGTGGTTTAGCGCCTGCCTTCAGCCCAGGGCATGATCCTGGAGACCCGGGATTGAGTCCTGCATCGGGCTCCCTGCATGGAGCCTGCTTCTCCCTCTGCCTATGTCTCTGCCTCTCTCTCTGTGTGTGTCTCTCATGAATAAATAAATAAAATATTTTTTAAAAATTACAATACCTCTTAATGACTTAAAAAAAGATACATCTCTGTGTTCACAGCAAGAGAGACACTAATGGAAAAAGAATCATACAAATACAATAGGCAGAAACCCCAGAAGCGAAGAAAAGCAAAAACGACCAGAACACCCAGAAAATGGACCCTTGTAATTTGGGTGACAGATGAAGAGATTACTTTTAGCCCTAGACTTACATCGTTCTGTATAAAGAAGCATGACCGGTGGCATCCCACAGTGGTTAAGAGTGTGGACTCCAGAGCCAGACTGCCAAGGTTTGAGTCTTGTGTCTATTACTTACCACCTGAGACCTTGGGCAAGATCCCTAAACCTTCTGTGCCTCAGTTTCCTTATCTGAGAAGTGGGTTGTTGTGGGAAGACTTAATACATGTAGCGCACTATGGCACAGTGTAAGTGCAGAGAAGTGCTATTATGATGTTCATAAGGTGAAGTCAAAAAAGAAAAACCAAAACAGCTTCATATAATGAGAAAAAAAAGAAGAAAAGCAAAACAAAACTACCTGTGTCCATAGGTGTAAATCAGCTATGACTCCACATTCCAACCTGGATATTTTAAATCATTTCTGCCTTTAAACCAAGACAACCCAGGGATCCAAGTTCTTAGGTTATCCCAGCATAGATGCCTGGGTGTGTTTCCTCGATTCCCTCACCGGGACCGTAAGCTATGAAATTGATGGACCTTCAGGATGGCTGCAGGACAAGACCTGGAATGGCTTTTTAATTCTTAATTAATTAATTAATTCTTAATTCCTAGGTGTTCTGCTTTCCTCTCTCAAAGGTAATTAGGATAGTGCTTCCTCACTCTAGAAATGACTAATGGGAAATGATAATTAGAGTTCTCTGCTTAATACTTTCACTAGGTCTCCTTAAAAGAAGGTGAAATAACAAAACACGATAACCCCCCTTTCTATTTATAAATAATAAAGAGCACATTTAGAGCAAATGTCAGAGAAACTCAGGGGTGGGGGGGACCAGAGCTATGGTCACACTGTTTTCACCTTCTTCTACAAGCACCGGCTTGTTACCCTTGCCTTGCTACATGCTGCTTTTACAAGCCAACTGTTCCCACCAGGCCGGGGCTTGGGTAACAGTAATAGCCACAATTTACTGAGAATTTACTTGAAAGTTAAGACGTCTGCGTACATTCTTGTGGCCAGCTAAGAGTGATCTCCCCAAACCCGCCATGGAGAGCTACATTTGACAGTGTGGATGAGGACAGTGGGAGCAGATGCCCCAAGCACAGAGAGAGAGCCTCGTGCTGTGGATGGCAGAGCTGCCCACCCCCCTGGGTCCCTGGATGACCCAATGGGACACAACCTACCCTGAAGAGTTACTGGAGAGGGACACACTTCCAACTGAGGGATCTCTTTGTTAGCCAAACACCAACAGATACAATGAGCTTAATTAATCCCTAAAATACAGAGGGAAAGAATGGTGTTAGTCCAGACCCTCCATGAGTTAGTGCCTCTTACCTCATAGGGTTACTCTAAGGGTGTAAGGAAGGGTGCCTCGGGTTACTCTAAGGGTGTAAGGAAGGGTGCCTGGGTGGCTCAGTGGGTTAAGCATTTGGCATCACTCAGGCCATGAGCCCAGAGTCCTGGGATTGAGCCCTGAAGCATCATCATCATCATCACCTTCATCATCATCATCATCATCATCATCATCATCAGGCTCCCTGCTCAGCGGGGAGCCTGCTTCTCCTTCTCTCTCTGCCCCTCCCCCTGCTCATACTCTCTCTCTCAAATAAATAAAATCTTTAATAAAATAAATAAATAAGCAGGATGTAATGAGAGGCTGCATGTGGAGTCCTTATAATAAATATTTGGATTACTATGATTACAGATGAGGAAGTAGTAGGCGAAATGCTCAAAACCCCCAGTTAATACGTGGTAGAGCCAGGACGGACACTCCGACATCCGACCCCAGAGCTGATCTTGTCACCCGCATGCCCTTCGGCGTCAAGAAGCCTGAAACAAGTTACTCTACAAGGAGCCCGGGGGAGTCCTGGGGTTGGGCCCTAACTGTGCTCAGGGGAGCATCAGGATGGGGAGCGTGGGCTGTTAGACCCGTGGTGTAGACACGAGCCCCCGTGTTCTCGCGTGTGAAACGGGGGACACCGCCCGTCTCAAGGAGCTGGAGTGAAGATTCTGGGGCGGGGGGGGGGGGGGACACGGAACCACAACCAACACGTGTGCAACTTTCCAGTTTGGAGAGCGGCACATCGCCTCTCCCCTACAGGCCTGGGGGGCGGGGTTGGGAAGACAGGAATGACGGCGATTCCCGCGCTGCGGGTGGGAAACTGAGGCACGACATCCCCAGAACCCTAGTAGAGGTGAGGGGCGGGCCACGACTGCGACTCAGCTGCAGCTCCCCGCCAAGGGTTTGGCCCTCGCGCAGCAAACCGTCCCGCGTCACCCCCGGGAGCGCTGCTCCACGGATGAATGAATGACATATTTTAATGCCTTGATGAATTTTAACAAATGAAAGCGGGTGCCAAGGGGCTAACTCGGCGTCCCTGGCCCCACCCGCCTCAGTTTCCCCGAGCGCTACACTGTGGGTGCAAACGCCTCGGCGCCAAGGGCAGCGCGTGAAGCGCCAGCGCCAGCGCACCCGGCCCCCAAGGGGCGCTAGAAATGGCCACAAAACCCCACTAACGGTGGTTCCTGGGCCACCCCTGCCGGGACCGCAGGCGTCGGGGACGTGGAACAGGAGCCGGCCTGGCGGGGGCAGAACCGGGCGCGGGGGCAGGCGCTCCTCGGCTCGGGTGACCCGGGCCCGGCTGGCAGCCCGCACGCCGGCGGGGGGGGGGGGGGGGCGCCCCGAGCCAGCCCAGGGCCCTGCTCCCCGGGGGGGGGGTCCCGGCGCCAGGGTCCGAGCCGGCGGTGTGGACGCGGGTCTCCCGACTTCCCCACGAAAGGAGGGGGCCGGGCTTCCGGACCGCGAGCCCCGCGCGAGGACCCCAGGAAACGGACAGAAACAGGCCGGGCCGGCGCCCTCCGCCCTCCGCCCTCCGCCGTCCTCCTCCCCACCCCCACCTCCCTACCTGCCGAAGTGCCCCACGCGGTCAAAAATCAGCTCCAAACTCTGGGACCGCATGGTGCCGCCGTGCGCTGCGCCCCCAAGCTGGCCGCGCCGACCTGCCCAGCGCCCCGGCCGCGGGCACCGCGCCCCGCCCCGCCCCGGCCCCCCCGGCCCCCCCGCCTGGGTCCCTGCGCGCCCCAGGGTGCCGGGCCGGGCGGCTCCCCCCCCCCCGAGGTCCGAGCCCCGCCCCGCCCCGCCCCCCCCCCCGGCCCGCCCTCTGGGTCCCCCGTGCGCGCCCCAGGGCGCGGGGCCGGGCGGCTTCCAACCTCCGAGGCCAGATCCCCGTCCCGGTCCCCGTCCCCGTCCCCGCCCCGCCCCGTCCCGGGGGCCCTCCCCGCCCTCTGGGTCCCCGGTGCGCGCCCCAGGGTGCCGGGCCGGGCGGCTCCCCCCCCCCCCCCGAGGTCCGAGCCCCGCCCCGCCCCGCCCCCGCCCCCCGGCCCGCCCTCTGGGTCCCCCGTGCGCGCCCCAGGGCGCGGGGCCGGGCGGCTTCCAACCTCCGAGGCCAGATCCCCGTCCCGGTCCCCGTCCCCGTCCCCGTCCCCGCCCCGTCCCGGGGGCCCTCCCCGCCCTCCGGGTCCCCCGTGCGCGCCCCAGGGTGCCGGGCCGGGCGGCTCCCCCCCCCCCCCCCGGCCCGTCCTCTGGGTCCCCCGTGCGCGCCCCAGGGCGCGGGGCCGGGCGGCTTCCAACCTCCGAGGTCCGATCCGGGTCCCCGCGCTCCGCCCCGCCTGGCTCCGGGTCCCCCGCCCCCCGCTCTCTGGGTCCCCCGCGCGCGCCCCAGGGCTCCGGGCCGGGCGGGCTCCCAACGTCCGATCCCGATCCCCGCCCGGGACACGCAGGTCCTGGGACTCGGGGGCTGAAGGGCCCTTGGTTTCTGGACTCCGCTCCCGCCCCGGGCAAGGGCCGCTTTCTCAGGGGCCAACAGTTTGAGGGCCAGGACAGGGTCCCCGCGGGCAGAGTCAAGAATGGATCCTGATGACCCTGAGAAGTGACAGGGACTGGCAGGGCTTGTTCACGGTTTTATGTTTCCCAAAAGGGCAAAGGAACTCTCCGGGTAGAGACTCCAGCAGAAGAGTCGGGGCGAGAAACTTGGACTTGAACAGGATTTGAGAAGGAGGGAGAGCCCACTCCAAGGTCCCTCCCTCACCTGCTGGTAGGTTCTGGGTACCTGCCCTCTGTCAGTTAACTGTCAGTGAGAAATTGTGTTTTCAACCCGTTTATGGTGTTTTTCAATGGCCAGAAGTGGTATTTTTTTAATGAGATCAAAATCATAAATAGTTTCCTTTATAATTTGTGACTTTTGTATTTTGTTTAAAAGAATTCTGCTTTACTACCATGAGGTCACAAAAATGTTCTATTTCCTTCTAAAAGTTTTAGCTTTTGGCTTTTCTCATTTAGGTCTTAAATCCACTAGAAGAGATTGGTTTAAGACTGAGATTCAGTTTGGGGTTTTTTCCATACAGATTTAAAAAAAAAAAAATTTGTCCCAGCCCCATTTATTGAATACTCTATCCTTTTCTCTGCATTGCCACCTCATCTCCTATAAAGTTTTTCTTTCTCTGTGGGTTTGTTCTGGGCTCTCTAAATCTTTTCCATCGATCTATTATATCCATGTGTCTTTATTATTGTCGTTTTATACAATCTGCTCCAATTAATCTTTTGCTACTACTCCAAAATAGGTCTTATCAAAGTCACCATGATCTCCATGTTGCCAATTTCAATGGCCAATTCTCAGTCCTTATTTTATTTAATGCCCTCTGTTAAGGAAAAAATATTTTAAAAGGTATAATCATGCCTCTCGTAGAAAAATAAAATGAACAAGTCACTAACTTTATTTTACTCACGAGTTCATAAGGGAACCAATAAGACGTTACAACCTGTTCAAAGAAGAATTCAATGACCCCCACATATAAAGGCAGCAAGGAACGCTAGTATGAATTTATAAATAGAGGCAAAAATAGTCTATCCACCGCACAATTGCATTTCGCCAATTCTATCAGTGCATCAGTTGCATTCCACGAAACACAATTCATTTCCACAGACAAGAGTCATTCACATTATGTTTTCTACAACTTACAACATTGTAAAAATAGTTCAAAAACAATGAAAGATGAAGAGAACCCTAAAGAGTATTCCAAAAAAAAAAAAAAACTTTTTTCCCACCTCAAAGTGTTCCAAAATGTTTACTGGTACCACAATATCAGTTTGTCTTTTTTCTTCAAACATCTTCCTTGGCGTCTGTGCTTCCCCAGTCTGTGATTTTTCATCTCACCTTCCCGCTTGCTGTTCTCTCGGTCACTTAGATCCTCCTCCTTCTCCCGTCTCCTCTAAATGTCAGAGTACCCCCGGCCTCTGAGCTCTTCTCTTTTAACATTCCTCCTCGGTAGCATAATATAGTCCAAGAGTTGGCCAACTACAGCCCACGGACCAAATCTGGTCTGCTACCTGCTTTAGCAAATAAAGTTTTATTGGAACACAGTCACGATCATTCATTCATATACCGTCTATGGCTGCTTTCATCCCGCAATGCCAGACGTCGGTGCTTGTAACAGACTGTATGGTCCACAAAGCCTAAAATATTTACTATCTGGCCCTTTACAGAAAAAGCTTGCCAACCCATGATCTACTGCTGTGGCTTTCAAAACATATATTAATGACTCCCAGATCTATGTGTCCCAGCTGACCTCAGCCCAGGACTCCGGAATCGCTAATACCACCGTCTTCTCCACTTCTCGCCCACAGGTCTACAAACCACCTCAAACTTACCATGGCCACCTTCATTCCCACTCCTCTCCATTTCCCAGCTCAGCAAACGTACCTCTTGCAGCAGTTGCATAGGCCAAAACCCCTGGTGTCTCCACCTGGAGAGACATGAGGAGGTGTCTGAGAAACAAATAACCCTATTTTTTGTCAGCCCCAAATACCTCTACCGTCCTTCTGACAGCCTTTATTTCCTGACCCCCAAATTCCCTCCACCTCCCTTCCAAACTGCTGCTCCCATTTCTCTTTAGCTTTCTCAGGCAACTGCAACTGGTTGCAACGGGCAGCCTGGCAGAACGTTTAAGGATATTTATAAGATTTGGTCCTTCACTTAGTATTTATTTGTGTCTGCTCTGTGTGACGGGGCAAACAGGAGTTCAAGTTGTGATTCCTTATCCTGAAACTTCGACACACACACACACACACACACGAGCCAGGCCCTTAACATTCATTAGCTCATTTACTTCTCACGATGGTCTGAGATCAATGCTGTTCTCATTTTTGTCTTCAGGTAAGAAAAATGAGAGTCCAAGAGAATAAGCAATCTTTTAAGGTTGCCCACACCTGAGTTGCCGAGCCAGATTCCAACCCAGCTCTGTCTTAACTCTGAAACTATCGCTCATAACCATGACACTGGCACTGCTTGTTACCAAAAAAAAAGTGCAGAATTGTGCAGAGTGACCCTTCACATGACCGGATTGGAGACCTGGTGACTTCGAACCACCAGGTTCCCCCACCTGCCTGAGAAGGCCTACACGTGACTCTGCCTTTAGCCCTCAGAGGCTCATCTGGCCCGGTGTTCCAGTCAAAGTCCTTAAAACTCAAAGAAGGAAGTAATTACTCCTGGGTGCGGTAACCTTGAAGGCTTCCAGAAGAATTTGATATTTGATTCAAGATGTGAAGGATAAGGAAATATTGCCAGGCAGGGGCAAGGTAGGAAGTATGTTCCGGTAGAGAAAATAGCCTGAGTAAAACCCCAGATGTAAAAATCCAGGCATGTGTGAGGCCCCAGTGAGAGGCACAGCAGCTGAAGGGTTGAGAGCAGGAGTGCTTTGTGCCCAGCCTCGGGCCTGCCTGGCCCGCACGAAATAATGGGTACGTTTACCTGACCGGCCTTGGAAGGCCCGCTCTCCAATCGACACCCTGATTGTAAATGCCACTTTCATCAATTAAAAACTTTGACCCCTCACCCAAGTCACATCTCTCTGGTATCAAAACGGTTGAATTCAAGTTAACAGTCCTACCTCATAAGGCGGTGGTGAGGTCAAATGAGACATAGCTTCCTGGAAAGGGATTCCAGGTGAATAACTCTTACACACTTTTAACAGTGTGCCTAGGCCATGGTAAGTGCTCGATAAAAGCTAATGCTGGGAGGCCTGGGGGGCTCAGTGGTTGAGCATCTGCCTTTGGCTCAGGTCGTGATCCCAGGATCCTGGGATCGAGTCCCACGTCGGGCTCCCTGCATGGAGACTGCTTCTCCCTCTGCCTTTGTCTCTGCCTCTCTCTGTGTGTCTCTCATGGATTAAATAAATAAATAAATAAATAAATAAATAAATAAATAAATAAATTTTGAAAAGCTAATGCTGTGAAGATAGGCCAAGAAGGATAAGTAGGTTAGAGGCACAGCGCTTGGAAGCTTCAATTTTAGGTTGTGATTACAGAGCATGAGTTAAGGCAGTGAGGAGCCACCGAAGGCTTTGTCCCGTCTAGTGAACAAAATATGTGTTGTGAAAATTGGTCTGATAATGGGGGTGTGACAGAGGGAGGGGGAAGATGGAGAAGGTGGTGGTAGGACAGTCAATTGGGAGGTTGATATATTTGGAGCCCAGTGTTCAGGATACAAATTAAAGAGGTGATAGCAGAAGCAGAACGAAGGGGCTTCCCATTCAAGTGGCAGAGAAGGACGAAAGGCCGCCTTTGGCAACTGGCTGCCTGAGGAGGGCACACACTAGAGGAGCTGAGGAGTCCCCGGGCTCACAAGGCTGAGTGCGGACAGGACGGCGGCCTGGCCTTTGGGGCTCCTCCCTTTCCTCCCTCTCTTCCTCCTCCTCCTCCTCCTCCCTCCCTAGTCCTCTGGGAAAGATGCAAGTTGCTCTGATCCTCTGAGCGGCCTTCCCCTGGTGCATTTGGCTGGCACACCCGCTGAGGGCGCCGGTGGGAGCAGCTTTAAAAGGACTGGTTCATGAACAAGTGCAATATGTCAACAAAGACTCAAGTGACTGAAATGCTTTCCCTCTTATCATAGAAGATAAACAAACAGGATTTGCAGAATGTGCAAGAGTTGAAATAACTGTTGTAGGTCTCTCTTGGAAACCAAAAGTTTTGGCAAAGAACCTTGAGTGTTATATCTGTGTTAGAAATGTAGGGGCACCTGGGTGGCTCAGTCAGTGGAGCATGGGGCTCTCCACTTTGGCTCAGGTCATGATCAGGTCAGGGTGGTGAGATGGAGCCCCGCATGGGCTGTGCTCAGGGTGCAGGCTGTTTGAGATGCTCTCCCTCTCCCCCTTCTCCCTCTAAAATAAATAAATAGATAGATAGATAGATAGATAGATAGATAGATAGATAGATAGATAGATGATAGATCATTTTTTAAAAAGGATTTCAATAAAAAAATGTAGAACATAGCAGAAGATGGATTTCTCCCACTTCATGAGAAAGGTGCAAGGTGTGTGTGTGTGTGTGCATGCGTGTGTGTGTGTGTGTGTATTTACAAGTCTTGTGAGTGAGCTGGACACCAGTGACACCCGGGAAGCAGCTGTGGGTCACAGTGATACTGATCAAAGTAGTCAGAAAGCCAGGAGCCAGTCTGAGGAAGGAAAGAGAGATGTTCCTAGTCCTGCATCTAAAACGTGTCCCTTATGGGGCCGGAATGCTAAGTGGGGCTGCAGAGTAAGGTGCCCGGAACCATCTGCAAGAACCTGCTGTTTAAGCTGCCCAGTCTATGCTGTGTTGTGATGGCAGACCAAGCTGAGAGGTTTGGGCTTCTTTTCAGAAATAGTTTATGCAAAAACAAGCAAAAATAAATATATTAGTTTCCATCGTCCTTTTTTCACACAAATGGTTCTGCAACTCGCCATACTATATCTTGGAGAACAGGTCAAGTCACTAGATTTCTTTTTAAATGGCTGCATGATATTTTTTCATTGCATGAATATCCTGTAGTCCACTTATCCAAACTTCCATTGCTGAACATAATGCCACAATGAATACGGGGGTCCATATAACTTTTCAAATTCATGTTTTCCAGTTAGTGGAATTGCTGGATCATATGGTAGTTCTACTTTTAATTTGGGGGGGGGAACCTCCATATTATTTTCTACAGTGGCAACCCCAATTTACATTCCCACCAACAGTGCACAAGAGTTCCCTCTTCTCCACATCCTCACCAATACTTGTTTGTTTGTTTTTTTTTAAGATTTTAGTTATTTATTCATGAGAGACACAGAAAGAGAGAGAGAGAGGCAGAGACATAGGCAGAGGGAGAAGCAGGCTCCATGCAAGGAGCCCAACACCAGACTTGATCCCAGGACTCCAGGATCACACCCTGGGCCAAAGGCAGGCACTAAACTGCTGAGCCACCCAGGGATCCCCTCACCAACACCTGTTATTTATTATCTTTTTGATACCAGCCACTCTAACAAGTATGAGATAATATCTCACTACAGTTTAATTTGCATTTCCCTGATGATTAGTAGTGTCGAACATCTTATCACGTAGCGGTTCACCTTGTTTTTCTTTAAATAGAACTTCCATATTTCATTTAATTTATTTTTCAGTTATAATGTAAATAGTCTTCCATTACATCTTCTATTTTTATAATCAATAATTTTATATTAAAAAGGCTGTTTATTATGTATGTGTGTATTTTTTTTAACCAAGCCAACTTACTTCCCATATTGTTTGACATCATTTTTCAGGTGACTCTCTTAAATCTTAGTGTGTTTTTTTTTAAGATTTTATTTATTTGATAGAGAGAGAACAAGCAGGGCAAGTGGCAGAGGGAGAGGCAGAGAATCTCAAGCACACTCCATGCCGAGGGGGACACCCAGGAGGGCTTAATCTCACAACCCTGAGATCATGACCTGAGCCAAAACCAAGAGTCAGTAGCTTAGTGGAATGAGCCACCCAGGTGCCCCCATTTTTTATTTACATGTAAGTTTCCATTTTCTTAGGGTGATGATAAATTAGATGGATGGATGGACAGATAGATAAATAGATGGATGAAATGCAGTATTTCAGGGTTAAACAAGAACTGTTATAGAATTAACTGGATGAAAGGTCAGGAATGCCAGCTGGCTCTAGTCTACCCAAATAAATCTTCCAGTATGAACTACCACTGAAAGGATAAAGTATTTTCTAGTTGCCCTCACCCCACATTTCAGGCCACAGATTGGAAACTGAGCACCCACCATCTGGCTGGCTGCCCATTGTAGTAGCTTTGCATTTCTAAGACTGGGAAGGATGTGAAGGGAGGGAAGGAAAAAGGAACCAGAATATATAGGCCTCATCCTACATACCGGCCACAGACCCTAAATGTACGCCACACTTCAAGGGAAGGGTCAGCTAAATGAGTACATGCTATAAACCAGTGGTTCCCTACATGTGGTCCCACAGCAGCGGGACCATCACCTAGGAACTTGTTAGAAATGCAGGTTCTCAGGCCGTACCCTAGACTAGCCGAGCTAGAAGCGTTGAGAAGGACTCAGCAATCTGTGTTCCACACACCCATTCTGAGGCCTATACAAAAAACTATATAAATATTTCTAATGCAAGATGATTCTCTGAGGCAGGTCAGCTTAACTGCTGGAGGGGAATAAAAGTCTCCTCCCATTTAGGAAATCTTGGAAAACACAGAAAAATTTAAAATCAGTACATTCACAATGAGCTGAAGAAGATTGCTGAGTTTCAGGAACTCTTTCTCACATTAATCAAGCCTTTAATATTTGTCTGAGATTTTCTATACACTATATTCTAGAGTATACAGAGTACTATATAGTATATAGATAATATCAATCCTACAGCAGGATCCTGGAATAACAGACTATCACAGCTGCTTGGACCTTGGAGATCATTCTGGAATAACTCATGGTTTTTACAAATAAAGAGACGGTGCTGAGAGAGGCAACTTGGCAAACAGCAAAGTACAAACAAGGTAGATGCTTGTTTGCTTGGATTCGTTCCCATTAGACCACAAGAGGCCCCAAACTATGGTTACCTAATAATGTACCAAACAAAGAACTGGCACAAAAACAGACACATAGATGAATGGAACAGAATAGAGAATCCAGAAGTGGACCCTCAACTTTATGGTCAACTCATATTCGACAAAGGAGGAAAGACTGTCCACTGGAAAAAAGACAGTCTCTTCCATAAATGGTGCTGGGAAAATTGGACATCCACATGCAGAAGAATGAAACTAGACCACTCTCTTGCAACAGACACAAAGATAAACTCAAAATGGATGAAACATCTAAATGTGAGACAAGAATCCATCAGAATCCTAGAGGAGAACACAGGCAACACCCTTTCTGAACTCAGCCACAGTAACTTCTTGCAAGATACATCCACGAAGGCAAGAGAAACAAAAGCAAAAATGAACTATTGGGACTTCATCAAGATAAGAAACTTATGCACAGCAAAGGATACAGTCAACAAAACTCAAAGACAACCTACAGAATGGGAGAAGAGATTTGCAAATGACGTATCAGATAAAGGTCTAGTATCCAAAATCTATAAAGAACGTATTAAACTCAACAGCAAAGAAATAAACAATCCAATCATGAAACGGGCAAAAGACATGATCAGAAATCTCACAGAGGAAGACATAGACCTGGCCAACAAGCACATGAGAAAATGCTCCGCATCACTTGCCATCAGGGAAATACAGATCAAAACCACAATGAGATCCCACCTCACACCAGTGAGAATGGGGAAAATCCACAAGACAGGAAACCACAAATGTTGGAGAGGATGTGGAGAAAGGGGAACCCTCCTACACTGTTGGTGAATGTGACCTGGTGCAGCCACTCTGGAAAACTGTGTGGAGGTTCCTCAAAGAGGTAAAAATAGGCCTGCCCTATGACCCAGCAATTGCACTGCTGGGGATTTACCGCAAAGATACAGATGCAGTGAAATGCCGGGACCCCTGCACCCTGATGCTTATAGCAGCGATGTCCACAGTAGCCACACTGTGGAAGGAGCCTCGGTGTCCATCGACAGATGAATGGATAAAGAAGCTGTGGTCTATGTATACAATGGAATATTCCTCAGCCATTAAAAACGACAAATACCCACCATTTGCTTCGACGTGGATGGAACTGGAGGGTATGATGCTGAGTGAAGTAAATCAATCGGAGAAGGACAAACATTATATGGTCTCATTCATTTGGGGAATATAAAAAATAGTGAAAGGGAATAAAGGGGAAAGGAGAGAAAATGAGTGGGAAATATCAGGGAGGGAGACAGAACATGAGAGACTCCTAACTCTGGGAAACGAACTAGGGAGGGTGGAAGGGGAGGTGGGCGGGGGGTGGGGGTGACTGGGTGATGGGCACTGAGGGGGGCACTTGACAGGATGAGCGCTGGGTGTTATTCTATATGTTGGCAAATAGAACACCAATAAAAAATTTATTAAAAAAATAATAATAATGTACCAAAGTATCACCCATAACTGCCAAATGAAGACGTTCTGGAAGAAGCCAAAGATTCTACGAGAGTAAGATCTTCACCTTTCCAGACCAATGACAACAATCTCTAGATAAACTTGACCAAAGTCATTCTTACAAGCTTTCTCCCTGAGAATGAATTTCAGTTAATGACCAAAATGAGCATGAAGCCCAGCCTTTCTTGGCAAGGCCAGGGGGAGCAGTCTAACTCAAATATTTTCCTCCCAAGTAATTTCACATTAACTTTTTAGGAAAATGCATTTTCTATGTCAACCTTTAAAATAAACACATGTGGGACGGCTGGGTGGCTCAGCGGTTGAGCACCTGCCTTCGGCCCAGGGCGTGACCCCAGTGTCCCAGGATAGGGTCCCACATCAGGTTCCCTGCATGGAGCCTGCTTCTCCCTCTGCCTGTGTCTCTGCCTCTCTCTTTCTCTGTCTCTCATGAATAAATAAACAAAATCTTTAGAAAATAATAAAGTAAAATAAAATTAACATATGCTCTTTGAGGATGCTAGTAAGCATCGAGTTACATTTAGTAATTCCTAAAGTAGTAACAATCATATCAGGCAAGATTTTTTACTTGAAGTTCTGTTTCAACAAATAGCAGGGATACGGCCGATAGATAATTATTTGAAATTAGTCAGTGGCCAAGGCTTAGGTCATTGTTTTGTTCTATGAACGTGTTTTGCTGTTATTGTAACAGTATTTCTGTGTAGGGTCCTTTAGGTGTATGACTGAACTCCTCCATGGAACTTGGACTCCTCCATGAAACTCCAAGAAAGTATAATCATTTTGGAATCATATTCTTGGAAAGAAGCATTAATAAATTAATATGTTTTTACACACAAACTACTTTGCTGATCACTGAGGGCACAACCAGAAAAGCTTAACACAAAGTGCCTGCCTTATAGCTTCATCACCAACAAAACCATTCATCAGACCCATATAGGCAGAATTGAAAGCCAAGAAAGTTCAAAACGAGTTTAAAACCTAATGGTCAGGGCAGCCCGGGTGGCTCAGTGGTTAAGCCCCTGCCTTCAGCCCAGGGCATGATCCTGGAGACCCGGGATCGAGTCCCATGTCGGGCTCCCTGCATGAGCCTGCTTCTCCCTCTCTCTCTCTCTCTCTGTCTCTCATAAAAAAATAAATAAATAAAATCATTAAAAAAAAAAAGGAATGTAACCAAAAAAAAAAAAAACACCTAATGGTCATGTCTTGTTTGTGTCACTAGATGTCCTTTCACCCTCATTTCTATAAAATATTTTCTTCCAGGAGCAACCTTCTCACTCTCTCTTCATCAGGGACAGACCCAGGTTTTGTGGTCTGAAGTTTGAAGTTTCTGTAATTTACAAAAATCACTTCAGAGGATAAAAAATTATTTAGAATGAGAAAAAAAGGTCAATGCATTTTGCATCACAGATTTCAAAAACCGGACAAATGCAAAAAAAAAAATCACAAACTCTCAAAAATTAACCTAATATTTTTATTACTGAATGCTCTGATGCTCTTTATAATCCTTTTATCCTCCATAACATTGTTTGCTGGATCAAACATTACCTGAAAGTAACCACCTCTGGACTTTTCTTAAAAACAAAAAAAAAAGATGTTATTTATGTATTTGAGAGAAAGATAGAACATGAGCAGGAGAAAGGGGAGAGGGAGAAGCAGACTCCCCACCCAGCACGGAGCCCAATGTGGAGCTCAATCAACAGGACACTGAGACCGTGACCTGAGCCAAAGGTAGATGCTCAACTGACTGAGCCACCCAGGTGCCCCCGGACTTTTCTGCTATATAAGCCAATATTTCTCTTTGTTGTCTAAGCTACTCTGAGCTATTTGCAACGCAGAATACTAACTGATACAAAGGTAATGAAAACCTCATAATAAACTTTAAGAATGAATGGATCTCCACTCACAAAAGCACTTGTAAAGCACAGCTAACGAAATATAGAATGATTTGTGCAATCACACAGCAATTGCCTCCGATAGTAGAAAGAGCTTAGAATCACTTGATTTTTAGCACTGTGCGATGAATATGATTATATCACAGAGGATACGTGAGACGATAAAAACACTCCTAAGGTCAGAACAATAAGACAAAAAGATGATTATTGCCT
Source organism: Canis aureus (assembly GCF_053574225.1). Classification (NCBI taxonomy): domain Eukaryota; kingdom Metazoa; phylum Chordata; class Mammalia; order Carnivora; family Canidae; genus Canis; species Canis aureus. The sequence continues at coordinate 5,360,417 of NC_135617.1, read as the reverse complement.
TTACTAAGTACTTATTAATTAGCCCTTAATGGGAAATGGTTACATGACTCCTCTGATGTGGTTGCCTAGAATTAATCATCGCCTAGTACCATTTTGTTTCCAGTGGAATAAAGAAATAATCTATGTAAAGATAGGGGGAAAAGTGGGGAAAAGTTTAATTGGCTAAAAACTGTATTTACTTAAAATCCACGACGTTAGGACATTTGAGAGCAGCAAGCAGGGATCCCTGGGTGGCTCAGTGGTTGAGCGTCTGCCTTCGGCCCAGGGCCTGATCCTGGAGACCCGGGATCGAGTCCCACGTCGGGCTCCCTGCATGGAGCCTGCTTCTCCATCTGCCTGTGTCTCTGCCTCTGTGTGTGTGTGTGTATGTGTGTGTGTCTCAGTAAATAAAAAATCTTTAAAAAAAAAAATAGTTCTTTGGGAGAGTCCCAGCACCTCGGGGTGGGGCCTCAGCCCCTCATCTAGCATGCACCTGCAGGCGTCCCAGGAGGGACCTCATCCACGATCACACCCTGACCTCCTAGCCGGGTGGTGGCTCTCAGCCAATGTTTGTGGAATGAATGCAGGGCCGTCAAAGGAAACTGAAATGCTGAGTAAAGGCTCCCCGTTCGGCTGGGCTTCTTTGGTTTCCCAAGACAGCTCACCAGCCCGCCTTGCCAGTAGGCACGATGGTCTTTACTTGCCAATTCACTTACCTTCCATGCCGCAGCTTTGATCAGCTGTCCTCCATCGTAGGCAAAACTTCTCACTCACCCCTGGTGTGACTGCCTTCAGCCCCCAGCCCCTCAGTCTCAGATGACGCTTCTTTTTGCACCGAGGACATAGTGGAGAGAAATTAGTAAAAGTCTTATCTACACTCGCAGCACCACATCTACCCACTGTCCCGCCTTAGGCCTACACACTCTGCTTTCTCGCTGCTGTGAAGGACAGCCTCTGTTCTAGCTCAGGCCCCAGCCCTGCAACGCGTGAGCTGGGGCCCCATCTCTTCTTACCTCCCCAGGGTCATCAGCTATGCAGTTGTCTCCTCTCGCCCCCTGCATTTCCCTCTCCGCTTGGGATCTCTCATCTGCATACAAGAACGTCCCAGTATCTTGATCTTAGCATCCTCACTCCCTGGTTTCCTCCTGTCTTGATGGCTCAGTGTTTTTTCCTGGATCTTTTTCTTCTTCCTGACCTCTAAATGTTGGCATGCTCTGAGTCCATGGACCTCTTCTCATTCTGCACTCACACTCTCACGGGTCTCATAGTTTTATTTTTATTTATTTATTTAGATTTTATTTTATTTATTCATGAGAAACACACAGAGGGAGAGGCAGAGACACAGGCAGAGGGAGAAGCAGGCTCCATGCAGGGAGCCCGATGCAGGACTCGATCCTGGGTCTCCAAGATCACGCCTTGAGCCAAAGGCAGATGCTCAACCGCTGAGCCACCCAGGCGTCCAGGGTCTCATAGTTTTAAATACGATCCTCAAACTTGTGACTCCTGGGATCTCCGGCCCTGAGCTTTTCCCTGGACTCCCAATTTCTCCACATCTCCACCGGGAAACCTGATGGGTGTTGAACCTTCATTTTCCAAACCAGAATTTGTGATGATTGATCTTCTCCCTAAAGCTGCTCATCCCCCTGTGTCCTGTATCTTAGTGAACAGTACCATCAACCTCTTAATTATGTAGACCCCAAACTTGAGAATCTCTCTGACTCTTCATTTCCTCTCACATACTACACCTTAGCATCAGCAAATCACATTACCTCTACCTCCAAGAGGTACCCCATTCCAACCACTTGTCACCACCACCCTTGCCACTCCCCTGGGCGACTGAAACGGTCTCTCAACCGATTTTCCTGCTTCCATTCTTGTTCACTGACCCCAGTGTATTCACAACACAACCGCCAGAGTGATGCTTTGGAGATATGGGAATGGGTCCCTTAAAGAAACTCATAAGGGGATATGTACTAGAAATGTTATTGTTGTGATAGAGGAAAATTGGGAACAAACTGTCAATGGAAAAATATACCTCGGCATATTCCTATAGCAGGGTACCGGGCAATGGGGGGAAATGAGGGAGATCCACATGGGAGCTACAGAAAGGTCTTGAAAACATATTGCTGTATGACAAAGGCAGTTTGGGAAAGTGTTTAAACAAATTATGGTCCATCCATACCATGATAATGAAAAGGTAAAACAATATGTGCTAAATGGGAGGATGTTGGGGCGCCTGGACAGCTCAGCCTGTGGAGTGTCCCACTCTTGGTTTCAGCTCAGGTCATGATCTCGTGGGTTGTGAGATTGAGCCCACGTTCGAGCTCCACACTTAGCAGGGAGTCTGCTTGGGATTCTCTCTCCCTCTCTCTCTGCCTCCCCCCTCCCCCGACTCGTGCACACATGCATGCACGTGCTCTCTCTCTCTCTCTCTCTCTCTCTCTCTCATGCATGGATGCTCTCTTTCTAAAATAAATAAACAAATATTTTAAAAAATGAAAAAATGCTCATGATATATTGTGAAAAAGTAAACAGGAGGATTCTTTTTGCCTACCAGAAATGTCTTTTAATAAAAGGAATACATATATGTGCTTAAATATATAAGGAATATCTCTGGAAGGAATACCCAAAGAATGGATAAACTGGTCTCTTCTGGGGAATAGAACGTGAGGGTTAGATGAAGAGGGGGACATCTATTTTTTACTTTATACTTGGGTGCTGCAAAAATCTTATCAAGAGTATGTGTGTTCTTTGATAGCCATATTATTAATCCTGAGGAGCCACACCCACCTTGCTTCTTGTCTGCTTACATACTTCCAGTCCAGCTCTGTGGATGCATAACTGTGTGTCTAACAAGTATTCACCTGGATTTATGTAGCCATTTTGCAGGAAACTGCCTCAGGACCAGCATGTGGTTAGGACTGTTCATCTCCCATTTAAATGCTGCCGCATAACACTTCCAGCTGGCAGGTGGGCTCACAGGAGCTGATTTAAGCATTAAAAAAGACTTGGAAAGTTTTGGCTTTTACTGGGTTCTGAGCACTTCTTTTCTTCCCAGTATATTCAAAAGGCAAAATCCTGCCTCTTTTTCTTCTGCTCTTCCAAATAGGTAAGTGCTCTCTGTATTCTATGGTGTGAGCACAGCACAGAGAAACAACCTGTACATTCCATACAATTAATCTGTACCCATAATGGTAGCAGGAAAAGAAGAGCAGCAATCACACAGTAGAAAATGATTGCAGACTGCTTTATTATAGATTCAATTCTCTGGACACCCCTCCCCCTACAAAACAACCAAAAATGCTAGATGACATTATTTAAGTGTTTTAATTGATCCAAATCTAAACATATGACAAAATGTTAAATTGGGAGTTTTGAGTGAGGCACCAACATGCAATAAATATCAGACACAAAGCAAGTTGTGAGACAGACCAAGATGAAGATGTTCATCACAGATGGCCGAGAATATGATACACTGAAGACACAAAACAGAGCAGTGACTTTCCACCTGGAGCCCCCCGGTGGGCTTGTAGGAAGATTTCCTTGGTGAGGTCTATGAGGAGTGACGGCCCCTCTCCCAAGTCTAGTAAGAGGAGCTTCCAGAAAACCTTTTAGTTTGATATGTGTTCCCAGAAATTGAGACACAGAGGACAGGTGTCTCATGGGTGAGGAAGCTAAAGGTAGAAGCCTGGGGCAACAGGGCACAAAAGTGGGGTGGTTTTGCCTCACAATGAAGCTGCATCCTGAAATTTGTATGGAAACATGAAGCACCAGAAAAGCCAAAAATCTTTGGAAAAAAAAAAACAAAAACAAAAGCCAAAAATCTTTGGAAAAAACAAACAAACAAACAAACAGACTTGTATTCTCTGATTTCAAGATTTATTATAAAGCTACAGTAATTAAGACAGTGCATGTTGGCATAAAGGTAAACAAACAGAGCAGCTAGGCAGAAAGCCCAAAAACAGATTTTTTTTTATACTTTATTTTGAGATTTATTTATTTTTAGAGCATGCATGCACATGGAGGGGAGGGGCAGAGAGAGAGGGAGAGAGAATCTCAAGCTGACTGTGCTGAGCATGGACCTCCACACGGGGCTTGATCTCACGACCCTAAGATCACAACCTGAGCCAAAACCAAGAGTTGGACCATTTAATCGACTGAGCCACCCAGGTGCCATACGTTGAAATATTTTTAATAGTTCCATCTGAATAAGAGAATTATGGATAATCTTTATTTTCTTTTGGTTTATATCTGTTTTTTAGACTGTACATGTAGGTAATAAGATTTTTTTATAGGCATTAATAATAGGGGAAGTGAGAAGGGGTGAGCAGAATGTAGAAAACTACATTTTCTGCTCATTTTTTTGTAAACCTAAAACTGCTCTTAAAAACAGAGTGTTATTTTTTTGAAGGCTGTTCAGATAACAGCCTCATGGCCTACAGCCTTTTTATTTATTTGTTTATTTATTTATTATAATAAATTTATTTTTTATTGGTGTTCAATTTGCCAACTTACAGAATAACACCCAGTGCTCATCCCGTCAAGTGCCCCCCTCAGTGCCCATCACCCATTCACCCCACTCCCCGTCCTCCTCCCCTTCCACCACCCCTAGTTCGTTTCCCAGAGTTAGGAGTCTTTATGTTCTGTTTTCCTTTCTGATATTTCCCACACACTTCTTCTCTCTTCCCTTATATTCCCTTTCACTATTATTTATATTCCCCAAATGAATGAGAACATACGTTTGTCCTTCTCCGATTGACTTGCTTCACTCAGCATAATATCCTCCAGTTCCATCCACGTTGAAGCAAATGGTGGGTATTTGTCATTTCTAATGGCTGAGGAATATTCCATTGTATACATAGACCACAGCTTCTTTATCCATTCATCTTTCGATGGACACCGAGGCTCCTTTATACTTTATACTGTCAGAAACAGATTTATATTCATAGAGTCAATCATCTTTTGACAAAAATCCCAAAGCATTTCAATGGGAAAAGGATAATATGTTCAACAATTGGTGCTTGCATAATTGGACGGTCATATGGAAAAAAAAAAAAACAGAGGGAGGGGGAGAGAGAAAGATGATCTATCTATAAAAAAATTAAGTTGAAATGGATCAAAGACATGCACATAAAACTATATAAATTCTAAAAGATAACTGTACTAGCGATCTTTTGCTAAGTAACAATATTTCCACCAACTTAGTGGCTTTGGACAACACACATTTGATATTTCACGATTTCTGTGGGTCAGGAGTCCAGGCATCAGGGTAGTGAGTCCTCTGCTCCAGGTCTTAGAAGGCTGCAGTCCCATTCAAGACCCCACTGGGGCAGTTACTGGCAGAGGTCAGTTTCCTGCAGTTGTAGAACTGAGGGCTTCAACATTTTACTGGCTATTGGTCAGAAGCTGCCCTTAGCTCCTAGACGCCACCCACAGTTCCTTACAAGGGAAGGGGGGGGGTCCACAACCGAATACTTGCATCCTCAAAGCCAGAGAGAAAGAGACCCCAGCAAATTTGATGTTGAAATAATAAGTCGCATAACCACGTAATCACACATAATCACACACATCTCATCAGTTTTGCCATATTCTATTGATCGGAAACGTAGAATAATGTATGTAATCTCTACCGTTATTTATAGATGGGGATAACTATCAAATGTTTTAAGTGAGTGTGTTTTAACAATGAGCAGATAATTAAAATGTCAGAAATGCTTTCTGTGGTGGGTGTCTCATCTACAAAAACGTCATGATTCCTTTCAACTCCTGCTCCTTTTCTGTACGAGTGACCCCCTCAAATGTACATGCTGTGAGGTGCCCCAGCAATGACCATCTTTTCCCTTGAATGAACTTCCCCCAAAACAAATCTGATGAGTAACTGAGGCCAGAGCATCTTCTGAATTCCTATTATAATCCATCTGCCACCAGAGGGCACAGCGTGACTGTGGATCCCGGACGGAATAGCCGTGGGCATTACCCGCTGGACACGCTGTGCTTCAGTAGCTGTTTTCATTTGAATATTGTTCTTATATACTTGAATTAATCTTATTCTTTAAAGCAACTGAAAACAGGTTATGTCCACCATTTCCTTCTGGGGCATCTTTTCTCAGGCTATAACTGGTTGAGTACAAACTTAGCATCATTCTTCTCTGTTTAAAATAGTGATTCATCTCCTTTCCTGGAGTTATTTCCTGTAGGGCCTTAAGAGGCCTTCTAGCTCCAAATCACTGTACATTCCCAGTTCTTGTCATGTTTCCTGCAGGCCATCAAGTTCATGGGTTTTATTATAGCCTTGCAAATTAGTAGAAAAAATTTACTAGCCCATAAACATTTTATCAGCCTCATCTTGTTCCTGGGGGTAGATTGGTAACAAAATAGCTGAAAGCATCGCATCGCATCGCTATGCATAAGTTACTCAGCTATGAAACCGATGATTGTTACGCAACCCATTTCTGACTTTTTATTTCCTCTTCGCCAAGGGTTTCACTGTACAGTGGATACGGCCATGAATGTGACCAAATAAACCTGTGACCCAACACTGCGTGCAATCTGTGGCATGCGTAGCAAAAGCGACACATCTACAGATGGATTTCATTGGCAAATGGAAATCACCCTCCCCTGAAAAGTCTCACTGGCCTCTGCTCAAGAGAATGACTTGCCAGAGCATGCCAGTTCTCTCCTCCTCCTCCTCCTCCTCCTTGTCCCTCTGCTCCCCCTACGCTGCACCCAGATGCCCAGAGGGAGCGTGGGCAGGACCTTGGCACGCTATTTTACAAAGGTTTCTGATCTCTGGAGCGAGATGGATGTTTCCACATTCAGGAAGCTGGCACCCAGGTGGTGTGGTGCAGTGGCCCAAGCCCCTGTCTACATTTATCCATTTGCAAAGTCACACGCATTTCTTTGTGGCTGCTACTCCCTTTTTCAGCTGAGACTTGGGGTCAGCCGGACTGAACACCATTGAGGATAAATATCCTTACCCCTATATTCTGGGAAGGCCTGCCCCTTTCTATCAAAGTAACTGTGGTTCTACATCCTTCTCTTTCACAACAGTTATGGCTCCGCCCACTCACACTGGTCCACCATCCAGCGTGGGGTGGCGGATGAGCCACACCATAATTAATAATGCAGGCAGAGGCACCACAAGAGAGAAACAGTGCCCCCGTGGGCAGGAAGGCAGGCGAAGACAACCATGGAGAAGTGGCCGGTCCTTTTTCAACCATCAGGACTTCTTCCCTCCTAGGTCAAGGCTCTGAGTAAGTCAGGGGGAGTCTGACTGGCCTCATCATTGGGCATTGGCTCCTGATTTGAGCTCTGACCCATCAGCAGAGGGAGTTGGTAAGGAAAGTGGACAGCTGGCAGCAATAGGATAGGGTGATAGGATCCCCAGTGGTTCCTAGTCCTGGGCTGCCAAGCAGAATGTGAGGATGTTGACAGCATGAATTTCAAGACAGACTTCAGGACCATATTTTCCCAATGAATGTTCTGAGAGAGGTTAAGAGATGTCCTGTGAAAAATAGAGTTTCACAAAGTTTTTTCACTGTAGGATTTCTCAGAGTCTTTCATAGACCAAAATTTATATCTCCCTAAGGGAGAGATTATTTTACCACAAAACCTGTTTTTGAAATTATGTCATACAAACCTAGTGTTTTAAGTTGCACACCAGGGAACTGTTTCTCTAGTCATCTAATTTGGACCAATTACTCTAAAAGAAAAAAATGTGGACAGCTACATGCAAAAGAATGAAACTGGACCACTTTCTAACACCATACACAAAAATTATATCGAAATGAATTAAAGACCTAAATGTGAGACCTGAAACAATAAAAATCGTAGGAGAGAGCACATGTAGTAATTTCTCCGACAGGAGCCATTTTTGTTGAAAACTCAACGTTTTTCTAGATATGTCTCCTCGTAGCAGGGGAAATAAAAGCAAAATTAAACTGTTGGGAACTGCATCAGAATAAAAAGCTTCTGTGCAGCAAAGGAAACAATCAACAAAATGAAAAGACAACGTACTGAATAGAAGATATTTGCAAACAATAGATCTGATAAAGGGCTAGTATCCAAAATACATAAAGAAGTTATACAACTCAACACCATAAAAGCAAATCATCCAATTAAAAATGAGCAGAAGACAGGAACAGACATTTCTCCTAAGAAGACATCCAGATGGTCAACAGACACATGAAAAGATGCTCAACACCACTCATCATCAGGAAAATACAAGTCAAAACCACCATGAGATAGCAGCTGACACCTGTCAGAATGGCTAAAATCAAAAACACAAGAAACAGCGAGTGTTGGTGAGGATGTGGAGAAAAAGGAACCCTGGTACTCTGCTGGTAGGAATGCAGAATGGTGCAGCCACTGTGGAAAATGGTATGGACGTTCCTCAAAAAAATTAAAAATAGAATTACTATATGATCCAGTAATTCCACCACCGGGTATTTACCCAAAGACTGTGAGAACAGTAATTCAAGAAGATACATGCACCCCTATGTTTATTGCAGCATTATTTACAATAGCCTAATTACAGAAGCAAGTGTCAGCTGGGCAAGTGTCCAGTGATAGATGAATAAAGATGTCAATACTATTCAGCCATAAAAAAAGAATGAAATCTTGCCATTTGCAACAACATGGATGGATCTAGAGGGTATAATGCTAAGTGAAATAAATCAGTCAGAGAAAGACAAATACCATATGATTTCACGCACGTGGAATTTAAGAAACAAAGCAAACAAACAAAAAGACAAACAAAAAACTGACTCTTTAATACAGAGAACAAAATGGTGGTTACCAGAATGGAAGTGGGTGGGACGATGGGGGAAATAGGTGAAAGGGATTAAGACACACTTATCATGATGAGCACTGAGTAATGTATAGAATTGTTGAATCACCATACTGTACACTTGAAACTAATATAACACTACATGTTAATTATACTGGAATTAAAATAAAAATAAATAAATTTATTTTAATTTAAGAATGACAATGTATTATTCCTTAATAAATAAGAGCAAAAATGTTTTTTTGTGTATGACCAAAAACTAAGATTGAGGAATACCTCTAGGGTGTTTTAGGGGGTTGGAAGTGGCACTATCACTGTACATTTGCAAATACCTAGGGTTCTAGTGAAGGACACAAAAATTATTTTTCATGCAGCTGCATCTTTATTTCAACAAGCTCTTAATGCTTCTCAGATGTCACCTTGTGAGAATCCCCAAGCTCTAAGAACTGGTTAGAGGTAGACTGGCTCATGGTGTGATAAATTGATAAATGCAGAGGCTCAATGTTCTTTAGGCAGGCTCCGAAGTCTTGATATCTCAGGAAGACATACCCAGCAATTATCTATTCCTAGTGAGGTACAAGATGTCGCCCTTGCTAAAAGTCATAGTCTGGACTATTCCCCCATATCTCAATCAATACAAGTTGATGACTGAACAAAGCTAAATTGATTATAAGGAAGCAAGTTGTGAGCAAATAAAATCCCAGGAAAACCTGAAATAAACACGTAACTTGGTGTTGCTACCATCGTCTTACATAATTGCTATGGTAACAGATGAGATGCGGATGCAAGAAAATGTTTTGACTGGGTCCTTTTGCAGGTTAGGTAGTGTTCTCTACTCATCTACAAGGCTTCCATGAGTCCCGCTGATTTTGCTCTGCTCTGCGCCATAAGGGTGGTGATGAAGGACGGTGTCCTTAGAGCATGTCTGAGGAAGTAGGCACTGCCAAGAATTATTGTCTGAATTCCAAATAGAGGAAACCAACCATCAGTGTTCAGGGCTCAAGAATAAATGACAGGGACACCTGGGTGGCTCAGCGGTTGAGCGTCTGCCTTTGGCTCAGGGTGTGATCCTGGAGACCCAGGATCGAGTCCCACATCAGGCTCCCTGGATGAAGCCTGCTTCTCCCTCTGCCTGTGTCTCTACCTCTCTCTCTCTCTCTCTCTCTCTCATGAAAGAATAAATAAAATCTTTAAAAAAAAAAAAAGGATAAATGACAGTAACTCAGTGCATATCTAATTGGGTTCACATGATCTAGCCACAAACCTATAGACACTTGTGCCTATAGAAACCCCTCCAGAGTGTCCTGTATGAGCACTTGTGTCAAACTGGCCCAAAAGGTAACCTGCAGAGCTCTGACCTGGTACAAAACTCAGCCATCTATTCTGAGAAATTAAAGTCTGATTTCAAGATGAAAAAAAAAAAGAAACTGAGAAAGAAAGAAAGAAAGAAAGAAAGAAAGAAAGAAAGAAAGAAAGAAAAAGAAGAAGAAGAAAGAAAGAAAGAAAGAAAGAAAGAAAGAAAGAAAGAAAGAAAGAAAGAAAGAAAGAAAGAAAGAAAGAAGAAAGAATCCTTAATCTCCTCCAGAAACCTAGGGAGAGGGAGGAGGTGCATACCAATACTCGCGGCCACACGGAGAGAGGACTTAAATGGCCCGAGAAAAAAATGTGTCATTCTAAGTGGAGAAGAAAACGGCTATTGTCTAACACTTAAATCAAAAATACTGTATAAACAGCTAACAGCTGTTTTTCAGCCTTTGCTTTTTAGAGCAAAAGCCAATAAAAGAAAAGACATACTCTTTCAAATGTGGTTTTTGTTCAGAGCCCAGATTTTCTACAACTAATTTCCAACCCAGAAGTAGGTCCTGTTTTGGATCTTCTTGTTTTGAAGACTAGAGAGAATGACAAAGCTTAGCGTGGCACCATAGATCCAGAGGGGGGCCGAGCCAAAGGGACTTGCCATTCCAAGGGGAAGGCATATACCTGTCAGAGGGAATTTTAGTATTAAAAACCAGAAACCAGTACCCTCAAAACCCCTCAGTAAGTGGATATTGTAAGGAAGAAACATTAACATTGCACACAGAAGTAGGAATAGGTGCGTGTCTCTGAGGTATTGTTTGATTTCAGGGCCCTTAACTACAAAAGCATCAAGGAGAGTAAATGACATGGTTCGTTCTTTCCTCGTCCACGTAAGAAAGCCACCTGATAAGACCTGGAGGACTCTAATGAGCACTCATCTTGTAAATAAGGAAATTACAGGGGACTTTTAAAAGGGATATTCATATGAAAAATTACTAGCTAAGTCTTATAATTATGAAACCAGAGGAATAAAATAACAGTGAGGCAAGGCCTGGTTTATAAACAGAGACTCAAAGATAAGGCCTTACTTATTCCCTCTTGGTGCCTCTGTTAATGCTGTTTACTCCACCCTGAATACCACCTTCAGTCCCCTAAAAGAAATCTTTCTCTTTTTTTAAAGATTTTATTTATTTATTCATGAGAGTCACAGAGAGAGAGGCGGAGACATATAAGCAGAGGGAGAAGCAGGCTCCCTGTGGGGAGCCCTATGCGGGACTCGATCCCAGGATCCTGGGATCACGACCTGAGCCAAAGGCAGACGCTCAACTGCTGAGCTACCCAGGTGCCCCAGGAAATCTTATACCTACTTTGGGTATCAGTTCTTCACTCATCTCTAACTTTTTTTATTATATATATGTGAGATATGTATACACACATCCATGTATATGAAGAGTAACAGAGAGAGCTTTGAAACTTTCTCTCATAACTTTATTTTTTTTAAGATTTTGTTTATTTGAGAGAGAGAGAGGCATAGAGAGACACAGAGACAGCAAGAGAGAACACCAGTGGGAAGGAGAGAGAGAAGCAGACTCCCCGCTGAGCAGGGAGCCCGATGAGGGGCTCCATCCCAAGACCAAGACCATGGGGTCATGACCTGAGCAGAAGGCAGATGCTTAACCAACTGAGCCACCCAGGTGCCCCTCTTTATTTTATCTTAAATGTTGATGTGCAGGCTGATGTGTATATCTTGTTGCTGTGTCCATATGACCTGAATATTAGGAACACACGATACCATTCCCAGGATCACAGCAGAGTCGATCTTCTGAAGGCCCTCCTGCTACGATTCTATTAGCTCCTAAACAAAACGTCGTTTTCAGTGTGTACTACTGGGTTTGCAGAGAGCAAAGGAACCCTCCAGGGTTCAAAGAAATGAGCAGCGAGCTGAAATCTGAGCAGAGGCGGTAAGTACAGGACCAAACCAAACAGAAGCCCTGGGCCCTTGCAAGGTGCAGAAGCCAAACTCAAGTCCTGCTTTCAACTCTAATCCTCGAAGGGGCTAAATCAGTCGTCTGGGTCCTGGAGGAAGTGAACGACAATCTCTTTTGGAGTAAATAACTAATTCAGGCACTCCTCAGCACTCCCACAGGTCAAGCCAAATGAGTTCAGAATCAAACATCACCAAACAGCAAGAAAATAAGCCACGATATGTAAGAGGCAGCAGAAAGAACAAATCTATACTTCCAGGACTGTGGTACTGGAATTATCAAATGCAAATTTTTAAATACAATATATAAAATATGACCAGGCAGATTTGAAAAAGAGCCAAGTAAAACATTTTTAGGGGCACCTGGGGGGCTCAGGGGTTGAGCATCTGCCTTCAGCTCAGGGCGTGATCCCGGGGTCCTGGGATCGAGTCCCACCTCGGGCTCCCTGCAGGGAGCCTACTTCTCCTTCTGCCTGCGTCTCTGCTTCTCTCTGTGTGTCTCATGAATAAATAATTAAAATAATTTTTAAAAAAATTTTTAATAAAAATATGATTGTTGAAATTAACAACTCAAGGGCCAGAGTAAAAACAGTATGCAAGACACAGTTGAAAAGAGAACCAGTGAACTAGCGTGTCTGAAGAAATTACCCAGAATACAGCACAGAGAGACGGGAAGATATGAGAGAGGGGTGAAGACACGAGGATGGAATCGGAAATTCGAATATGCTGATCATAAGAGTCCCAGAGAAGACCAAGGAGAATAGGTGAAAGACATAATTCAAAGAGATAATGAATGAGAATGTCCAGAGCTGATGAGTGATATGAATCCACAGATAGAGGAGCACAATACAGACCATGCCGGATTAAAAAGAAAAAAAAAAAAACAACTAAACTTGTACTCAGCCACAGCATAGTAAAACTGCAGACCGCTAAACTCAAAAAGAATATCTTAAAGGCAACAAGCAGAAAAAAGGCAGGTCACCTTCAAAGAAACAGTTAGGTTGTCGGTAGAGACCTATAAGGGTATTACCAGAAACGGAAACCAGAAAACGGTAGGAAAGTATCTTCAAAGTGATAAGAGAAAAGACCCGAGAATTGCATGTGCCACAAAACTGCTTTTAAGAATGAATGTGGAGGGATCCCTGGGTGGCTCAGTGGTTGAGCACCTACCTTCGGCCCAGGACATGATCCTGGGGTCCCAGGATCGAGTCCCACGTCAGGCTCCCTGCATGGAGCCTGCTTCTCTCTCTGCCTGTGTCTCTGCCTCTCTCTCTCTCTCTCTCTGTGTGTGTGTGTCTCTCATGAATGAATAAATAAAATCTTTTTTTTTTTAAAAAAAGGAATGAATGTGGAATAAATCAATTTTTAGATAAATATGATACATGAATGAAAAAAATAAACAATATGAAGGGTGCTATGCTTAAGCTTCTTTCTGGGCATCATACCAGGAACACTTTTTTGTGAAAAAAAAAAAAAAAAGATTTAAGCAAGAGTTTAACATTTACTTAGTTGAGTGACAAAGAGGGTTTTTGGTGTTCCTTGACTCCCTGGGAATTCAGGAAACAATTGAGTTATTGGTGGTTTAAAATGTCAGAGAGCAGTAATCACAATGTGCTTCCCACTCTCAATTACTTCAAGCATTGTCTGATTTTGAGGCTATTCTTGAGAACTAAAATGTTTTTCTAGTATATATTGTGCAGTTTCCACGTGCTCGGTATGACTAATGCATTAGTCACCAGTTACAATATGAGAGACTCAGGAAAAGATAGTCTTGGGCTCGGGAATGACTTTCTTCCCAGTCCTGTCCACCCCCATCCAACCAATTATTGTGTCCTGCCTGGGAGACCAGCTCTATTCCAGGCCAAGAGGCACTTCCAGAGTACAACCTGTTGCTTCCAGAAGCCTCTACTTCAGTAAAAACCTCCATCATCCTTCTTGGGCAGACGTTCTCCCAATATTTCTCATTCCTTTCCCTGTAATCTCTGGTCTACCAGTGGGGAAGTGTGTGAGCCCAGCTATTGAGAGAAGATGAAGGAGGTGACAAGAAAAAAAGTTAGGTTGGTTGACACAGCTTCAACAAAGGTATTTGAAGATGTAGTTTGTAATATGGAAAAGCAGGAACCAACCCAAGTAGCCACCGGTTAGGAACTAGCCACGCAAACTTCAGCATCTGAAAAAAAAAAAAAGGAATATGATCTTGCCATGACTGATGATAAATGCAAGCCTGCGTGGACGGTGGCTCCTTGTGGATATTGGGATCGCATCCAACTGCTTATGCAAACTTGTGTCAAACTGATAAACAGGTCTCAGACCCAATTATGCACGAGGGGTATGATAAGCAGCTAGAGAGCTAAGAATTAAAAACAAAAGAAAGAATTTTCTGACTTACTAGCAAATTTGTTTTTTACTCATACATTTATGGCAAGAGTGTTTTTAATGTTGTTTTCATTGCTCCTGTGATTTTTTACATGTTTTTCCATAGAAAAGACACATCTTTATTTAAAACAGCAGACTGAAAAAAAATGGTAAGTATATTCGGGTCTACATAGAAGACAGAAACCACACAGTAATTCCTACAAGGAAAATTAACTATATAAAGCATTATTAATAGGGCACTGGAGTAACAAGAGGTTGGCTGGTAAGAAGTAAAGAGAGCTCTAAAGAAAACAGTAATAACAGACACAGAGAACAGCTATCACCCTTACGGCTGAGATACAGTTGAAAGGAGAATCAGTGACCTAGTGTGGAAGAGGCCACCTCCTCCCAGGACAAAGATCTAGACCTTATGGGAGAGGGCACGGCCGTGGCTCTCTGGATGGTGGGGAAGCTCCTAAGGGGCTGCACTGTGGGACTTTCCAGAGACCTGCTGTCTGGAGGACTGAGACAGCCATCCATTGAGTGAAGACACCTTGCCCCAGACATCACTACAAACCCATCTAATGGGGTGCCAGGGAAACCATCCAAGGGGAGATACCCTACCTTTGGCACTCTATTGTCAACCTCCTATGGGGGTTCCAGCAGAAATCATTCACAGGGCTGCCCCTGGCCACCTGTCACTGCAGAAAGACCTGTGCACACTACAGGAGCCTGCCAAGGCAGGCCCACTGGAACCAGAAGGAGAAGCCCCACCCTTCACAACGGCCCTCTGGGACCCTCTACTGACAAAACCTAACAATGTAGTAGCTGGTGGAGGAGAACTGTTAATAGGGTCCAGGTCCATTACTGCAGAGCCAGCAATGAAGGGTGAATTGGGCTGTGAAAGGCAACAAATTGGCAACTTTCACAATGAATTAAGCTGATGGCCCTACCTGTGTTTATTCCAGACTGGAGGCCCCGGATTTTCCTATCAGAGAGCCAAGCCCGTGCCGGGAGCCTGGGCCGCTGATCAGACGACGGAGCGAGCCTTTCTGAAGGCCCACTGGCTTTCCTTATTAATCACTTCTGGTCTGCCCAAGGCAGCCTGGCCCAAACGAGTCTCCCAGCCTTGTTATCTAAAGTACATACCTAACGATAACAAATACGTCTTGCTAATGAGTTAGGAATACCGTGAGAAGGAGTTAAGAATAATGAACAATGAATGTGTCTAGTGGTTAAACCGATGCTACTGGGGATCCCTGGGAGGCGCAGCGGTTTGGCGCCTGCCTTTGGCCCAGGGCGCGATCCTGGAGACCCGGGATCGGATCCCACGTCGGGCTCCCGGTACATGGAGCCTGCTTCTCCCTCTGCCTGTGTCTCTGCCTCTCTCTCTCTCTCTCTCTCTCTGTGTGTGTGACTATCATAAATAAATTTTAAAAATTAAAAAAATAAATAAATTAACCGATGCTACTCACGGTCATAACATTTCTGCGATATGCAGTACATATGCAGCAAACAAGAGCCTCGGCCCCGAGCTACTTACCAATTGTGCGAGCTGGGGCAAATAACATCATCTCTCTGTGCCTCAGTTTCTCCACCTGAAAATGGGGATGATGACAGTACCTGTTTCGGGGGATTGTTGGGAGGAGTAAGCGAGTTCCTGGCAAAGCTCTGCAGACACAAGGTAGCACAGAGCACCTAGTAAGCACTTTATCTGTCAGGTATAATTATTAATATTTGAGAACAGACGCACCCAGACTGATACGTGCTGGGTGATCTCTCCCGCTCTCCTCCTACAGGATGTTGATCTCCCTCACAAATGCTGTTCCCCAGAGGCACGCAGGCGCGGAGCGACCACTGAGTCATGCTGTGTCGCTCAGCAGTTCCACCGGTCACGCAGGACACTGGCTTGCTCTTCTGTCATCAACACTGGACAAAGGGGCCGAGAGCCAAGACAAGTAAACTGGCCCCCGCAGAACTGATCCAAACGGCTCGGGGCCTGGCAGTACCAGCGCAAGAGCTCGAAAAGAAAAACAACCGAAAACAACGCACAGGCTTGTCTTTGTCACGACTGACCCAGCTCGCAGCCAGGCATGGAAACAGAGCAGCTTTATGAGAAAATGCCTTTCTTTCCACGCGGTAATTGAATCCAGTTGCGGATTGAGGGTGTACATTAGTGGGGTTTAAGAAAGGTCTGCTTCTCAGATGCATCTACTCCGGCTGAACAGTCTTTTCTTTCTATTAAATTCTCCTTGGGCGGGAGGGGAAGGGACATTCGCCGACAACATAATGCTCTGGAACCTGGCTCCCGCGCTCGGCCTAGGGACACCCATGCGATCCTTTGGGTGCTTGGGAAACTAAGCCCGTGGGTCAGGCCCAGGACGGTCCCTCTGGATGCTGAGTTCCACTTGGCAGCAAACAGTGTTTGGGGCACTTTTAGGGCAGCTGGATGTCCAGGCCCCGCTAGATCCACTTCAACATAGCTGGTGTCCCAGGGGGCTCGCCTTGTCCCATTGCCACCCCTCGCCTGGAGAACCCCTGCGGGGGGAGCCTGCTTGAGGCTAGGACAGGATGTCTCCGGGTCAGGCTGGTTGCGCCTCGTCCCGTGGCTGTCGCTGCCCGCTGACACCACGCTGTGCTCCGTCATTGAAACCAAGCGGTCCCTGTCCCCTGATCTAGCAACTGCCACGCCCGTGAGGACAGCAAGTCGCAGGCCAGCCCGCTGGAGACCCGCCCTGGAGCCCTTGGGGCACACATTCAGAGGCCTCAGCCAGAGCTGAAGCGCGCTTTGGAACATTTTGCAATTACTCTGGTTGGTCTGGCAGTGATGGAAAGAAGCTCCATGTGGCAGCAGAGGGGCCGCGGGCTAAGTCGCAGAGTCCGGCTCCCTTACGAGCTCCAAGGCGGGCGAGGCTCTTGGGCGCCCGTGGGGCCCGCCCTCCCACCAAAGGCTCCCCCCTCCCCCCGGGTGCAGGTCAGGGTGCAGGGCTGCGGGCGAGCGCAGGGGCGCGGGGGGAGGGGCGCCCACTGGAGGGGCCGCCCACGGGGTGGGGGCTCCCGGCGCACACCCGCCCCCCGGGACCCCGCGGCCCCCCGACTCTCCGCGGGGCTACTTCGAGGCCTGCTGCTCCTTTCCTGAACCAGTTGCACGAAGCAGGGAACGAGCGCCCCCCCCCAGGGCCTCCAGCGGGCGCGGGAGGCGGGGGCGGCCCCGGGAGCCCCGCGGGGAGGAGAAGGCACCGAGGGGCGCGGGCGCGGGGTCTCCGGGGGACGCGGGTGGGGGGGGAGGGCGGGCGAGCCACGACCCGGCCACGCGCGACGTCAGGGAGACGAAGGCCCCGCGTGGAGGGAGCTGGGGGGCGCAGGGACCCGAGGGCGGGGGCGGGGCGGTCACCCCGACCCGGAGGACGGAGCCCCGCGGGGGCGGCACCGTGAGGGGAAGGACAGGGGAGCCCCGCGAGGGAGAAGCCACGGGCTCGGGGTCTGGGGGTCTGGGGGTCTGGGGGGCTGGGGGGCTGGGGGGCTGGGGGTCCGCCGGCCCGGGCCCCGCGATGCTCGTCCCCACCCCGGGGCCCACTACTCCGCCGTCCCTCCCGGCTCCCCACTAAGTCCTCTCCCCACACTTCTGAAAGCTCCCGGGGAGGGCGGCCCGGGGGGGCCCAGGGGCTGAGCCCGCCTTCGGCCTGGGCGTGACCCCGGGGTCCCGGGATCGAGCCCCGCGTCGGGCTCCCCGCACCGAGCCTGCTTCTCCCTCTGCCTGTGTGTCTGCCTCGCTCTCTCTCTCTCTCTCTCAATCTCTGTGTCTCTCATGAATCAGTAAATGAATGAATGAATGAAGAAAGAGAAAGAAAGAAAGAAGAAAGAAGAAAGAAAGAAAGAAAGAAAGAAAGAAAGAAAGAAAGAAAAGAAAGAAAGAAGAAAAGAAAAGAAAAAGAAAAGAAAGAAAAGAAAGAAAAGAAAGAAAAGAAAAGAAAAGAAAAGAAAAGAAAAGAAAAGAAAAGAAAAGAAAAGAAAAGAAAAGAAAAGAACTCCCAAGGAACACCTGGCCCGCACTTGGCCGGGCAGGTGCAGGGAGCAGGAAAGCTGCGGGGGGGGGGGGGGGGGGGGGGGGGAGCGGGGAGGCTGCATGTCAAGCCCACCCTACCTCCTGTGGGCCTCAAAATAGTAGGGCGGCCCTGGCCTGGGGAATCCCGGCCCTCACCCTGTCCCTAGGATGGCCCGGAGGCCCGCGCGGGAGGACGGAGATCTCCATCCCTGGGAGGAGACCCCCCGCACCCCCCTCCGCGGGGAGGCCCGTGGTCACCGGAATTCAGAAGGCTTGGGGTGCTCGTGTCAGCAACTACCCGGTATCACAGTTGGGAGGGGCAGGCCCAACTCCAGGCCGCCCCACCCCCAGCCCCCCAGCTTTTCCCTTTGCCACCTGCTGCCCCTCTCGGGTCACAGACATCCGTGACACCTGGCCTGCGTGGATGAGCACAAGGTGCCAGCTCCCAGGGAAGGTTTTCCCGGAGTCGATTGGGGCTCCCACTGGCTCCACCAGCATTATGTTAAAAGGGATAAAGTAAAAGAGAAACATTGAAAGACCTCAGTATTGACATCTTTGCAGATTTTCTCAAATTGAGTGGGAAAGAGTTGAAAAAATGAAGGCAAAGGGAAATTATTTCTGGGAGCGAAATCCTGAAATTTCTGTTTCTTTGAGGCCAAGATTCCTAAACTAAAAACCCAGCCCCTCGAGTCGGCCCTGGGCTGGGCCCACAGCACTAGATGCTCAAGATACAGCCCTGGGTCTGTTTTGGGACCTCAGACTGTGGCCAATTACCCCCCAACCTGCAGCCACATGAGTTTCCTAGGCCACTAGAACAAATGCCCACAAACACGGTGGCTTAAACCAATAGAAATGTTTTCTTTCATAGCTTTGGAGGGCAGACGTCTGAAATCAGGAATCAAGGTGTTGGCGGAGCCGTGCTCCCTCCAGCGTTTGGGGAAGATTCCTTCCTTGCCCCTTGCAGCTTCGGGTGACACCAGGCATCCCTGGCTTGTGGCTGCATCTCCCATCTCTGCCTCCTCCTAGTTTTTCTGCCTCTTCTCTTCTGTCTCGGGTAAAGGATTTGGATTTCCAGCCCATTGGGTAATGCAGATGATTTTATCTCAGGAGGCTTTAACTACATCTAGAAAGATCCTCTTTCCAAATAACGTTGCATCTGCAGTTCCCAGGTTTTGGATGTGGACGTATCTTTTTAGGTGCCACCATTCTGCCCACTAGACACCCCGCATCTTCATTCTCCCCCTGCCTCTGGAGTCTTACACTCAATCTAGAAACATGGTCCAGTTGCCTCATCAAAAGAAAAATAAATTCTCTCCCGTTGACCCTTTCAAGCTGTGCCGTCCTTCCTTTTGTTCCTGCGCTCAGCTTCCAGTCTCTCTAAGGAGTAATCTGTATTTGTTACCTCTGTTTCAGAACTACCACTGTTCCCCCCCACCCTGCTTACTTTTTAAAAGTTTATTTTAAGCATACAGAGAAGTGTAGCGCATAATATGCCTTTTTTAAAAAAAACTTTTATTTGCATTTATCTTATGCAGAATTCACTCCTGGGCATAAGTTTTTTGTTTATTTTCTTCTGGGATGTCGTCTTCTTCTTCTGCAACCTCGTCTTCTGCTTTAGGAACAGTCTGCTCTTTTCCAGTAGAGATCATCTCAGTGTGGCAGGGAGAGCTCATGGGCGGGTTCATCTGAACACGGGCCCTCTTAAGTTCTAGGCCGCATCTTGGGGGCTTTGCTCACCTGGATGTACTCGATGATCAGAGAATCTATATCTAGACCCTTAGGTTCAGCATTACTCCCTGCAGTTTTAGGCACGTGCAGTAAAGATACAGCACTCTTGTTAGGCCACCGACCCCTGTCCAGCCCGTGTTTGGCCTGCGCACCCCTACCAACTCTACCATAGTGGTGATGGGATGGCACGCAGTGCTTTTGCAAAGTAATGTCCTTCAGATACTTGGTGGCTTTTTGGACGTACATACTCTTCATGGCCTGGGCAGCTTCACGTGTGTTCTTAAAGTGAGCACGAAGATTTGAACCTCTTGATTTGCATGATTTTGTAGGATTTTCTGGGTCATGTGAATAGAGGACCGTTTCCAGAGATCACCACAGGTCACTTATGGGAAGGGAGGGTTTTTTCAGTGTTTACATTTTTCTCCCACTTTTTACGGTAAAAGATGACATAAAGTTTGCCATTTTAGTCATTTTTAAATGTACAATTCGGGGGTGCCCGGCTGGCTCAGTCAGTTCAGTGACTGCCTTTGCTCAGGTCATGCTCCGAAGGTCCTGGGATTGAGCCCCACATGGGAGTCCCTGCTCACGGGGGAGCCTGTTTCTTACTCTCCCTCTGTTTGCTGCCCTCCTTACTTGTGCTCTCTCTCTTTCTCTATCAAATAAATAAAATCTTTATTAAAAAAATAAATATACAATTCAGTGGCATTAATTATAGCCACTTACTTTTCAATGTTTTATAATTTGGTTTTGACCCTCACCACTGACCTATATGCATTCACTCAGAGATCAGCAGCTTCCATCCTCAACCTTCTCTGTCCCTTTACCAAATTGAATATTGCTGACCAATTCCTTCTTAGAACTCTTCCCTTAGCTTCCCGGACCCTTGTTGTTTTCTGGTTGGACTATTTCTCTAATCCTTTCCTCCCATTCCCTAAATCAGTACTCTTCAAGGACCTGCCTGGCTCCCCCAGGTGAGATTGATTTCTCCCTTAGAAACCTCTCATATTCTCATCCAGTGTTATGGCTCCAACCAGCCCCTCAATGCAGGTGACATGGTCTAAAAGCTAATAGTGCTTCTCTCTCTGCCTGTGTCTCTGCCTCTCTCTCTCTCTCTCCATCTCATGAGTAAATAAATAAAGTCTTAAAAAAGAAAAAAAGAAAAAGAAAAGAAATGCCTGGGTGGCTCAGTGGTTGGGCACCTGCCTTTGGTCCAGGTTGTGATCCTGGAGTTCTGGGATCGAGTCCCACATAGGGCTCCCTGCCTGGAGCCTGCTTCTCTCTCTGCCTCTCTCTCTCTGTCTTTCATGAATAAATAAATAAAATCTTTTTTAAAAAAATAAAAATAAATGCTAATAGTTGAATGGGGTGCCTGGGTGGCTCAGTGGGTTAAGTTCCCAACTCTTGATTTCGGCTCAGATTTTGATCTCAGGGCATGAGATTGAGCTCCACATCAGTCTCCATGCTCAGCGAGGAGTCTACTTCAGACTCTCTCCTTCTCCCTCTGCCCCCCTCAAGTAAATAAATCTTAAAAAAAATAAAATAAAAAACTTGGCTAATAGTTTGAGGCTCTGAGTTGTAAGTGCACATATCTGGCTGCCTTCTAAACAATCCCACTTACATATCCCATGACACCCCAAACTCAACATGTCCAAAAGGGGTCTCATGGTCTCTTCTTTTAAACATGTTGCTTCCTCCGTGTTCTCCCCACATTTGCACATAGCACTGCCGTCCTCCACCTCACCCTGTGTGGAAATCTTGGCACCGCCTTTGCCTTCCATATGCCCTCTGATTCCGTGACTTCTGTCTCTGCAGCAGCTTTCCCCTGCCCCCATGCCATCTCTTCCACATCTCTTCCAACACTCTCCAGATGCTAATGCCCGCCTTCCTGCTTTAGCCCGGCAGACTCTAGTGGACCTCTCCCAGACCCTGCCTCCACTCTCTCTCTATCCCATTCTGTTGCACATATTGTTAATAAATTGTCCTCCCTAAAACACAGTTCTGGTCCACCTCACAAAAAGCCCTCAATAGCTCCCACTGCTTTGAAAATAAAGCCTAACCTCCTCAGCTGAACCTTCAGTGGCCTCCCTGAACTGGCCCTGACCTCCTCCTGACCGCCACATCCTCTCCACTCCAGCCAAACCGATGAGGGGTCTGTCCTCTGGACACATCCCACACTTCCTTTCTTACCTTACCCCATTCAAAATATGGGTTTCATGGTCTTCTAAAAGACCTCTTTTCTTTCTTTTAAAATATGAGTAACAAAAGAAGAGATGCCGACTAAAGAGAAGACTGCCAAATTCCGCCAAGTGGAATCTCCCACCTCTTATTTCCTGTACCAAACAGAAAACATACCCCAGATTACTCTTATCTGACAGGGTTACAAACAGAGCTTTGTTTGCCCATGGAATTCGCCAGCTTGGAGTGGAACCATCCCCTTTTGAGGACTCCAACGTTTTCTCGGTGACTCACCTGTCAGGAAAGCATCAACTTTCCTGCTCTGAATTTCTGTAACAGAAAGGGGACTCTGGTAGCAGATACAATGGTAACAGACACTATCACTGCCAACCTGAAATCTTGTGACTGAGAGTTTCGGGAAGCTAAATAACATTAGAGATGTGATGCAAAAAATTAAAAGAAAACCAGCCCACAGAAATCAGTGAAGGTACAAAGAGAACAGACTATAAAGTGCTCCACTGGGTGCTTCCTTCTTGGGCATTTCAGTTCCCAAGCCCTTGGCCTGCCCAAGAGATGGCAAAATGCTCTTACGAAGCCCATACACACCTCACCAGTCCAGGCACACCAAAAGGAAAGAGTTCTTTTGGAATACCCAGGTGTGGCAGCCTTTAATCCATCTGAAAAGACCCAAGTCGTGCATCTTTTGGTCTATACAATATCTGAAATTTGAGATTCTTCTTTTAAATCCCTTGTCCATTTAGTGCTATTTCTGTCCCTGTGGCCTTTGAGATGTTCAAAAGCAACTGAAGCTGTGGCTTCTGAAGCTGCAGAAGCACTTTGAGCACTAAAATCCCTCTGAAATTCAACCAAACACAAATTTAGGGAATTGGATATTTTCTTAGTGGAGAAGGATACTCTGACGTATACAATCTAGTCTTTAATTATGTAATGGGAGCTACTAGGTGTGTTGCTCTGGGAAAATTATTGACCCTCTGTAGGCCCCTCAAATGGGATGATTACGTTACTTTGCAGAGTCCTAGTAAGATTAAAAATAACATGTAAAGAGCCTAGGTAGGGCAGGACCTGGCACTAAAAAAGTTCTCCTTAATAGTGAAATTATTTTTAACACTGTAAATCTGATTGAAAAAGAAGATGAGATTATCCTTCATTTAGAATCCTCTTTTGTTTAGAAGACACATAAGGGATTTTTCTTTGAAGAAAAAACTGTAGTATTAAATAAACTATGTATTAATGTATGCCCTTCAGATTTGTGTCCATTTAATAGTATTTATTTACTCACACCTCCAATATGACTCTGGCACTTCCTATACTCAAAAGCAAAATCTTCCCATAATCCATTTTGTCATACTTTCTTCTGCTCTATGCAAGGAGCATTCCACAATTTTCCTGAGATAGATATTTCCAAGATATTCCCACCATTCCCAGAACAGAGACCGATTTTCATGTAAGGTTCCACCTCTCCCCAGCTTTTAGCTCCTGTGGGCTGGGTAAGGCTTCATTCCCAGCTCCAGGGCTTGGGAAGTGCCCCAGATATAGCCAATCAAAACATCATATACTCCAGCCACAGACATTGGTTCAGAGATGAGCATGTGATGTAAATCAATCCAGTGAGAGAGTCGCTAGGGAATTGTGGGACCACTAGGAAAGACAGTCTTCTCCATAGTAGGTGGAGAAATCTGAGAGGGTGTGAAGCTGAGGCCACTGCAGCCATGGTATCATCGCATGGCAGCTAGGAAGCTAGCATGAAGGCAGGCAGAGCAATGGAGAGAAGGTTCAAAGCCTTAAGACAGAACAGGATTTGAGCATGGGGAGAATAATCCAGAGTTGAAATGATGGAAGAGGCAAAGGATGAAGAAGTTAAAGGGTGAAAGAGAAGAGATAAGAGGACACTAGAAAAAGGAGTAGATGAAACAGGTAAATAGGAGGAAGAAAAGGACAAGAGCAGCTTCTCCAGCCTTCTGTGAGGTCCACCCCTTTCTGTTCCTCTACTTCTTGTCTTCACCTACTATTTATTCAACTAAGAATATGTATTACTTGTGGGGTAAAAAGGAGATAAAATAGCCAGTGTTAAGGCTTCAGCTGGGGTGGAGCTCAGCTGCTACTGATTTGGTGTGAAGGGCTCTTCCCAGGAAAGTCAGATACCCCACTCTATCCTCAGCAGAGGCATTACCAGTGGCTCTCCCGTGGGACTGACCTGGACAGCAGCTGTCAGAGCCTAGGGATGGTCCCAAAGCAGAGCTTGGACTCAAAAACCACCCTTCTGCTGAAAAGGGACACATAGCATAGCATATGAGGCCTTTCCTTGCTGGACCAGGTCACTCCTGTTTTCCTTCCAGGCAGATAGGCCATGCACTACAGAACAGCCAGCTGCTGAGAAAAGGCACCAGTCCAAGGACCAGGATGCTGGGAGTTTCCCAGGAGCAGGATAGAGAGGACGGATGGTCTCATGAGCCTCTTTCTGGCCTCATTAGCACCTCACACACTGCTGGGAACCGAGCACTAAGATGAAAAGTCTTCACAAATATAATTGTGCCTTTAAGGGGAAGACAGTTTTTGTTTGGGTTTTGTTCTTAAGACATTAAAGCTTTTTATTTTTCTTAAACACTCTTCCCAAATGTACTATACTAAATCTACTTCCTCCAATGGTAGTAGATCTCTTAGGCAGATCCACAATTTTTCAGTTGTTTTCAGATATTAAACCTCAGTAGAATTTCCAAACTCGGTTCTGTTTCATATTCTCACCTCAACTCCCCTGTGTAAGCTGGACCTTGATGGACTGAAGGTCTAATTTTCAGCCACTTCCTGCTCCTACTTTCTCCTTCCAGGTTGGGTTCCTCTAGTGTGTTGGACTGAGAGTTAGGACAGGGAGAGGGCAAGGGTATTATACAAATAGATGCCTAGTAGTGGTGGCTGCTTCACTGGCAGACCTAGACTGACTGTTGATGCCATCTGGAAAGTGGACACCCCAACACTGGCTCCATATGGGAGGTACATGTGAGTTCTTCAGAGAGACGTGCAGGGCAGGGATATGGTAAATCCAGGCTGAAGCCTTCCATGCTCTTCAGCTCCCATCACTGAAGGTATACCTATACACTCTTTGAGCTCCAGATCCCTGGGGAATAGGACAGACCTGTCTTAGGATGTGAATGGAACAAATCCAGCTACTTCCTAAGTAACATGCACATGAACCACAGAGAACTCATTTCCTACCCTTGACAAACTGGACCTGGTCAAGTTTCTCCTTGCAACCCTTCTTTGTGCCTTCCCTTCTTTCTCCAAGACCCTCCTCTGCTCCGAATGATGTACTGGTAAATCAGCAAATCCTCTTCTTACTCAACTGTCCAACTGGAGAACTACTTTCACCCTGAATCTTTATTACTGATTTTCTCAGAAACCCTTTACTGGAGAGAAAATATTTATCTATTTCTCATCCTGACAGGAAGGGGAGGAATTGCCTCTCCTCATACCACTGTACTCCAATGACTCTTAGATTGACTTCTTTCTCTTTCCCCATCTTTTTACATAGAAGATGGTGGTTGGTGGTAACAGGGCTCCATCTATCTCCTCTTAGGAATCCTTGGTTCTCTGGCTTCTGTGGATATTGTCTTGAATATTGAGTAATTCTCTTTTCTCACTCTTGGGTCCTCGTACCTGGGTCCAGGGCAACAGAAAGAGTCCCACCTAAAAGCTTGTTACATGTTTAAACTAAATGAAGTTCCATTTCCAGAGTTCTCCATCCTTTAGTATAGAGGTATTGTTTATCTGATATCATTTTCCTTCTGCATGAAGGATTTTCTATAACACTTCTTTCAGTACAGGTTTGCTGGTGATCAATTCTTTCAGGTTTTTTGTGTCTAAAAACGTCTTCTTTTCACATTCATTTTTTTTAAAGAGATACTTTTGCTAGGTATAGAATTCTAGGTTGACAATTTTTTTCTTTCGGCACTTCAAAGATTATTGTCCCTTTGTCTTGCAACTTACTTTATCTCTGACAAGAACTCTGCTTTCATCCTTACCTGTGTTCCTCTGTCCATAACATAACTTTTTTTTCCCTCTGACTACTTTTAAGATTCTCTCTTTTCCATTGGTTGAGCAATTTGATTATCTTGTGCCCTGATACAATTTTATTCATGTTTCTCTTGCTTGAATTTCACTCTATTGAGTGCTGGATATTCTTTTATCTTTAAAATATTGGGGGGATCCCTGGGTGGCGCAGCAGTTTAGCGCCTGCCTTTGGCCCAGGGCGCGATCCTGGAGACCCAGGATCGAATCCCATGTCGGGCTCCCAGTGCATGGAGCCTGCTTCTCCCTCTGCCTATGTCTCCGCCTCTCTCTCTCTCTCTCTCACTGTGTGCCTATCATAAATAAATAAAATAAAATAAAATTAAATTAAAAATAAAATAAAATATTGGGTGTTCTGGGCCACAGTTAAGTTACTTGGAAATAGTTTGGTCCTTTCAAGGCTTTCTCTTCTGAGTACTCTACTCAATGCCCCCATGAATTACAAAGTTGTCAACTTTGGCTGGTGGGGATAGGGACTTTTCCTGTCTTAGGTGAGCTCTAGGGAGTTGTTCCCTCTAATCCTTGTGAGTGGTTCTTTCCCTGGCCTCATAGAGTTCCCTCACATGCCATGTGCTGACCAGTACTCAGCTGAAGACTTGGAGAGGTTGCTCTATAGAACTCCTTGGTGTTCTCTGTGTACAGTTCTCTCCTCTCCAGTATTCTGTTCTGTAAATTCTAGCTTCATTGGTCTCCCTGGGATCCCAGATCCAACTCTCTACTCAGGACTACTGCTAGGCTCTACACTGTGGCCTGGAAATTCTCTGAAGTTGGTCAGCTGGGGGCAGTCACAGGATTTGCTTCAGTTGTTTCCATTTTCCCAGGAATCAGTGTCAGGCACTGCCGGTGGTCCAATGTCTGAAAATCATTGGTTCAGTTATTTTTCTGGTTTTTCACTTGTTTTAGGATGCTGGCATGAGTGTACATTTCCTAGAATTCCTGGAATCTGAATGCTAGCTCTTAGATGGGCTTTAGAAATTAGCTCAACCTGCACCTCCCATTTACCAGCAAAGAAACTGAGATGGGGAAAGGGCCTGCCTTTGTTTGGCCGACTCTAAGCTGGGCCACTTTTCTTAACTTCAGATAAAAGTTGTTTTGAGGGCAGCCCCAGTGGTGCAGTGGTTTGGCACTGCTTGCAGCCTGGGGTGTGATCCTGGAGACCCGGGATCGAGTCCCACATCGGGCTCCCTGAATGGAGCCTGCTTCTCCCTCTGCCTGTGTCTCTGCCTCTCTCTCTGTGTCTATGAATAAATAAAAATAAAATCTTAAAAAAAAAAGGAAAGTTGTTTTGAAATAAATGAGCTCCCAGGAGAAAAGAAGGAGCCTGAGGAACTTCAAATCAAGGCTCCTGTGTGTCAAAGGAGTAAGTAGAGTCAGTTGCTCTCACTGTCCTCATCATTTCAACATTTTCCATGTTTAGTGCCTGGAATGATGTTGGCCCCTTACCTCAATTTTGGCATTAATGAAGAGGCTTTCATTCCTTCCTGCCATCCTCTACTGCATCAGACTCCTAGAAGGATGCTGTGGAATCTCAGAACCAGGAAGAGGCAGATAGTAGAACTGGAATTGGAGCTCATATCTCGGAGCCTGAAGGGATCGTCTGAAGCAAATGCATCATTGTATAGACAAGGCAAGAGACCAGACAGGCTCGCCGGTGCACCCAACAAGGGCAAATATCTTGGTTTTGCGCGCGGATGCCCATGTCTGAGAGACAACGTGTTTCAGTTGTTAAACAGCTCTTCATGATGTTGTATTTTCAATAGATGTTCACTTCACTATGTTGTTTATGTGCAGGAACCACTTCACACCCAACTGAGTTTCTGTGTTAGACACTTCTCCAAGTAGTTTTGTCCATGTTTTCTGTGCACTTATAACAGTCTGTTTTGCTTGTTTATTCATGCAGCAGAGTGAAAATTCCCAACAGAAACCTGGGGTCACAGTGAAAGGAAGTTTTGGAGAGGAGGACCAACGCCAGAGAGGAGGAGGAGGAAGGAAGGAAGCAATGAAAGCCATAAGCCCATTTCTCAGGTCACTTCAAAAGCCTCCAATTCAAGACACTGAGCAGATAAGTATCTATTTTTCTTTGCTTAGGAACTGCCCCTCCCCATTTACTGCATTACAATACTAAGCACATGCTTCTCAGCACGTAAAAAGCCAGGGACGGTCCAGGTTTTGATGCAGGGGGCAAACTTTGCTTTGCCTTGTTGACCAGCCATCACAATGGGGCCTTTCATTGCAGAAGCACATGGTTCCGGGCAACGTGACCTAAGAGCTGGCAAGGGCTCTGGGCGGCACAAAGGAACGGAACTTGTCTTTGTGCTGGGAGTGCAGTGTTAGTATTTGCAGTGGCCCCTCGGTTCAGGATGTGGGCACTGGTCTGTGCCACTCAGTGGCACCTTTACCCTGTTCCCACACCTCTGCAACCAATGGGTGGCCAGAGTGGGCCAGGTTCCTGGAAGAGGAGGTGGGGCAAAGTCCACCTGGGGAGACACACTTGTGTACATCTAAGGCAATTCTCCAGTGGTCAGAAAACTCCTCTGTGCAGATTGTGGTCATTATTTTCACTTCCTTGGTGAGCATGTAAATTTTTAGAGAGAGTTAAAATCTGAAAGTGGAGCATTTTCACATTGGCCAAAGTGGGGAGATAAAATTGGGTCATCGGGAAGAGCCTCGTGGCAAAATACATCTCGTATCCCACTGAATGAAGAACTATTTCAAACACTGTCCTTAAGGCAATTTAATGGGTGCTACTTAAGACCCCTCACACTGTCCCCTACTGCATGAAGTGGTGTCTCCAGGGACTTTTTAGCTCACTCCTCAGGAAAAGGCCTCCATTTGGACGAGGTGGAGGCAGGCAGCAGGGGACAGCTGGACTGGAGTAGGGTTCTATCCATGGACTAACCTTCACTTCTTCCTCAGGGCAGCAAAATACTAACCTGGCCTTCTTCAGACAGCAACCCCCAAACCTGAGGAGGTCCTGATGTGTTTTCCAAATGTCAGTTCATCATAGTCAGCACGGTTTGGGGGCCTGACTGGAAATGGTGCTCATCATCCGGAATTAACTAAACTTCTACTACACGTACTGCAGACGTGCTGCTATCCTCCAGTATCACCATTTCACTGAGAACCAGTCACCAAGAACTATTAATGACAAGGTAAATGAGGTTTATCCAACCCTGTAGTACTTTTTATTAGGCTCTTCCATGCAGTGTCTCGTTTAATGTTCACAACACCATTGGGGTGGGTGGGTGGGGGACCAGCCTCTTACAGAGGAGGAGATGGCTTCAGGGAGTCAAGAGGCCCAGGATCACAGGACTAGAGCCAGGGCTCCCGCCCAGCAATCCACCCACCACGCACTTACCCACCAGCTGTGGTAGGAGCCAAGGAATAGGGGCAGGAGGCAGAAAACAGGAAGAGGCAGGAAGGCGAGGTTGTCATGAAGGTTGTGGCTCAGGCGACATCCCTGTGAATCTCTCAGAGCCCGATGGTGGGGGATCCCTCTCCACTACCCCAGGCAGAGAGACCAGGGAGAGAAAGACAAAACACAAAAAACCAAAAAAAACTCCTGCTCGAAAAGAAGGAGCCAGCAGAGGAGTGTCGATGGCCCCGCATGGGTGAGGCGCTGGTTTATGCTCTTTGTCTCCCCCCTCCCTGGCTAAGTCCCCCCCCCCCCCCCCGTCCCCCTGGCTAAGTCCCCCCCAACACCCCTCGCTAAGGCTCCCCTGGGCTCCTGGCTAAGGCCTCCCCTGGCTAAGCGCCCCCGGCCCCTGTGGCTAAGACTCCCCACGAACCCTGGCTAAGGCCCCCCCCACCCCCCTGGCTAAGGCCCCCCGGCCCCCCTCGTTAAGCGCCCCCTGGCCCGGGCGAGCCTGGCCGCAGGACGGCTGAGCGGAGACCCGCTGCTTGCCGCTCGCCAGGCTCTGCGGGTGGAGGAGGACGGAAGGCAGACGGACAGACGGACGGACGGATGCTGAGGCTTCCAGGTTAGGCGAGAACACAGAACAAAGAACAGGTTGCAAATGATTGTTCTGAAATAGCTACTCCCAGGCCCCTACAGCCCCGGGCACGGCGGGGTGGGGGGGTCCGGGGGGTCCGGCTCCCCTGCAACCGCCGCCGCCGCGTTTTCCTGGAGGCTCTGAGAGCATCAGGCTTTAAAACACAGGTGCGGGACGCCGGGGTGGCTCAGCAGTTGGGCTTCTGCCTTGGGCCCAGGGCACAATCCTGGGGACCCAGGATCGAGTCCCACGTCGGGCTCCCTGCATGGGGCCTGCTTCTCCCTCTGCCTGTGGCTCTGCCCCACCCCCTTTGTGTCTCTCATGAATAAATAAATAAAATCTTAAAAAAAAAAAAAAAGCAAAGACCATTAAACTTACAGAAGAAAATTTTTAAAAAATAAATAAAAAATAAAAAAAAAATAAAACACAGATGCGCTGTTTGCTGCGGTGTTGGGGCGGGAGGCCGCCAGCCCGGGGCCGGGTCGGGGGACCGGGGCCGAGGCCGAGCTGCCCCGCGCCCCGGTCCGCCTGCGCCCCGCCGACCCGCGTCCTGGGGGCGTCCCGGTCACCGAGGCCGCATCCCGGGGGCATCCCGGTCACCGAGGGCACCAGACTGTGAAGGCGGTGGGAGCTGGCACCACGGAGCCTCCCCAGGGGCTCTGAGAAGCTCAGCGTGGCGATGGCAGGGGCCTGGGGCCAGGTGCGTCCGCGCCCGCCTAGGCCCGCACCTGCGGGGAGCCTGGCTCTGCGGGGCGGGGGGAGCCCCCTCATCGCCTCCGGGAGGCAAACCCTAGACGCGGGCAGATCCTTCTGCCGTGAGCCCTGGGCGGCGCCTGGCGCCTGCAGGACACGGGCTCCCGGGGGTCCAGCTGCAAACCTGGCCCGGGGCGCGGCCTGCGGCTCCGCACGCACAGGCATTGCCGCCTAAGGCCTGCTGGCCCTCAGGGGTCCTGACCACCACTGAGCTGTTCACCTGGCTTCAAAGGGAAAAAATAAAACATACATACATACATACATAAATACAGGATAGCGCCTAGTGTATTTTTAATGAAGCTGAATTTGTTCAATTTCGGAGAACTACCATTTGTTCTAGGATTATGTCCTTTCTACTCTTTTTGGTAGAAAGGACTTATTTTTAAGAAACAGATGGGACAATGTAATAGATGATAACATTTGTGGCTTTTTTTTTTTTTTTTGTCAAAGCAAAATATGGCAATACTATGTTGGTCTTCCCTTTTGTCTGTGAGTTTGGTTTTTGTTTTGTTTTTTGTTTTATGTGTGCAGTAGCTTAAGGATAGTCACAAATTCTTTGGCGTGTCTCCCATTGAGAGGTGCATCTAATTCGTCTCCCCTTGAATCTGGGGGCTGGCCTTATCGATTCACTTGGCTAATAAAATAGAGTGGGCATAACTAATAGTTGAGAACTTCTGCAACTAGG
This sequence comes from Canis aureus, assembly GCF_053574225.1. Taxonomy (NCBI): domain Eukaryota; kingdom Metazoa; phylum Chordata; class Mammalia; order Carnivora; family Canidae; genus Canis; species Canis aureus. The sequence continues at coordinate 5,328,554 of NC_135617.1, read as the reverse complement.
TCATAGGAAGCCTTGCAGCTTCCTCCTAGGCTTTCTGGAACACTTACTTATGGAACCCAACTGCCATGCTGTTGGAATGCCCAAGAAGCCATGAGGAGAGGCCCATAGAGAAAGGAAGCAAGGCCCCTGGCCAGTACTGGACGAGGTCCTAACTGAGCCAGCACCAACCTGCCAGACGTGGAGCGAGCCCTTTTGGAAGAGGATCCTTCAGCTCCAGTTGAGCTGCCACAACCTATACTTACATGGATCAGAGATGAATTCCACCAACCTTGCCCGAACTGCAGATTTGTGAGGAAAATAAATAATTTTTGTTGCTTCAAACCACTGAGTTTGGGAGTGATTTGGTACACAGAAATAGATAACCACAACAGCTTGTTTGTCTAAACAGTTTGTGAAATTCAAAAATCCGAGAACTGCTGGTTCATGTTGTTTGTTAAACATCTATATTGGGCCGAATAATGGGTCCCCCCCCCTCCCCGCCGAGAAGTCCATGATCTAATCTCCAGCATCTGTGAATATGTTCTGTTACACAGCCAAGGGGAATTAAGGTTACAGATAGAATTAAGATTGCCAATCAGACCTTAAAATGGGGAGACTTTTCTGGATTATTCGGGTGGACCCAATCACAGAGGTCCTTCAGGGCAGAAGAGGAGGTCAGATGAAGGATGAGAACTTGACCTGCTGCTGCTGGCTTTGAAGATGGAAGAAGGACTACAGATGGCCCCTCGAAGCTGGAAGAGGCAAGAGAACAGAGTCTTCCATAAAATATCCAGAAAGGAACGCAGCCCTGCCAACCCCTTGATTTTAGCCCAATGAGGACCTGTGTCAGATTTCTGAGTTCCAGACTGTGAGAACATACATCTGTGTTGCTTACAGGCACTAAATGTGTTGTAATTTGTTACAAAACCCTAGAGAATGAATACAGTGCCTAGCCTGTGCTACTATGTACCCTTGACCTCTTAGGGTCAGAATAGATGGTTAAATCTACTTGAAGATCTTGTATAGCCCCTATTTTAGAGATATAGAAGCCTAAAGATTCTAAGGTCAAACAGCTAATTTGTAACATAGCCAGGACTAGAACTTAGGTGCTCTCAAATTTAAACTCCTTGAGGAAAGGAAATTTGGGGGATGATGGGGACTTCTGTTTGGTTCACCACTCTGTCCTCAGCATCTAGAACAGTGCCTGGCACATGGTGGGGTTTTGTTTTGTTTTGTTTTTCTGGTGGGTATGTTTTGAATGAAAGAGTAAAAATCAATTCCTACATGCTCCGCTGTAGTAGCCATTTCCTCCAGCAAAGTCACCAAAGGACAAAATCCATAGCTTCGTTAAAAATAAACAGGGCAGCCCAGGTGGCTCAGCGGTTTAGCACCGCCTTCAGCCCAGGGTGTGATCCCGGGGTTCCGGGATCGAGTCCCACGTCCATCTCCCTGCATGGAGCCTGCTTCTCCCTCTGCCTGTGTCTCTGCCTCTCTCTGTGTATCTCTCATGAGTAAATAAATAAAATCTTAAAAAAAAAAAAAAATCTCCATCACATCTTCTGTTTTACATCAGATTATGTGGCTTTTAACTATGTTCTGTGTTTGAAGCCCATCATTCGCTTAATTTTAATTATAAATTATATATTTTTATATAGATACATGGCCCAAATTTTTTTAAGTATGAAAGAATACAATGAAAAACAAATCTCATTTTCATCCCAGTCTTTACGGGTCACCACAGTTACCATGTTCTCATGCATTCTCCCAGACATCAGGCCATATCTTTGAGACTTGAAGCTGAGCAGTTTTATGTCCACGGTAGTCACTGGATTTTTACATTCTTGGCACCTCTCTTGTCATTTGTTACTTTGGCTCTGAAAGAATCTGAGCTACTCCCTATTTTTGGACAAGACCCACCCAACAAGCCTCACCTGGCCCGAGGTGGAGGTCAGGGGTCTTCTGTGGTGCCAGGGCTCACCCAGACCTCTGGGAATAAGGTCTATGGTGGTTATTTAGCTCCAGGGCTGGTTAGTTGGGGCCCAGGCGACTCTGATGGTGTGTCCCACATGCCAGAGCTGGTGGAAGAGACATGAAGATCTCAGAGGTGCCCTCCTGACACTCTCTATGGAGGTTGATGTATACACGATATCCTGCTTCAACCCCTGGGCACTGATTTAGTTCAAGAGGCAAACTGGCTTCTTTTCATGAACCACCCAGTCCAAGGGGTAGCGGGTGATTATCTCAAAATGCTAAGTGAAAGGGACGCCTGGGGGGCTCAGTGCTTGAGGATCTGCCTTTGGCTCAGGTCATGACCCCGGGGTCCTAGGATCGAGTACCACATCGGGCTCCTTACAGGGAGTCTGCTTCTCCCTCTGCCTGTGTCTCTGCCTCTCTCTCTGTGTCTCTCATGAATAAATGCATAAAATCTTACCCCAGAAAAAGATGCTAAGTGAAAAGGTGGAAGCAAGGAACTGTAATGCCCGTCAGCCTTCCTCAGACATTCCACCCCAGCCCAGGCGAGAAGCCCTATTACACTCTCTTAGCACTGCACGCACCACCCCTTGCAGCTCTGTCTCCCCTTACTTGCATTTACGATACTATCACACCAAAAAAAGTTTGCAGCAAGTACAACTAATTACAGTGTAAGTATTTGATTAAAGTCTAAGAACACGTCATTTAGACTAGAAGCCTCCTGAGGGCAAGGACGGTGCCTCTTTGTCTCATGACTGTATCTCCACCCCTAATGCGCTTTGTGGCAAGTGGGTGCACAACACAAATGTGCTGAGTGAGTAATGAATGAGCCAAGAGCCAACCTTCGTGCCGAACGCCAGGCACCCACGAGGGCTCGATAGGTACTTATTCTTTCAGTTCTTACAACAGCCTTATGAAAACAGGCTGTAGTAGTATCCCCCTTTGCATAGAAGGAAACTGAGGCAGAGGAGCTTGAGTAACTTGGCCCTGACTGCACGGCGAATGGCAGCCTGGCCCAGAGCCGACCTGTTCAACCACCACATGGCACTGCCTTTCAGTGAAGTTCGGGGCAGGCGCCCGACAGCAGAGGCGCAGAAGCCACATGAAGGAACCAGAGCTCGTGGGGCCCAGAGAGGAGCAGCAGGTGCAAGTCCGGGGGCTCGGGAAGCAGGGGAGAGCCGCGCACCAGTCGCCGGGCGGCCCATCCCAGGGCGGCTGAAAGCCTGACCTTCAGGCCTAGGGGTTTCTGCTCCCATTCCTCCTGCGCGCCTGGCCTCGACGGGAGGCCGAGCCTTTGCAGGAGAGGACGGGCAGGGCCAGCTGCCTCAGGCCCAGGCCTCACCCCACGGTCAGCCTCAGGGGACTGCGGACACAGGCACCCTGCCACCGCCCAGGCCCTGGCCTCAGTGGGCCTCTGCAGCCTCCTCTGCCTGCCCCGGCGGCTCCGGGCCCGCCCGCCTCCCCGGGCCCCAGGCCTCTCATACCTGACTCGCCCCATAAATGGGCTCTTCTCACTCTCAGTTTCTGTCTCGTGGCCTCTTCCCCATCAGCCACCCTCCAGCCTCCCACTGGGCTTGTCAGAAGTTTCTTTTTTTGAAAGATTTTATGTATTCATGAGATGCCCAGAGAGAGGCAGAGGGAGAAGCAGGCTCCCCGCGGGGAGCCCGATGCGGGACTCGATCCCGGGACCCGGGGTCGCGGCCTGGGCCCAAGGCAGGCGCTCCACGGCTGAGCCCCCCAGGGGCCCCTTGTCAGAAGGTCCTGAGGCAGCAGCGGCAGCCCTCGCATTAGTGCTCCTCCCAGTAAATGGGATCCAGCACCTCCTCCCTTTCCGTTGGGGTGTCCTGTGCGCTGCTCCTTGCCATTTTGTGTGCTGTGCATGGGAGCCGCGGCCCGAGCCTTACCTGCGTGAAGTCAGCCAGGCTGCAGCATGGGGTTCTTGGGTATTTGTGATTCAGCCCGGAGCCCAAGCACCCAACCAGAGCTGTTCTTTGACAGGAATCCAGAGGCAGTTTCTAGGTCTGGTGGAGAGATGGCTTCACAGTGTGGGCCTCAGCCTGCAGGAGGACCTGGAACTCTCCGCAGTTGGTCCCCTGAACCGGCTCTGGGTCCCTTTGCCAGTGACCTTGAATACGAGCCCCTGGTTGTCCTCTTCTACAGTCATTAGCACTCTGGACATAGAAGCAAATGCATTCTTGTTAAAGGGATTTGGGGGCAGTGTCACACGGATGGGGAGGCATTTGGGCCCACGTAGAGAGAGGGAAGGACCCCGCCCATCGCAGGCCCGGCTCTGCCCCAGCCGGCGCCCTGCTCACCGTGGCATCAGCGCCAGCTCTGTGGTCGGCCCCACGCACCTGCTCTCCAAGTGAGCCCACTCTGGTCCCAAGTGAGGAGCGAGAGGCTGTGTCACCAGAGCTGCGAGCCGGGGTTCCGGGGAAGATAGGAGGTTACTAAGGTGAAAAAGCCTTCTCTTTACCAACCATCATCCCCTTCTCCAAATGCAACCCCAAACATAAAGTAAGATATGAAATTAAATAAAATGTAGGATCCCTACGGGGGCGTTCAGAGGCAGACCAGTTCTCCCCAGCAGACGCTACTCCAAAAGCACAAAAACCTCATTCTGTTTTGGTGCGAGAGCAACTGTCTGTTCATAATAATGTTCAAGGTCCCTGCTGAGAATGGGGAATGAATTAAAATACTTGGGAATTTCTCTTCTCTGCAGGGGCCATGCCATTTTTTAAAAGTGCCATTTTGAGGATTTCGCGATCACGTTTCCTTTAAAGAGGAGGTAGGTCCCTTGACTCATATCCATGTGCAAACGCTCCCAGCCCCCATCGTTTGGGAAAAGTGGCTCCTCCGGAGGGTTGGGGGGTTGGGAAGCCCGTGGCCGTCCTGTGGCTGAGAACTGTGCCTCCCCTGCCTGTTGAGGGAAAGAGGAGAGGGCATCCTGTCACACTTACTGTATCCAATTTCTTTGCTCCGTGCTTTCATTTTATCTTTTACTTTGTAGAAAATGAGAAGTGTCTTTTTTGTCTTTGTGAATCTTTCATCCAAACCAGCATTTCTTCTACTCTCTGGCTACTCCAGAAAAATACGGAAAGAAAATTCTTTGTATGCCTTTGAAATAATAATATTTAAATTCTTGTTGAAGCAGTAAGCCATGTGCATTATTGGAAATTTAGAGAAAAACAAACTGCCCATCATCTCAGGATCCAGAGACAATCATTACTCATAATTTGGATCACCAAAATCAACCTGTCTAGGTCCTGATGGTCCTTTTGGTTCATACTGCTGGATGTGATTTGCTAATTTTTGTTAAGGATTTTTACATGTATGTTCATGAGGAGTTTGGGTCTATAGTTTATGTATGTGTGTGTGATATTTTGTCAGGTTTTGGTATCAGGATAATGCTTCTCTAATAAATCAAGTTAGAATGTGTTTCCTCCTCTTCTGCATTCTGGAAGAGATTGTGTAGAGTTGGTATTATTCCTTAAATATTAGTAGAATTTGCCAGTGAAAACATTTATACCTACAGTTTATTTTATTGAAATTTTTAAACTACAAATTCAATTTCTTATTATAGATTTATACAGAATTTCTCTTTCTTCTTGAGTCAGTTTTGGTAATGTGTCTTTTCATGATATTCCTAGAAAATCCTTTCATTTTATCAGGGGTGCCTGGCTGGCTCAGTTGGTAGGGCATGCGACCCTTGATCTCAGGGTTGTGAGTTCGAGCCCCACATTGGGTGTAGAGATTACTTAAAATAAAATAATAAATAAAATTTTAAAATAAAATCTTTAAAATAAAAAATACCTTTACCAGATTGGTAGTAATATCCCCTCTTTCATTGCTGATTTTGATAATTTGTCTTCCCTCTTTCTTTTAAATTTCTTTTAAAGATTTAAAAAAATCTTTTCAAAGTACATAGTTTGGCTTAATTGAATTGATTTTCTGTATTTACTGTTTTCTATTTTATTGATTTTTACATTAATCTTTATTTTTTTTCCTTTCTTCTGCTTACTTAAGGTTTCATTTGCTCTTTTTTTGCTCTTTTTTTTAATAATTTTTTAAGGTGAACGTTGAGGTAATTGGCTCATAATACTTCTTTTTATTTTTTTTTAAAGATTTATTTTTATTTACTTATGATAGACATAGAGAGAGAGAGAGAGGCAGAGACACAGGCAGAGGGAGAAGCAGGCTCCACGCCGGGAGCCCGATGCGGGACTTGATCCCGGGACTCCAGGATTGCGCCCTGGGCCAAAGGCAGGTGCCAAATCCCTGAGCCACCCAGGGATCCCCATACTTCTTCTTTTTAAATGATTTATTTATTTTAGAGAGAGAGCACACAAGCGAGCATGGTGGGGAGGAACAGAGGGATAAGGAGATAGAATCTCAAGCAGACTCAGTGCTGAGTGTGAGGGGGCTTGATCCCGTGACCCTGAAATCATGAACTGAGCTGAAACCAAGAGTGGATGCTTATCCTGACTGTGCTACTCAAGTGCCCCAATATTCTTTCTTCTTTAATAGAAGGATTTGGTGTTATAGATTCCTCCGAACCACTGCTTTAGCTGCAATTCATACATTTTAATATGTTGTGTTTTATTTTAAATCCATTATGTTTTGAAATTTCCTTTTTTCAAAAAAAAAAAAGGTTTTATTTACTTATTTATCTGAGAGAATGGGAAGGGACAGAAAGAGAGGGAGAGAGAGAGTCTCAAGCAGACTCTGCCCTGAGTGCAGAGCTCAAATGAGGCTCCATCTCATGACTCTGAGATCATGACCTGAGCCCAAATCAAGAGTCAGACAATCAACTGAGCCACCCACATGCCTCTCTTGTTTTTTAAGCAGGCTCCACGCTCAGTCCTCACACTCATGACCCCGAGACTAAGACCTGAGCTGAAACAAAGAGTCAGATGTTTAACTGACCGAACTACCGAGGCAGCCACGAAATTCCCTTCTTGATTTCTTCTATTGTCCCTGGGTTATTTAGAAGTTCTTTGTTGAATATCCAAATATTTGGAGAACTCCTGTTTCTTACTGTTGATGATCTTTTTAACTCCACTGTGGTCAGAGAACATCTTTTGAATAATTTCAGTCATTTTCAATTTATTTAGCTTTGTTTTAGGACCTATTATATGATCTATCCTGGAGAATACTTTGTGTACAGTCTAAAAGGACATGTATTCTGGGTCACCTGGCTGGCTCAGTCAGTAGAGCATGTGACTCTTGATTTTAGAGTTGTAAGTTCAAGCCCCATGTTGGGCATAGAGATTACTCAAAAATAAATCATTAAAAAAATAAATAAAAGGATGCGTATTCCACTGCTGTTAGAATTTTTAAGTCTCCTCTATCTTTATTCATTTTTGTCCAGTTAGTCTGTCAATTACCAAAAGGTGGGTATTGGAATCTCTAACAGTAGTCATGGAATTGTCAATTTCTTCCTTCAATTCTGTCAATTTTTGCTTTATATATTTTGAGGCTCTATTTGTTAGGTGTGTATACACTTATATCTACATGATTTATTGAGATTTTTAGTATTGTGAAATACCTCCCTTTGTTGTTTAATTTCTATATGTTGGAGGGGCTTTTGTTCTTCTTTTTTTTTTTTTTTTTTTTTTTTGGCTTTTGTTCTTCTATTGCTCTTCTGCTGTTTTCTTTTGTGATAAAAATATTTTAAGTGCATTATCTTTATTTCTGACTTTAAAAGTATTCTTAGAATTTATCAGTGATTGCTCTAGGGATTAAAATTTTACCTTGTCATAATCTAGTTCAAGTGAATGCTGACTTAATTCCAGTAAAATATAGCAACTTTCCTCCAATATAACACATTCTCCCTTTCCTTTATGCTATTTCTGTTTGTAATTATGTATGTGATAATGATCAGCTTAATAGTAGTGTTACAGTTTTATAGAATATTGACTTTTAAAAAAATCAAGAGAAAAAATATATTTATAGTCTTTATATTTACTCACATGTTTACCATTCCCATGTTCTTCATTTTTTCCTTTTCTTTCTTTCTTTCTTTCTTTCTTTCTCTTTCTTCTTTCTTTTCACAATGAAAGTTTACATTTAGAATTAGCCAGCTGGACTCAGTTTAAACGATGTCAATTTTGTTGGCAACATCCAAAGCATCATGGTCAGGAGCCAAACATATGTCTTTTTCTGCCCATCAGGCCTGATCATGGTGTTGACCCTGACCACATCAGTGTCACAGAGCTTCCCCACAGCCTCTTTGATCTGGTGCTTGTTGGCCTTGGCATGACACCCACAATGAACAGTGTGTGGCTTTCTTTTTTTCTTTTTCTTTTTTTCTTTTCTTTTCTTTTTTAATTCAGACAGAGAGAGAGGCAGAGACACAGGCAGAGGGAGAAGCAGGCTCCATGCAGGAAGCCTGATGTGGGACTCAATCCCAGGTCTCCAGGATCACACCCGGGCTGCAGGCAGCGCTAAACCGCTGCACCACTGGGGCTGCCCAATGTGTGTGGCTTTCTTCTATCTTCTTCATGGCTGACTCGGTGGTTAGGGGGACCTTGATGATGGCATAGCGGTCAGGCTTGTTTCTCCCGGGGCACTCTTCCAAAGATAATCTGGATTCTCTTCACAGTGGTAATGTCTTGAGCTATTAGAAAGCAGGTGATGTGTGGATCTTTCCGCGTGTGGCTGTGGACACCTTTCAACACCACTTTTTTGGTCTTCAAAGCCTTTGCTTTGGCTTTAGGGAAGGAGCAGGGGTTTCCTTCTGGCTTTTGGCACCATCCTTGTGAAAGCCTTCATTTCTTCTTTGGATTCAGGTTAACACCTGGTGTCACTTCCTTTCAGCCTGAAGAACTTCCTTTAGCATTCCTTATGAAGCTGGTCAGCTAGCAACAAATTCTTTCAATCTTTATCTGGGAACGTCTTTGTTTCATTTTCATTGCTAAAGGATAGTTTTACTGGATGTAAAATTCTTGGTTAAGAGTTTTTCTTTTCTCTTTGAGCAATCTGAATAACTAATTCTATTCTGTTTTGGCCTCCAGGTTTCTGACAAGAAGTTGACCATTATTTTTCCCTTGTTTGTGATGAGATGTTTTCTTTCACTGGTTTCAAGTTTTTCCCTTGTATTTGCCTTCTAATAGTTTTGACTATGATGTGTCTAGGAGTGGATCTCTTTTTATATGTTCTGCTTGGAGTTTGTTGAACTTCTGGGTCTATAGATTACTGCTTTCATCAAATTTGAGAATTTTTCAGCCATTATGTCATGACGTATTATTCTGCCACTTTCTTTTAGCCTTCTGGGACACCCACTGCATGTATATTGGTATGCTTGATGCTATCCCACCAGTCTCTGAGGCTCTGTTTATTTTTCTTTAATATTTTTCCTCACTGTTCCTCAGATTGAATAATTCCTAATGATCCATATTCAAGTTCATTGATTTTTTTTTCTTCTGTGACCTCTTCCAGATTTTAAAAATTTTCTGTTTTTATATATTTCAACTCAAAATTCCCATTAGTTTCTTTTTTATAATGTCTACTTCTTTGTTGAGATTCTCTATTTGTCAAGTCATTGTCACTGAACTGTTCTAAAGGTGTAGTTTCCTTTAGTTCTTTGAATATATTTATAATAGCTATTTTGACTTTTTTCCCCTGCTAAATCTGGTTTCTGGGCCTACTCAGAGTTTCTGTTGTTTTATTTTGTTTTGAGTATGAGTCACATTTTTTAAGAGTATAAATCAGATTTCTGGTTTTTTCCCATGTCTCATCATTTTTCTTGAAAATTTGACATTTTAGAAAATATACTATAGCAACTCTGGATTCTAATTTCTTTTTCTGGGATGAGTATGTTGTTTTTATTAACTTGTCTGGACTTAATCTGTGGAATCTGTGTCTCCTGCAGTGTGTGGCCATGAATGTTTCATGGCCACACATGCTGTTTTATTATTTTTAATTCTTATGTTTAATTTTTAGCCAGGCCCCCAAAGCATTGTCCCTGTGTCTGCATAGTTTAGTGGTCAGCTGATGACTGGGAAGAGAGGTTCTGCTCAAACACCTTAAGCCTATAAGATCCATCCTCTGTTGATGGATTTGTGTGTGGGTTGAGGAATGCATTTAAAGGTCAGTCAGTTTTCAAGTCTGCCTGACTTGTATTTTGTTCCAGAATTTCTTGGCTCCCCTCTGTACATATGCATAGTGTCCTCGTCAACTAGGGATGCATGGAGAGCTTATACAGCTTTTTTATGGCTCTTATTTCTAGGATTTCCCCCATTAAATTTCTGACTCATCAGCCACTCTCTTCTAACCAGGACTGCAATCTCAGACCAGCAGCACTGCAAAGTATCTTTTTTCAATCCTACTGAGTTTGCTGCTTTAACTGACAACATTGCTGGGTATGAGTTTTTACCTTTCTTTCCAAATCTAATCTGCCCCTTTCTGACAGTAAGGCTGCTGGTTTTCACAGCCAGTATTGTGCTGGTAAAATTACCAGGCTAGATGTACTGGGGGCACAGGGAAGGGATCCCATGAAGGCCACAAATCCTCATCATTTTAACATAAAAGTTTAGCAGCTAAATGCTTCTCAATTTGTTCTTTCCTTTTGCTTAATTTCCCAAGCCCTGAAATTGGTTGTTTTTTGTTTGTTTGTTTGTTTGTTTTTACCATTTTGCTCAGTTTTATAGTTTTGGGGGGCAGGAGGGCTGAGAATTTGTCAACCTTTTCACTCTGCCATAGCCAGAAGTCCCACCCAATATATATTTTCAAAATATAATCACACTGCACATTCTGTTGTCTATACTGAAAAGTCAATCCTAGATTTTCAGTTTCATTTGTGCATTTGATAACTTGACTTATTTTAGTTACTTTTCTAAATTTCCAAATAGAACTTTGAGGACCACTACCTCCTTTGACCCAGGATCCCCTTAAAAACTCAAAGAAATTTTAAATGACCATTTGGTTAGGGGACCCCTAACCTGGACCCCTTAAGCCATAGGAGTAGGAGAAAGTTGTGACAGGGAAGGGAGGGGCAATTAATAAGATACTTTCAATATTTGAAAAACACACATGAGCATTGAACAATTACCAGACACAAGGCAAAGCTTACCACAATATCTCATTCCTAAGTTTTGGACTGGTATTACTTCAACTCACTATAAGGATTCTGTAATCTTATGCTGATCAGAGGTTTTTGTTGGTAGTTATAAATAGTGCCAGTTAACAAAAGTGGGAGAGTAAGCCAATTATTACCTAATAAAGCAGTTTATTTTAAACATGGGTGTGGGTCCAAGGGAACAAAGTAACAAAGGGACCTTGGAGATAAAATAGAAACTCTGATGTGGCCCCCACCTCGCTGATACAGATGAGGAAACATGAGGCCAGTCCAGTAGGCCACATGGCAAGTTATAGCACGACCCAAATCTACATCTATGGGCAACCCAACTTACCCTTTAAGTCTATAAACATATTACAGCACAGAGTACATAGCCACTATCAATTAAGTCCTATGATTTAAATAATATAAAACATAAATCAATGCTGTCTACTAGAACTTTCTGCAATGATGGAAATATTTATATTGGTACTGTCCAAAATTGTAGCCACTAGCCAATAGCCACTGGCTATTGAATACTTGAAATATGGCTAGTGAAATTGAGGAACTGAATTGAATAATTTATAGTGGCTAACGTTTTGGAGAATGAAGATGTAAACACTTGTGTCATTCATAAAATTAAATTCCTTCTCTAAGCTATTCAAAGCATAAGGCAGTTATTTTCAAACTTTATTTTTTATTTGTTTAAGATTTATTTTATTCTAGAAAGATAATGTGAGCAGGGGAAGGGGCAAAGAGAGAGGGAGACAAGCAGACTTCTGTGCTGAGTAGGGAGCCCAATGACCTGAGCCAAAGTTAAATGCTGAACTGACTGAGCCATCAGGTGCCCTTCAAACTTTAAATCACAGAATCTACTCTTTAAAAAAGGAAAATATTGCTCCCAAACTAATAAAACGTAGACCAGCAGAGCTACCATGAGAGTGGGCATGGAGCCAGCTGTTCCCTCCTCTGCTTTCTACCTTTATTGAGTCTCACCTGGGGCCTGACCCACCTGGGGCCTTGGGAACCTCCTCAGAAGCCCTAAGACTGCACTGAGCATAGTGTGACAATCATCAACAAAAAGTGCAGAATAGAACAGCAGCAGGTAATTCCCCTAACAAATAGTTACTGAGCAGCAGCTGGGAACTAGACAGTAATCTAAATATTACAGGAATTACACAGGAAATATGGCCCCTGCAACAAAAAGACAAAAAAAGACAATAATGCTTAGCAATAATATCTTAGCCAGATGCTACCCATACCTTATCTCGTTTTATCATCATGTTAGCTCTGTGAAGTGTTATGATCTTCATTCATTTCACAGTTTAATACATTAGGCTGTGGGAGAGCAATAGCTCCACCCAAGAACCACACACAACTGGTCAGGAGGAGCTGAGACCTAGGTCTGCCAGACACAAAGCTGTGTTGTGCCCCTCCAGGGCTCACCATGGGGGCTCAAGTAAGCTCCCGTGGGAACTGGAGTGAGAGAAATAATATAATTGAGGGTTAAATTGTCATTAGGTCAAAGAGGAGATAGTCACAAGTAGCTCCCAGAAGCTTCTGCTATCACCAGATGGAGCTAGGAGTAGGTCAGCCAAAAAAGAACAGGAAAAGAAAGGCTGAGGCCCATAAAGACGAAGGAGACAGAATCACGGTCAAGGAACTAGAATTTGGCCAAGGAGCTGAATATTTCTAGCCCCTTCATAGCCCTGCAGGGCATTCAACTGCTAGATGAATACACCAGTTTGATATTGTGATGTAATAAGAAATATATATTTGGTCTTTGTTCTCAGTTCCTAGCACAGAGCTCCTAAACCCCTGATAATTTTCTGAATGATAGGGTTAATAGGAGCATCCTCTGTTATCATATTTGGTTTTAGCCTCTGATTCCTGACACAAAAGCTTCTTAGGCCCTTGCAATGTCCAGAGTGATAAGGGTGTCTTTCCATATGCTAATGAGATGGTGGGTGGCTAGACCACTAGATGGCTTCAGGATGGAGGGCTCATCAGCAGAAAGACAAAGGCATACTATCAGCCCCACTCTCCAACCTCCAGGGAGAGTGGGATTAAATGGCCAGCGATTTAATCAATCATCCCCACATAATGGAACCTCCATAAAAAACTCTATACAGTGGGGTTGGGAGAACTTTTAGGATGGGGATCACATCTGGGAGGGGATGTGCTCTCTGGCAGGGAAGCTCCATGGCCCCCATTCCCCACCATAACTTTGCTCTACATATCTTTTCCATGTGGCTGTTCTTGAGCTATGCCCATTATAATAAACTGCTTAGTAAGTAAACTATCTGAGTTCAATGAGCTGTCCTAGCAAATTATCAAACCTGAGGAGGGGGTCGTAGGAATCCCTAATTAATAGCCAGCAGTCAGAAGTATAAGAGGCCCAGACACATGACTGGCTCTGAAGTAGGGGCCGTCTTGTGGAACTGAGCCCTTAAACTGTGGGGTCTTCACTCAATCCAGGTAATTAGTGTCATAACTGAATTAAATTATTAGACACCCAATTGGTGTCTACAGAGAATTGAAGAATTCCATGGTGTGGAAAACCCACACGTTTGGTGTCACAAGTGTTTTGAGTACAAATGGGTCATATTAATCAGCATCTTGACCTTAGAACCAGAGAATCTTCTGATCTTCCAGCTTCCCAGTTTCTGTGTCCACGCTCCCTGTGCTCTCTCATGGGTCATCTACATGAGAAGGACATGCCAGCTGAAGGACATCCTCCTTGGTGATGCCTGTCATTGCAGTTCTTCCAGAAAGCCATGACCTCTGAGCCAGGCCACCCCGCCACAGTTCATACTTCTTTCTCGTCCTACAGCCCTCTATGCTTAGCTCTTCCAAGTCCAGAGGAGAGTGGGAGCTGATAAGCAAGTCCATCACCTGAGAAATTTCTGTCATTGGGCAGGGATTTCTCATGGTTTTCCATAAAGTTATGACCACAGGAAGTGAATGTGCTGATTGAATATTGAGATGTGCGATTCAGAATCGAGTGACCAGCCGAGCTCGCGGACTCTGCTTGGGTCCAAAAATTATATTACAGAAAGACTCTAAAGCAGCTATTATAAATATGTTCAAAGAATGAATGGAAGCAATGATGACAAACACTGAAGCATAGAGAGTCTTGATAAAGAAGTAGAAACTATTAAAAAGAACCAGAGACATTCATTTATGGCATGATGGAGTGAGGAGGTCAACAGTTCCTCTCACAGGAAACATAAATCTGGACAAAACTGTCAAAACATATATAACATTAACTTCTTGAAAATGAGGAACCCTTTGCTCAAATAGAATTATAGGGCAGCCCCAGTGGTGCAGCGGTTTGGCACTGCCTGCAGCCCGGGGCCTGATCCTGGAGACCCAGGATCGAGTCCCATGTCGGGCTCCCTGCATGGAGCCTGCTTCTCCCTCTGCCTGTGTCTCTGCCTCTCTCTCTCTCTCTGTGTGTCTCTATGAATAAATAAATAAAATATTAAAAAAAAAAAGAATTATAGATGGGAGCTCACCTGGTAAATGGAACAAATGAAAACACCTGTGGGTGAAGCAGACCACCCTCTACCCCCAGCTGACCTTGCTGCCTCCTGTGGCTCATCTGCAGCACCTGCTTCAGAAGCCAGGCAGTGAACCAGTAAACTGACATTTGGGAACTCACGTCCTGTTCTCAGGGCCTTTAAAGCTAAGGGTCATGTTCTGGATTCTGGTAGTAATTCCACCCCCACTGGTCTTGGTTTAGCTCAGTGGATGTCATTAGAACCAGTTACCCCAGAGATCTTTCTAGAAATTTATGGAGACTTTCAGTATAATCTAATGATTGGAGGGTACTGCTGGCCTGCAGTGGGTGAGGGCCGGAGTTGCTAAGCATGCTAAAATGCTCAGGACTGTGCCCCACCATGAAGAATTGTCCTGCATCCATTGCATTTGAATGTCCTCTTAGCCATTCATTAAGTGAGTTTTGTTTTGTTTTGTTTTTTTTAAAGAGAGTGCACAAGCTGGGGTGGGGAAAAGAAAGGGGGAGGGGGGGAGAGAGGGAGAGGGAGAGGGAGAGGGAGAGAATCTTAAGTAGGATGGAGCCTGATGCAGGGCTCTAGCTCACAACCCTGACACCATGACCTGAGCTAAAACCAAGAGTCGGATGCTTAACCAACTGAGCCACCCAGGTGAAAATTTTGTTTATAATTATTTGAACCTAGAACCAAACTTACCTTAAATACCAACAAAAAGTATGTTTTGCATTGTTTTAATATACACTGAATTGCTAGGAATGAGACTATCACATAAATCAAGGTAAGTTGTACTTTTTTGTTTATCATTTAGATTGTTCATCATTCATTTATCATTTTAGAAAGTCCCATCACTCATGGCACCATGGCTTGTGGCACTCAAGCTGCCAGTACCAAACATTACATCAGTGTGCATTTTCTCAGCAATTCATTGTGGCTTCTCCTGCAATTGTGACAAATATTTACCTGTTGAGATATATATATGTGTGTGTGTGTTCCTTTTCCTTTTCTTCTCTTTTATACTACAGCTAGAGCATTGAATTGATAAATGGTTGACCCTTGAACAACACGGGTTTGAATTACATGTGTCCACTGATACACAGATTTTTTTTTAATGGAGTGCAGAACTGCAAATGTATTTTCTCTTTCTTATGATTTTTTTAAAAGATTTTATTTATTTATTCATGAGAGAGAACAGAGAGAGAGAGGCAGAGACACAGGCGGAGGGAGAAGCAGGCTCCCTGCAGGGAGCCCGACGTGGGATTCGACCCCAGGTCTCCAGGATCATGCCCTGGGTGGAAGGCAGGCTCTAAACCGCTGAGCCACCCGGGCTGCCCTCTTATGATTTTTCTTAATAACATTTTCTTTTCTGTAGCTCAATTGTAAGAATACAGTATATAATACATATGACATACTAAATATTTTTTAATCAACTGTGTATATTATTGGTTAAGCTGACAGTCAACAGTCGGCTATTACTGATTTAATTTGGGGGGAGTCAGAGGTTTTACAGAATTTTCAACTGGGGATTTGGTGCCCCCAACCCCAACCTTGTTCAAGTGTCAACTGTATTTTGAAGTTTTATGTGTAGGCCAGTTGCCTTATCTGTGTATTTTCTGCTAGAATAAGCAGTGTTACAGCAAAAGTGTTTCTTATAGGAGTGCTTGGGTGGCTCAGTCAGTTAAGTGTCTGACTCTTGATTATCAGCTCAGGTCATGATCTCAGGGTGGTGAGATCGAGCCCCGTGCTCAGCAGAGTCTGCTTGAGGTTCTCTCTCCCTGTAGAATGTTTCAACCAAATGCCAGAGAAAACAGTTCAGACTAGGTATCTAGGAAGAATCCTTCAAAAAGGCTGTTTAGTGGAGGCTGGAGTAACTAGGAAGGCTACTTGCAGATGGGACTTGTGCAGGACTGCGATGGGGTGTAGGACCTGGAGGAAGGGGAGGGGACCTGCCCAAGCATTGCACACAGGAAGAACTCGATGCAAACTTGGCAAAGGCAAAGGAGAGAACAGTCTTGGCCCTGACAACGGGCAGCACATGCTGGGCAACCACAGGTAGACACAGGGCTCTCGTGCGTGTTGCGTCCTGCTCCCTACAGCTTAGGCTCTCGGGCTTGTGGTTCCTTACGGATTTCACTGCTGCAGTGCTTTGATGATTGTTTATCATCTCAGCCTGCCCCTGCTGTGAAGGAATAAATGTTTCAATTTCTAATTTAGAGACACTAAAAATGGTAATATTAGAGTCATTCATTTAAATATAAAGGTTAAAAGTCCTGGTAATAACAATAGGGGACACTCAGTTTGTAATAGGCTACTGCTTTTTAACAATTACAATTTCCAAAACTAATTCTTTGAATGTCCTGTGCTTGTGCCAAGGGCATTAAGGCTCTGACTAGTTAGAATGTGGATGTGTGGATGTGGATGTGGATATGTGGATGATTTTGTGGATCCCATATGTGGATGATTTTGACTGTTAACAGGAAAAAAAGAAAGAAGAAACTGATTTTTAAAATAAAGACTATTTATGATGTCTCGGAAGAGAACTGCAGAGACAGGGCAGTTCCAGGGCTGGTAAAATGAGTGATTCAATGCAGTTCTCAAGGATGCTGACTCTTTCCATTTTCCTTTTCAGTAATCCTTGGTATTTCTGAGTGGCCTCCAAGGCTGGCTCCCTTCGTGGTCTTGAGATGGCCACCACAGCTCAAATTTAAAAGTCCGGAAATAGAAAATGGGATGTTGGTGCCTTGGTTATCTTTTTAAGCTTAAGACAAATCCTCCTAACAGCTCTCCCTGAAAGTTTTCACTCAGATTGTATTGGCCAGAATTGCATGACATAGCCCTGCTTGAACCAACGGCTTAGCAAAGGGAAGGAGACCAACGTATGGGGTTTGGTTCAATCACTATGCATTCTCTGGAGACAAGGAGAGGCTCAGCCTCCATGGAAGGCGAAAGCCACTCTAGACAAAGTAAACAAATAGGGCCTCTGACAGCAAGCAAGGAAGAAGCAGGGTAAGTCCATGGAGGAGGCAAAGCCATTGTCACAACCAGGGATTTCTACGTTGGTTTCTACAGAGTATTCTTCGAAGGTGCAGGAAATAGGAGTTCTTTGGTCAAGTAAGTGTAGAAAAGGGTGCACTAGATCATCTCCCTGGGAATTCACAATGTCATCGGGATAGTAAAGTTTCTGAGAAAACCTGTGCTTAACGTTAAAGCCAGAATTTTCCCTGTATTTCCATGAACGCATGTATACATATATTCAGATGTATTTGACCATGGAAACTTTTGTTTGTGAATATCTGTGAGCAATCCAACAGAAGTAGTGTTTCATGAAACATCTGTTTGTGAGATGCTGGGTTGATATCGGATATTTGTTCAGCTTTTGAAATAGTTTAAGTAGGATATAGGTGTTCATAAGTTATATGTGTCAATGCATTTATAAGAAAAATTAGCCAGTTTTATTTTAGAATGTTTTGCTACTTTTTAAAAAGAGCTTAAAAATGTTGCAGAATTCATTTGTTCCCTTCTCCAAATTAGAAAGGGCGTGGTGGCGGTGGTAGGCTGGAGACCAACTTGTTTGCTGAAACTAGATCTGGTATAAAGATCTAGATTCTAGATCTATTGTTTTCATTACTTAGTCTTTGGAGCAAACAAAAGTTAACATGGTTGGCCAGGGTGAGCTCCAGATAAGACGTCCAGCCTTTCCATTATTTTGTTTTCCCACAGAACACAGGGACAGGAACAATCCAAAGAGACTATCCAAATCACATGGTCCGTAAACCACTCCAAGGGCAATATAATGGTTAATAGTTTCCAAAATGAGGGTATGCGGCCTTACTTAGGTCACTAACCAATGAGAAAAGTTTCAAATTAGGAAATTGTGCTATATGCTCAATCTGAATCTTCTGTATAGCTCACTAACAAATGCAATTGAACGTTCATTATATGTGTAAGGCCCAGAGACTTTCAAAGGTAAACAAAACCAGAAGCATGGTCTTTGCTTTAGTATGTGCACTATCAGGGCACCTGGGTGGCACAGTTAGGCACCCAACTCTTGGTTTTGGCTTAGGCAGTGATCTCATGGTGGTGAACTCATAGTTGTGAGATCAAGCCCTGTCAGGCTCCATGCTCAGCACGGAGTCTGCTTAAAATTCTCTCTCCCTCTCTGCCTCTCCCACTCATGTTCTCTCTCTCTTTGAAATAAATGAATACGTATTTTTAAAAAACAAAACAACAACAACAAAAAACAAGTGTACTATCTATTTGGTGTCAAGATACAAGTCCCAATGTTAAAATGATACCAGCATAGCTAAGTGATGCAGGGCAACTTCACCAGAGAAGTCACCAGAGAATATTAAGACTACATGAGACACACCTTGAATTTCTGCTTAAAATCTTATTTTCTTTTGTCTAATCCTCACTGGAAATAAAGAACGTGTTACGACAAATTGTACAAGAATTTTTCACATAATTTAGTTGTCAAGAGCCCCCACTTAACCTGTAGTTCTTTTTTAGGATCATTGTCCTATGAAAGTTCTCATGAATTACAAATAAGTAATTATATATGAAAACTATGTGCACAGATATATTATAATCAGTGCTAAACTCTTTGTTCATGCCAAAAGAGCTTTTATATACATAGTACAGATGAGGAAGCAAACATAAATCTAGTCTTGTTTATATGGGAAAAAATGTGTGGTTTTTTTTTTAAGCCACTGGAAAAATCAAGAAAGTGATTTTTGAAAAGCTTTTTAGACACATCTGTAGAATTGAAATGCTTGTGATTAAAAGAGCTTAATTCATTTCTACAAATATCTTAGAGGGAAAATGCCTTTGCATTTTCTGGACCCACCTCCTCTGCTCCATGCCCGATTTTCATTTGGACCTTCACTCTCCTTTGGCCCTATAGCCCATGCCCTGCTCAGTTTGGATGATGGTTCCAGCAGTTTCTCCTAAGTGCAGGGCTTTCTGGAGGGGAGCTGTATCATACTGGTTTGGAGTTTGGGCTCAGAGTGCTCCAACTCCAGCAGCCCTTTCCTCCATGGCACTCTCTAGCAGACTGGAGTCTGGGAACAGCCAGACTTACCCACTAAGGGCTACTCTTTTCAGGGGGATCCCTCATGTTGTCTATGTACAGAAAGAGGACCTCTTTCTCTTTTCTCTTCCTCCTGTCCCTTGAGTGGCACAGACCTTTCTAACCCAGCCTATAGGGCTAAAAGGCAAAACTCAGGAGCTATTTTTATTCCTGGTGATCTTTCTCTCAAGATGAATGATCAAAAGTATTGGGAGCTGAGGGGTTTTGCAAATCTCTGGACCATGTCCTTGGAAGACGTGATCACTCAGGAGGTGGAAGTACAGATAGTAGCTTATGAGAACCACAGTGAGGAAATGGAGGGACTATGTTCTCTCGGCTCTAGACTTCCTGGGTGGCTTCTGCTTCATCTTGCAATTGCATGTCCAGAGAAGACAGTTGCTCTCATTGGTATAACCGTAGCTACAGATAGTACAGAAACACAATTTAGGGCAGCCCCGGTGGCCTGGCGGTTTAGTGCCACCTTCAGCCTGGGGTGTGATCCTGGAGACCCGGGATTGAGTCCCACGGCAGGCTCCCTGCATGGAGCCTGCTTCTCCCATTGCCTGTGTCTCTGACTCTCTCTTTCTCTCTGTGTCTGTCGTGAATAAATAAATAAAGTCTTAAAAGAAACACAATTTAATGAATTCATTTTTTTGTTTTTCTTTTTTTCAAGATTTATTTATTTATTTTAGAGAGAGTGTGTGTGAGAAGGGGGAGGGGCAGGAGAGGCTGAGAGTCTGCCCAAGCAGACCCCCCACTGAGCGCAGAGCCTGTTGCGGGGCTTGATCCCAGGACCCCAAGATCAGGACTTGAGCCAAAACCAAGAGCCAGCCACTCAACTGACTGAACCACCCAGGTGCCCTTAAAGTTTTTATTTCAATTTCAGTTAGTTAACAGAGTATAATGCGAGCTTCAGGTGCATAGGGAAAATGTAGGAAAGCAAGAGAAAAGGTGATGGGTAATGCTGCCAAACACAGTAAAAGAGTTGCTCATTTTTAGATAGTGTTTCCTTAAAGGATGAACCCGGATGCCTGTTATATAGGCCCTTGCTTCTAAGAGTGCTCTTTGGCACAATGGGTGATTTCCTTTTTGGCATTCAAATGGCTGACCAGTAATCTATGCAGATATAAATGTAACAAGGGAGATTATCAAATAAAAGAGATAAAGGATATTAAACTTCCTATTTATACTAGAAACACATCCAAGCACATAGAAATTTTGGAGGGAAGAGAAAGCCAATGGAATCCACTTTTACGGAGAGCCTACTATAGTGCAGTCACTCTTCTGGGCACAACACATATTATGTCATTTAACCCTTAAAACTCTATGAGGTAGGTGCTATTTTTGCATTTTATAGACAATACTGTGAGATTAGAGAGGCTCCAGTAAGTTATCTAAGGCCACACAGATGAGAAGTAGACATGCTGGATTTTAAGCCTAAATTTGTCTCTAAAACCTATGTTCTTTCTGTCATGCCATGTTGAGATGGCTGATGTGGAGGTAAATATCACAACTCAGTAATTATTAGAGACTGTAAATGGCAATTAGTCCTGTGATTTTTTTTTTTTTAAGTAATCTCTGCCATCAACATGAGGCTCAAACTCACAACTCTGAGATCAAGAGTCCCATGCTCTACCAACTGAGCCAATCAGTGATATTTAACCTGTGATATTTAACTAATTCAATTTTTATGGGGTCTTTTCTGCAATGTGTTGAAAATATAATGGGAATCACGATGAAATAAAATCACGGGGACCTTTAGTCAATCATGATTTTTCTGTTCTTCGACATGAGAAAGGTACTTGGTCCCCCAGAAATGTCAAGATCAGGGATTACGTTCCCCTAAACACTTTTGAGGCTATCACTTGAGGTGACTACAAATCTCTTCTCCTCCTACACCTATCATCCTCATTGATATTCAGTACACTGGCACCACGATGCCAAAAGGTACAGAGGATTTCAAGGAAAATATACAATTTAGAAAAGGATTGTCATTAACAAAAAAGTTGAAGAAGACTTTGTACTCCATGCTTAGGAAACAACAACAACAAAAAAAAGATTTTCATATTTACATTAGATAACCTATTTGCTTCTCCCTACTCCTAAAGAATGAGATTAATCTAGTACTCACATGCCATGGGGTTGCCTGGCAAGGTTCGAAGTGTTAGAATTAAGAACCCACCCCCCAAAAAGGAAGGTCAATGGAGCCTAAGGCCATGCAGAAGAGAAGAGGCCCAAGTAGGGCAGAAAAAGGAACAGAAACTGACTCTCACTAAAAGGAGAACTAAAATATGTTTTTTTTTTTTTTAAGGGACAAGAAGGGGGCGCCTGGGTGGCTTACTCAGTTTAGCATCTGACTCTTCAGCTCAGGTCAAGATCTCAGAGATCTCAGAGTCCTGGGATGGAGTCCCACCTCAGGCTCCATGCTCAGCTGAGAGTCTGCTAGAGGATTCTCTCCCTCTGTCCCTCCCTCTATGCTCTCTCTCTCTTTCAAATAAATAAATCTTTTTTTTTTTCTTTTTTTAACAGGGGCAGGGGCAAGGCCCTATTCTTTGCCTATAAGATTTAGTACATGATTTAAAGATTGCTCATAGTGAATTTTAAAAGGCTAAGGGACATGGGCACTCTCATAATACTACTGGTGAAAGTAAATTAATACAGCCTTTTTAGAAGGTAATTTGGGAGCATATGTAGAGGAGGAGTATGGTGCAAGTGGTGGTTCTCAAACTTTAGCATGCACAGAATCACCTGGAGGCTCATTAAAACACAAATTGCTGGGCCCCACTCCCAGAGTTACTGATTCAGCAGTATGGGGGAGAGTCTGGGAATTTGCATTTACAAGTTCCTACGTGATGCTAATGTGGCTGGTCTAGGGAATACGCTTTGAGAACGACTGGTATGAATGGTTAGGAATTTGGCTCTGATGTTACTTAACCTCTCTCAATGTTGTTTTTCATTTATTAAAAATGGAGACAATGGGGCACCTGGCTGGCTCAGTTGGTGGAGTGTGCAACTCTTGATCTTGGGGTTGTGAGTTCAAGCCCTGTGTTGGGTGTAGAGATTACTTAACAGTAAAATCTTTTTTTAAAAAAAAAATGGGGACAATAGTGTCTACCGCATATAGCTGTTGTGAGAATTAAGAGTTAATAAAAGTAAAGCGCATTTGGGAAGTGCTCAGTAAATGTTAGGTCAATAAATTTTTTTAAAAATATTTAAAAATATATTTATTTATTTGAGAGAGAATTCATGCTCCCGAGTAAGGGGGAGGGGCAGAGGGAAAGGGAGAAGCAGACTCGCCTCTGAGCAGGGAACCTGACTCAGGGCTCTACTGTAGGACCCTGAGATTGAGACCTGAAGTGAAAGCAGACACTTAGCTAACTGAGCCACCCAGGCACCCTTCAATAAATGTTTTCATAATTTAAAACACTCATTCTTTTTGACTTGACAATTCCATGTCTAAGTATATATCTCCAGAGAAATATTTATATTATGACCTAGATGAAGTAAATTCATTTAAAAATATAACTTAACAAAATATTCTTGGCTTAAGAATAGAAAATCTGTAGAGCTTTATTACCTTTAAGGTAATCCAATTTATAATTAAAATGTTTCTCATAAAGAAAACTCCAGAAGTCCTCAATGGTGTCTTCTACCAAACTGCTTAAGGAAGAAATAATCCAAGTATTGCCCAGACTCTCTCAGACAACAGACGATAAAAGAGTTCTCAAATCATTTTATGGGCCCTGTATAACTTTGACACTAAACTTTCCAAGGACATCACAAGAAAATTATAGACCAATATCCTTCATGAATATAGATACAAAAATTCTTAACAAAATATTAGCAAATCTGTTGTCAAAAATGGACCTTTGTGCTCTGGAGCCAAAATACATAATGCAAAGAGTTTGGGTATAAAGAACAATAGCTTTATTGCTCTGCCAGGCAAAGGAGGCTGCCTTCAAAACTGCTAAGCCCGCCAGAGGAAGGGCCTGGGAGTTTTATAGGGATACAGGATCTAGCCAGTTTTGACAGGAATTGTGTACGTGCCACCAGCCTCCTTGGCCATGTCTTCAGGGTGGTATCAGATTCCTGAAACAAAAGGCTAAGATGGGAGGAGGGTAAGTTTGCAGAAGGGAGGGAAAAGGTTACTTAAAGATTTAAGCATTTATTTTAGAGAGAGAGAGAGAGAGAGAGACAGCGTGAGTTGGGGGAGGAGCAGAATCTTTCAAGCAGATCCACTGCTCTGAGTGTAGAGCCCCACTGGGGGCTGGATCTCACGACCCTGAGATCATGACCTGAGCTGAAACCAAGAGTAGGATGCTTAGCTGACTGAACCACCCAGGTGCCCCGAGTTTACTTGTTTAAAATCAGGCTTCGCTGAAGCATTAGTGCAGCCATTTTGACTTTTGTTGCACTTTATGCTTTTAAGCAATTCTAAATCCAAGTGAGCAAATTGGAAAAATGGTAATACACCATTACCAAAATCTATTGGTTTCCTAGATTTGTTGTAACAAATTACTGCAAACCCCGGGGGCTTAAAACAACAGAAACTTATTCTCTCTCAGTTCTAGAGGCCAGAAATCTGAAATCAAAGCATCAGCAAGGCCAAATTCCTTTCAGAGAATTCATCCTTGCCTTTAGTTTCTGGTGACTGACAGCATTCCTTGGCTTGTGGCTTCATCACTCCAGTCTCTGTTTCCATCTTCACATAGCCTTCTCTTCATCCTTATCTGAGGAATGCAAGGTTGTTTGAACATTCAAAAATCAGTCAGCATAGCCCCTGATACACATCCTACATAATTCCCCTCGTTTGAACAGGACTTGTGAATATGATGGAATAGGCACATCAGTGATTACATTATGTGGTATAAAACACTGTAACAGACTAAAGAGGAATTCTCCTGGCAGCCTCCAAGAAGCCAACTACATGTTGTGGAAAAGGCCACATGGCAAAGTACAGTCTCTAGGAGCTGGGGATGGTCCTCCTACAAGCAAGTCCTACAACCACAGGAGCTGAAATCTGCCAAAAACGTGATCTTGGAAGAGAACCCCAAGTTTTTAATGAGCTTAAAGTCCCAGCTGTCACCCTGAGATCTGGTGAGACCCTCAGCAGAGGACCCAGTCAATGCATGACCACACTCCTGACCCACATAAACTGTGAGATAATAAATTTGTTTGTGCTAAGCCAAAAAAATTTTTTTTATGTTTATTTATTTAAGGAATCGCTATGCCCAACGTGAGGCTCAAACTCACAACCCTCAAGATCAAGAGTCGCATGCTCTTCCGACTGAGCCAGCCAGGCACCTCTCGTCAAAGATATTTTTTTAATGGAATTCATCATATTAACAACATAAAGGAGAAAAATCACATAATCATTTCATATGCAGGAAAGGCATTTAACACAATGCAGCATCTGTTTGTGATTAAAACTTTTGTCAAAGGTGAAGTAGAAAGAAATTTCCTCTATTTGAATAAGGGCATCTATGAGAAGCTTTTATCTAACACCATATCTAATGGTGAAATATAGGAATACTTTCTCTCTAAGACTAAGAACCTTACAAAGTGTTCACTCATATTTGTTCTTTTTCAACATTGTATTAGAACTGCTAGCCCATGCATTTAGGCAAGAAAAATAAATAAAAATTCTTTAAATCAGAAAGGAAGAAGTACAACTATCTTTATTCACAGATGACATGATTGTATATATAAAGAATCTAAGGGAATCCTCTCTCTCTCTCTCTCTCACACACACACACACACACACACACACACGACAAGCTATCAGAGCAGTGAAATTGGCAATGTTGCAGGATATAAAGGCAATATACAAAAGGCAATAGTATTTCTATATATAGCAACAAAATGAAATTTCACCCCTCAAAAATCCTACCTTCCATAAAACACTAGAGAACAATTTGGCCAAGTTTTTTGCAGGTTTGTAACAAAGATTGCCTTTTCTCTAGTTTCCAATGACCTGTTCCTTATTTCCATCTGAGATCTCACCAGAATGGCTTTCACGTCCATTATTCTACCAACATTATGTTCATGATTATTGATGTGTTCTCTAAGAAGATGGAAGCTTTCTCTCCAGCTCTCCTCTCTTCTTTCTAAGCCCCCACCAGAATTACCTCTAAAATTTCTTATTTCTAGCATTTACCTCCAGACTCCATGAGCTACTGCCACACGTTTAGGTACTTGTTTACAGCAGTACCCCATGTCTTGGTACCAAAATCTCTATTAGTCTGCATGAGTTGCTGTAACCAACCAAATACCATCAACCGGATAACTTCAACAACAGAATTTATTTTCTCACAGTTCTGAAGGCTGGGAAGTCCGAGATCAAGGTCTGGCAGGGTTTGGTTTCTGTTGAAGGCTGTCTTCCTGGCTTGAAGATGACAACCTTCTTGCTGTGTTCTCACATGGTAGGGAGAGAAGGCTGTAAGGAGAGAGAAGGTAGGGGAAGAGAGCTCCCTAGTGTTTTCTTCTTACAAGGAAACTAACCATTTTAGATCAGGGTTTTATCTTTTTTTTTTTTTTTTTTTTTTTTAAATCAAGATCCTATCCTTTTGACTTCATTTAACTTTAATTACTTGGATAAAGGTCTCATCTCCAAATATAGCCACACTGGGGATAAGGGCTTCACTGTAAGGATTTTGAAGGGATACAAATCAGCACTTTTATATTCAGTAGTACTTTCTGGAAAAAAATCTAAGCAGCAGAAAAAGCCTGAAAAAGCAGAAGTAATGTACTTAATACATTTAAGTCAGTATTTTTGTCTCTGTCCCCTATATTCTCTCATTTAGAATAATTGAACAAATGTTCCTATTAGGCTTGTGTTTTTCTTGTCCAAGCTGGCTTTCTATCACCTGCAGGATAAAGTGATGGCTTTAAAATGCCCACCATTTAATATGATCCAGGAATTCTATGCCAAGGTAAAAAAAAAAAAATGATGCTAATGACTTGCCCTATTAATTGTCTGTTCTGTGTGGGGTGTCATGACAGATGCTGGGAGTGGAGGAGGAATCAAACCCAGGGGCTATCCACAAATAACTTATAGTTGGCTAAGGACATAGACCCCTACTTTCAAAATGGATTTTCCCAGGAGTGGTAAGGAGTTTGTACAGTCATCCACATCCTATTACTCAGGTGGCTGGTTAGAAAGGCAGCTATGGGGCGCCTGGGTAGCTCCATCAGTTAAGAATCTGCTTTCAGCTCAGGTCATGATTTCAGGGTCCTGAGATGGAGGCCCACGTTGGGCTCCCTGCTCCATGGGGAGTCTGTTTCTTCCTTTCCCTCTGCCTCTCTCCCTGCTTGTGCTATCAAATTAAAAAAAAAAAAAAAAAATCTTTTTTTTTTTTTTTTTTATAAGAAAGAAATGCAGCTATGGTCAAAGAACAGTTTTCCAAGAGCAGCTCTACCCTACAAATAGCACTGTATTGAATATATATACAGTCTGTGTCAAGCAGTGAAGCAACTGGACACGTGCAATATCTATTTTAAATAGAAATGGAAGCTTTGTGTTTATGCCATTTAAACATTCTTCAGTTCACTCCATGATGCCCTTGACCGTTGGAGCAACCATATTAGATTCATCAAGTAGATTATAAGGGGCAGCCAGGTAAAACGGAGTGTTCTTATAAAAAGGAGAAAAACCCAATGCCACTCTACCCACAAAATGCTGCCTATTTGCTTTTTCAAAAACATCATTCTAACTTTTTTTCTTTTTTATAAAAGGGATGCTTTCCCAAGATATGTCTTAAAACCTGTAATTCTGCTTCTGAGGTATATGTAAGCATGGTGTCTGTGGTTTTGTGACATCATAAGCATCCTGAATAAAATAACATATTGCAACTCCCAGGGAGATTTTGCATCTCTACAGGGCGGAGTATAATCTCAAGAGCTTCTAGGCCTACAGATGAAATTGTGACACTAAAGCTTGTGAACGGGAGTTTTTCTATCCTTAAAAGATCCACATAGAAACAAAGTCAATTAAATTTTATTACAACCAAGAATATAAAATAAATGCAGTGTAATTTATTTTAGTTTTAACAGTCATTTCAAGAAGGATGTCAGGACAACTCAAAAGCGGGAAACACTCAGCTCCAAAGTGGCTGCTCCCCCGCACCCCACGGAGCGGCCTGGCTTGGGGGGCAGCTGGCTCTGAGCGGGCACCGCACCTCGCCGCAGGGTGTGGGAAGCGTACGCAGCAGTCATCGCTATATTCATAGAAAGAGGGGGTGCGTGCAGAAAATGGCTGAAAAAAGGGACAAAGACAGGTTCACTTCACAAATAGGAATTATGGGGATTACAAACTAGGCAGTTTAGAAAGGATATACTACATAACATATATAAAAAGTACTTTAAATCGTTGTTAAAAAGGACATCTTCAGTCCAGATTTTGTGTAATACTTTTAGTGTCTACACAGACAAATCTTTAAAAAAATTAAATAGTATTAATTTACTAAATATTTAGGAGATAACAGTGCATTAAGGATTTTTTTTCATATAATACATACATATCACTCCTTTGCAGTGATAGCATAGAAGAGTAAGTATGGCCTTAGGTACAACACATTTTTTAAAAATCCTAAACAATGAACTCTGCTTTATGATATCTGTGACTACTCTTGAAGATGACAGAGGCCCATACTGCTAAGTTTGATGTAAAACATTACATATACTTGAGTCCTTCAAGCCTCCGGTAGGCTAACTGCTATTTTACTGCCTTTCTCCATTCCCTAGAAAGGTATCACCGTAGAGTTTAGGATTTGCAATTTTCATAGAATTCTTCCTTCATCGTATAGTTTCTGCCACATAGTTTTATCCAAAGCAGATGAGGCTGCAAATCTTACTGTCCGGTGCTTTTGCCTTTTACCTTGAGCCGAGAAAACAGCATCCTTTCAGGGGCACACACTCAGCAGTTGCTTCGCCAGGAGTGAGGCAGTGAACATGTAGGTAAATATCGTCCCTTTGCATTCTTCAATGTAAATTGTGTTTCTAAGAGCAAAAGAGTAGTGCAGAAGGCCAAAGTTCTACGTACTAAAGTTTTAAAACCACACAGATATAAAAATATACATGTCCTTGGTTTTTGTATGTTACTGCACGATCTACTTTCATCACAAGGATTGCTTCAGCCTCGTAGTAACGGCCCTGCCACCAGGCTACCTCACCCTTGAGCTCGGCTCCTGGAACGCTTAGAATCCCTTTCGCCAAATGCGTACCTCACCAGAAGGCTAATTTGAAAACTGATTTGTAATATGGAGGGCAGAAAACCTTCACCTTTATTCCTTCCTTCCTTTCAATAACCTCCCTTTGGTTTGGGTTCTCACGGGCTGAGGGGTGCCTCCCCACCCCATATTCTCAGGGAACAAGATGGTAATGAGTATTTGGAGAGGAATGAGGTCATTTGGGGACCACAAAGATAAAATTTTAACCTCAAGAGGCTTCACAGATCTACCTCCAGGTCCCACAGTTTAGGGTCCATTAGAATGTTAAAGGCTTTGTTCCCCGTCCCAAAGGAAATCATGAACCATAATTATTTCAAGGGTAATTGGGCGCCAATGGGGATCACCTACTCCGAGGCAAGAACAAGAACAAATGGGCCAGTGCCAGCATAGTGACCAGAATAATGGGGATATCCGGCAGTATCCTGGAGAACACTGTGGACTAGGAAAAACTGATGAAATGCCCTCATGGTTTTCGTATCAGTTCTGCCGATAAAATTAACTATCTGCAAGGAAAGCAGGGTAGCCCATTGATTATATAAGCACATGTCACAAGATTTGTGTATCAAAGTTGCTTTTAAAGTATTAAGGGGCATGGTATTTTGGTCTCTGCATGTAAGTGGGCTTTTCTCTTATTAAATATAAGTGCCCCCGAAGGGTAGCAACATAGATTCTGTTTTCATTATAATTTCCCACAACCACTTAAGGAGTTTATTCTGCCTATAAGGGCCACCTGACTGTTGTTGAAAGGCTGCTGTGAACATTTCAAATCTGCATTAATGCCTGTTGTGATATTTAATCGCTGGCTTTCTCGAAGGTAGATAGAAACCTCTCCATAACACTGTTTATTACACAGCAGAATTTGGAATAATAACTCTATCCAAATGAGTTTAGAAGTAAACAAAAGGACCTTCATAGTCTTATAAGCCACTCCTATCACCCCACCATGGAATGGATCACAGGCTGCTTAAGGACAGGGAGCATGTCTTGCCCTTTGAGTCTTCCACCCAGCATGGCATTGAGCACGTGGTGAGGGTACAGTGAGCATCTGATGGCCAATAACTATGGACAGTGAGGCTTCAGGGCACAAGACAGAATTTTATACAGGTAGCTACGGTATGCAAAGGGCTATTACTTTCTCATTAAAACAAAACAAAACAAAAACGGAAGGGGTGAATTACCATAGAGACGATTAGAAATTCCTTCCAATGGAGAATGTTCAACTGTTTCATCTTCAATGTCAATGAGTGTCACTATATAGCTTTTATTATTAATAAGCATTATTATGCTGAGATCAGTAAGGTCCTTGCTGGCTACAGTATCACATTAATAGTGCAAAATGTATACTGGCTTCTGTCTAAAATCTTATTTTACTTGTGTATGGACCCAGAGTATCATAACCAGGTAG
Organism: Canis aureus; assembly: GCF_053574225.1. Lineage (NCBI taxonomy): Eukaryota > Metazoa > Chordata > Mammalia > Carnivora > Canidae > Canis > Canis aureus. The sequence continues at coordinate 5,298,331 of NC_135617.1, read as the reverse complement.
ATAAGTTCACAAAGAATAGTTTTTAAAAAATGCATATAACTTGCATATACAACAATCAGCTATTTCTTCTAGCTCAAGAAAACATTTAAAACAAGGCTGGTGCTGCTAGTAGCATTCAGAAGAACACAAATTTCTTGCCCCTTACATTACAATGGGAGCTCTAAATCTTTACATTTCCTGTGACTCTGGGGAGTGAGGGGCTCCTTTCACAGGCTAAGAAAGAACTCAGCCTCTAATTCATAGATCGTGGAAATGCAAAATATGCACTTTATCTAGTATAGTCGTGTATACTATCTGCCCATAGTTTTTTAGGCACAATTATTAAGTTTTCTCCTAGGGGCAAAGAAAGCATTCAGTGCAATGAAAAGATTCTTGATAGAATTAAGTTTCAGTAACAACAGCAAAATTATGCATACATAATACATACTTGAAACATGAATAAAACCTAAATTTTTAACATGCTTTAAAAATAGTCACTCTATGTCTAATGCAAATATGAATGGTGAACACTGCTCTTTATTTTAAAAGCAGATTAATTTGCAAATTAATTTGCAGGCTTCTATTTGAGTACTCTTGATTATGTAAAAAAGTTACTCAAGCTAACCCAGACGTGAAAAAACCAACAGTTCTTTAGAGAAGCCAACTTTTATGTACAACACACACTAAAAGCTTTTCCTTCAAAGGTAAGTAACACGTCCTTTGATCAATCTTACTCCTTAAAGAAACCCTAGTGCAGTTAATATTCTCTTCTGCTTTCTGGTGCGGGGCACCAGAGGGCTGCAGTTCATCAAAGCTCTTGAAACCCTTTTTAAGGTAGACTTCGCTACATGAAGGTTAAATTAGAATTCTTCATTACTGAATACTATTCAGAACAAGCTGATTCTGGGAACTACGTTCCATATGAGTGATTGATTATATAAAAACTACCACATACTACAGTTCTTCATAGCATAAAGCATAGTAACTGTAAAGATCTAGGCTGTTTTTGGTTGTAGGTTCCCTCTGTCCCACCATTTGTCTTTTTTTAGACCTTCCCTGAAACTAGATAAATAAAAATGTAATAGTAAAGTACTTTGGGACAGTAACAGTTTCTGTTTAAGACTTCCATGAGCAAAACAGTCATATTCTGTGAAAACAACGTAGTGCTTTAAAAGGTGCATTTTTTTTTAACCTGTGTTGCTAGATCAGTTCATGAAGTATAAAACTATACACCACTGGAGTCGTTTCTAAAACATTAAAATCCTATTAAAAGAGCTTTGAAAAGATAAATCATAGTGATTGCTACAGCATGAGAAAGGTGCACCAGGAGATCCTTCCAAAAAATGCTGAAGGTTACAGAAGTTAAGTGCTGGGATTAGATCAGACGATGTATCAAAGTCACAATGGAACACATGCGGGGCAAGGGTGTTGGGGAAACTTCACAAAAAAATCTTCTTTAAGTCAATAAAGAAGAGACATCAGTCAGTCCTACAAAATGCTCAGTACGTAGCCTTCCTACCGACGTGGATGCGTTTGAAACGGCATCATCACTTGCATTTTTGGTTCTTGTCAATGCGGACATCATATTGCTGGAGTCTGTGCCCTGGGCCGTGGCGGTCAGTAGCGGTGGCCCTGGTGCGACGGGTGGTACTGCGTGCTCTGCTGGGACGAGGAGGAGTAGCCCAGTGTGCTCTGGGACTGAGAGGATCCCTGGACGCTGCTTTGGTAATTCAGGCGAGAACTGGAGTGCTGGGGAAGCAAAGAGACAGGGGAATCACTGGTGGGAGAAGAGGAAGGCTCAGGATGGTCATCACAATGGGACGCACGGGACACAGGGGCCACTTACGGAGGCTCCTGGTCCAGATCCAGCATCGTGGACAGCGGACAGCCAACTTAAGCTCGCGGCTACACTTTGCTTATTTGGAATCACGGCCTGGCACTGCCGTCACGGCATGTTTCGGCGAGCAAGAAGCCTGGCTGGATTTCTCTGGGACATAAGCTCACGTGGCAAAGAAAAGTGGAGGGGGGGAGCCTTATGCTGACCTGCTGCTCTTTACGGTGACCGACCCTGCCGAGTCATTCTTTGTGTAACTGAGATTTGCAAACAAGAATGATCGTTTGGGCACACTGAGTCAGTGGTATCCATAATGTATACTCATGTGCTCTTAATGCCCTCATTATAAATAACAAAGCTATGATTAAGAGATCATTTTCAGAGAAAAGAATTTTCAGGGGTAGAGGCTAGAGTGCCACCAGCGGCACTACCTGTCCGCCAAAGCAAGGCAGGCGGCTGGGCAGGATGTGGCGGCAATGAGTGGGTTTTATAAACTTCAGGCAATATTTAGAATGAAATAGAAGGGGGGTTCATACGTGAAAACACCCTCAAGAGAAAGCAGAGACAAATGTATTTCAATCCAATGGTGTTTTATCGCCTTAAATGAAACATTCATCTTCGTGGTACCAGAGACAAATATGAAAAAAATATATCATCTCTAGAATAAGAACACGGGCCTAGTTAACGATAAGCAGAGCTGGACCCAGGGCCTTCAGCTAAGCTCAGAAGGCTGGATTTTCCTGTGAGTAAAGCAGGAAAGATCTTAACCAATAAAACCATCACTTGGAGTAAAAACTGTAAGTGACCCTGAAGGTGGCATTGGGGGTTAAGGGAAGGACAGGTCAGCAGGGTCCCCTCCCCTCGGCGTGCAAACGCTGCCAAACTGAACTAGCAACATCGGGCCTGAGACAGCAGGGCCACAGGACGGCCTTGGTGAAAACCAGCTCGGGGTCGCCCCCTCCCTGTCACAGGACTCTGGCCAGGTCTAGAGAGCACGACGGAGTCACTCGTGTCAGTTACGGGGATCGCGGCTACCAGGCGTCACCAGGACCAGCGCCGGCTGAGAACACCTCGGCTCGGGGGGACGGTCCGCAGGCGCCCAGAGACTGCTGAAATCCCTTGAAAAGAGGGAATTTTTGCACCAAACTATGCGACTCCTCAGATGTTGGCCCCTCTATATGCGACCACTTCGAAAAGGCACCTGCCCCTGAAGGCCCTGCCCAGGTGGCCTCCGGGCTCGCTGCCCGACCGGGAGGGGCCGCCCGGCCGGAGCCAGGCCTCGGCCCGACTTCACAGTCCCTCGGGGAACTTCCCACCACCCGCCCTACCTTGTTCCTCGCATGACTCGTCCCGTGTTTGGCTTTGTGTGCCGTGTAAGGAGCCGAGTTACGCACGGGGCCAAGTGTCGCTGAGCTGGGAATCCTGCTGCACCTGCTTTATGACCCAAGGTGGAGACACAACTCGCGTCCGCGCCTTCGCGGCGTGTTCATGACACCAGTCGTGTTAGTGTAAGAAGCCTCTCATGCTTCCGATTCACATGTTTTGTTTTTTAAGTTTATTATGAAAAACATGTTCTTTACACTCACAAGCCCTCCGATTGCTGGGCTGGCTGTGATCCCTGGACTCTAGCAGATGCGATTCAGCACAAAAGCTCCTCTACACTAGACAAAGGTGGGGAAATGGGAGTCGTGGGCAGGTGCAGCGGGCCTCTCCCACCTCCACGCCACACTGACCTCCCCAACGAAGAGCTCTCTCCCCAGCCCTTACGCACGCCTGTTTCATTTTGAAGCAGATGGCACGGTGTGGGCCAAAGAAAAGCATTTTGAGGAATTCTTGGATTTGAAAGGAATGCAGTAGCTGAGTTATCTGTCCACAAGGGGACTCCACTCAGGTTAACATAACACAATCAGAGACACAAAGATGCCCCAGGATGTGATAAAGGTCTGGTGCTCACACAATAGGAATAAACTATTGTTGGGGAGGGGGATGGACTTTGTATATATTAAAAAATTCAAATATGTTCATGGCTACTACCCAAACAGCAAGCTGTTTTTAGTAGAACAAAATGAAGCCCTGATTAGTGTTCTTTGTGCTTAAAGAAGAAAACCGTGGGTCCCACATGGGGTGCCTTAGGCCAAGTCACCAAACCAGAACTGAAGACCTAACTGCAGTTTCAACTCTCCCCCTGCAATGTAGTTTACCAGGTCAGTCAGGAAATCTTCTGGTGGGTGCCAAAGAGTCGGCCACCTGGGGCCTCTCCTTTCCCTCCAAGGAAGACAGGTAATTTGCACGGTAAGAGCCCTACCCTTTCCCCCGAGGGAAAAGCGACCCCCCCCCCCCCCCACTGGAACAATCTTCTTTTCTCTTTTGTCAGTAAGGCTCTTGACCCCCCGCCCCCGCCCCCTTCCTACCAAAGGCTTCCATGTTGTACCCGCTCCTGGGAGCTCCCCTGCACTTGCTAGATGGGACGCTGCCCAGTTCACAAGCCATTTAATAAAGCCAACCCGACCTTCAAATTTACTCTGTCGTCTTTTGTTTTTCACCCTGTAGAACCAATGGAAGCTCTATGGCGTGTACTCCTCGGCGTGCAGGGACTCTTCCAAGAGAAGGTTTCAGAGAAGAGGTTGTGTGGAAACAAATTAGTTTGCAGATACATTCAAAATGGAAAGCCAGCTGAGGCAGCTATTTATTGTGTCTTTCTTGGTAAATGTTTCTCTTGATTTGGGTTCCTTATCAGCAAGTTTATGGTTTCCTTGCCTGTGGTTTTGTTTTCTATTATCTCTATTCTCCTGCTCCTATTCCACTAGCAGTACCCTGAGGTTCTAAATCTTTTTTTTTTTAAGGTTTTAAGGGTTCTTCACCCCCCCTTCCTTAGATCTTAGCTGGTTACTTTCCTTGAAAATGAAGGTTTAAAAAAAAAAAAAGAAAGAAAGAAAATGAGGGTTTTATGGGGTTTTGTAATGTTCCCTATGGTTTTCACAGGTATTTTTATCTCTCTCTCCCCCAATACTAATAATCCTTAGACTTTTTTCCCTTTAATTTCCCAAATTAGTAGTACAATCCATAGAGGCCACTTTTAGACTGTAGGCTTGGGCAGTGCAAACGTGATCCAAGCAAAAGGGCCCACAGAGACCCCCTGACTGAACACAGGCCCATCGGGGGACCCACCTCAAGACATCCCTAGGCCCTCGCTGACCAATGGGCTACTTACAACCAGGTAGTTACCAGAACAGGGACAGTTCCATGGCCATCATACCTCCTCACCCTTCCTATCTCCCCACCCTCCTGCTTGAACTATGGCCCTCACCCTCCTTGCTGTCCTGCCCGGGGGCTCCCTTGAGGGGGATTCAATAAACCTTGATCTCCTCTGTTATTCTTTCATGGCCTGGACCACCAGCTGCCACTGGCTTCCACCCATCCTCGTCCCACACTTGGGGGCCCCCATCCCATGGAGAGAGACACTACATTTAGGCAGATACCACACAACTGTAGGGTGTTGTTATTTTTTTTAATCTTATTAATAAAAAGTATTTTCTAGTCTCAAAAATACTTCTAGTGAGATTGAACAGTGATTTCTGCAACATCTCAATCTTAATCCCTTTCTATGTTTACAATGGCTACTTACTGATTATTTCCTCTCAGGGACAGCAAATCTTTCTCAATCTTATTTTGGGCAAAATAAGCTGCCACTCCTCTCTCTTTCAAAGGCTAATATGAGAAATTTCCTTTGAGCAGGGAGATGCCCACCTCACTTTCCCTCCTCTGGAAGTCAGGAAAAACAAGCCAAGGAACAAAATGTTTCACAATTACAAGGAAATATGACCCAAATCTTCATTTTCATGTCATGCCCTAGAAACAGGATTGCACCATTTGTACAGTCAAACTTTAGAGTTCAGTATCACTTGAGCCTAAAAAGCTCTAGGATCAAATTGACTTCTGGGTTGTCTGGGAGGCTCAAATGCTTGAGCGGCTTGCCTTTGGCTCAAGTCGTGACCCTGGGGTGCTGGGGATCCAGCCCCACCTGGGGCTCCCGGCTCAGTCTCCCCATTCAGCCCAGGGTCTGCTTCTCCCTCTGCCCCTCCCCCTGCTGTGTTCTTGCTCATGCTCTCTCTTTAAATAAATTTTTTTTAAAAATCGATGTTCCATTTCATAAAAAACCCTTGACCAGAACAGAATCTGAGGGGGTACCTGATAATCTGACGGCATGACGGGCCCGCCGGAGTTGGCACCCGAGGGCCCCAGGCGGGGCTTCTTGCTGGGGGGCACCTGCCCGAGGCCCGAGTCCTGGCTGTGCTGCAGGCCGCCACCTGCACCCCCGGCCCCTGCGCCAGCCCCGCCCGCGGTCCCGTTGGTCTGGGTGCTGTTCTGCTGTGGTGCCGGCGCCTGCGGGGGGGCTGCCGTCTGCTGGGGGGGCGCTGGGGGCTGCTGATGCTGGTTCTGCTGCTGCTGCTGGTTCTTGCAAGAAAAGGAAGAAAGGCAAACTTGGTATGGAACTAAATGAACAGGGCGGTGCTTGCTTTCCTTTATCCTTTTCTCTTTTTTTAACAGGACATTGATTCCTTAGTAGGCACACTGGGCTGCCCAAGGACCAAGCTGGAGAGCCCCTCTGGGGTGGGGATGCCAAAGTGACTCCAGCCGGATGCTGCGCATCCCCTAAGGTCAGAGTACTGAGTCCTGAACACGATTCATTCTCCGAAGTTCATCTAGATTGCACACTCATCCTCCACATCAGTCCCAGACATCCGGCCAGAGGGCATGCAGCACCCAGGAAGCTATTCTGCTCTCAGGAAACCAGCTGTGATGGTCTTCTCCATCAGGAGTTTGGAAAAGTAGAGGGATATGGGGAGGGCCTGATATACCCAGTTACCAGCAAAGAATAAGATGCTTTGAAAGCAGCCTGCATAAAGTGACACTGAACAAATGAAACCCAACAATTAAGAACCAGGGAATGAAACAGGCTAGAAATCATTTATCTGTAAACTTACTAGATTTCAAGTTCGCAAAGTACATCTGCAATCATGTAAATACATAATTAAAGGCAGTTAAATACGTAGTAATCATTCAATTATAGTTCCTTAAATTCTCTTTTTGCCTCCCTTATTCTCTGGAAGTGATGTGTACCGTGTAGCTTTATACCTTGTCACCTTTCTCTTCAGGTTCATCTTCATTAAGGAATTCTCGTTTGGGGTATGGAATCTGGCAGCCAGCAAACACACTACAACATCATTTAAAAAAAAAAAAAGAATATACATCACGACCTAAAATCTACAGTATCATTGACCTTGTTAGCTTAAAATTCCACTTTTTTTCTTAAGCTATGTCCCACTCTTCAGCTCTAGCTAATATTTGCGGGATGCCTCCCAAGACAACTGAATTCAAGCAAATAAGAAAAGAATTTGTGGGGTGCCTGGGTGGCTTAGTTAGTTAAGTGTCTGACTCTTGATTTCGGCTCAGGTCAGGATCTCAGGGCTGTCAGATCGAGCACCGAGTCAGGCTCTGACCCGCGCTGGGCACACGTGTGCAGAGCCTGCTTGAGATTCTCTCTCTCCCTCTGCCCTTCACCCCCACCTCCTTCTCTCTCTGGAAAAAAAAATTGTCTAAGTTTTATAATAATTACCATCTTCAGTAACAAATCTTAACTGCTGTTAGCTAGTTGACATATATGATGGGGAAGTTTCTCCACAGAAAATTTATTAGCACACAAAACAAAATTGAATTTGTAATTGCCTCAACAATGAAAATACTCCCCCCCCCCCCGCCCGCCCAAGAAAAGTTGCATCTCTAATAAACACAAGCACGTGGGTGTAACAAGGAGGGGGAAACACAGGGGTTTTGGTAGTAGAGTGGACACACAGACTTTTAAATTCTTAGTTCCCTACTGGTTTGGCTTAAACTTATCTGGCTGACCGACCTCTCAAAGTCCCACCTGTTCTCAGCTTCAGTTTTTTTCTGTAACCCTGAATAATGGTCCTTTCTAAAATACTTGTTTCCATTCACACCTCTCTATGGCTTTGCCTGTTTCAGAATACGGGCCCTTTCTCTTGAGTACTTTTTCTCCGAGGTAGTATTAATGGAGAACTTGTAATACTGCAGTAACAAGGGCTTCTCTTACTTGCAGCCACCATCCGACACCCCCGACCTGGAGCAAAGAACACAGAACACGTACAATACGTACTCTAATGTTGGCAAGGGGTCCTCCTGAAAATAGGGATCCTGCAAAGCCTGCTCCGAGGTAATTCTTTTGGTTGGATCCATAGTAAGGAGTTTCTGAAGCTAGAGTAACACATAAGAAATTGATAGCACATGGAAAAGACTGCTTATCAATGTTTTGACTTTTGTATTAAGGTCTAGCAGGATTAATATCAGATGCCATTTTGCAGAGCTCACCGTGCTATTAGGACACCACAATCATTTATGTGAAATTGGCAGAAATCATTAGCATGAAGGCCCTTTGAGAATATAATTTTTTTTTTCCTGCTGATAAATCTTTGGAAAAAATTAAGTCTAGAAATCAAGGGTGACATCTTAAAAGAAAAGTATTTAATTTTGCATCAGCCCCCAACAATTTCTTTTCTTTCTAAAGGGAAGGAATAGCTGGTACAATTCCATGTTGAATGGGATGGGGTGGGCCTGTGCTACGGACCCAACTTTCATCTGGAAGAGAAGCACCTACCAGGAGGAACACTTTGCTGTCAGGCTTGACCTTGTGTTTCTCCATGTACTTTATGAGGCTACTGTTGGCGTACCTGCAAGGACATGACAATCACACATCACTGGGAACACTCACGTTTTGTTTTGCTTCGCTTCATTTTTTCAAAAAATGTTCATTTACTTAAGTACAGTTTACACAGTTTGTATTTTTTAATGGAAAGCTCCCAGATTGGTTTTCCCATAAGGTACATGTTTAGGCCATTGTTTTTTCTAATAAAAGAACACATAACTGAAAATTGGTAAATGTGGGAAGCAGCAGGGATTGTTAAACACCACACCTAAGGGTTTCTACTGTCACAGTTGCTTGGGTGCAACAACTAACCATTAGAATTGAAAATGTGAACAACCTAAAATCTAGCAATTCCTTTCCTAGGTACATACTCTAAGAGATTTCTTTGTGCATGTATATCACAGGATACGTGGGCAAGAATGTTCTTAGCTACATTTCTGTAGTAGAAAAAAACTGTAAACAACACAAATGTCTATCCACTAAAGAATGGATACGTTGTTATATGTTATACAATAGTAAAAATGAGGGACGCCTGGGTGGCTCAGCAGTTGAGCGTCTGCCTTTGGCTGAGGGCATGATCCAGGGATCCAGAATCGAGTCCCATATCAGGCTCCCAACGGGGAGTCTGCTTCTCCCTCTGCCTATGTCTCTGCCTCTCTCTGTCTCTCATGAATAAATAAAAATAAAATCTTTTTTAAAAATAGTAAAAATGAATACAGAGGTTGTGTGGGGAATAAAAGCCAACTGCAGAAGAAAATACAGACTGTAATATAATTTATATAAAGTTCTGAGATATATTAAACTGAAACAGTAATCCATTTAGAGATATGTCCATCTATAGCAAAACCAGAATGAAAAATGCAGAATGATAAATACAAATTCAGAATAATGTTTACCCACTGGGAGGGACATGAACAGGAAGGCAGGGTGCACAGAGCACTTCAGTAATCTTAGTGATGTTTTATTTCTTATGCTGAAGGGTGGGTAGAGAGGGGTATTCATTTTATTATTCTAAATAGACTATGTATCGTGTTTTTGTTACGTATTTTCTTTCCTACATATGAAAAATTTCACAAAATCTTATGCTGAAGGGTGGGTAGAGGGGTATTCATTTTATTATTCTAAATAGACTGTGTATCATATTTTTGTTACGTATGTTCTTTCCTACATATTAAAAACTTCACATTAAATTTTCACATTTATGGTGGAAAATTTAGAGAATACAGAAAACTATAGAGAAGAAAACTGAAATCACACATAGTCAAGTAAGTCATTCAGTGATTAGAAGAAAAACAAAACAAAACAAAAACAAAACACTGTTGAGATTTTGCTGATTTTTCCTTTGGCATTTTTGCTATGCATCTATGTATGATTCAAACACAGAGGAGTTTTTGTTTTTGTTTTATAAAATCAGCATCATACTGTACAGACTGCCCTCTTTTCACTTAATAATAAACTTCTTTCCTTGTCTACCATTCCCTAAACTACTAATTTGCAGGGGTTGTATATTCCTACTGTTCTTGATGTTGTTTGTTTCACAATAGTTAAGAAATCTGTGTCCTTGTAGGTTAATCTGATCTGCAAGGTGGGGAGACAATGCTGCACAGCAGGTGAGGATCAGAAAGGATTTACCAGTTCGTCAACTCCAGTGAAAGCCTAGGTTCCTCCTCTGAAAGCTGAGGATTATAATCATACCTATCTAATAGCGTTGTTGTTGTTGTGGGGACCATCCGAGAAAGTGCAGCTAAGGGCTTAGCACCATGCCTGACACATAGTAAGTACTTGGCAAGCCATGTGTGACTGTTCTGATTGCTCCCACAGGATAAATTCTTGAATTTCTTAGGTCAGAGGAAAGGGACATTTCAAAGCCATTTTTATGTGCTACAGAACGAACTTTGCTACACAGAGCTGGCCCTAGGACAGGCAGCATGGGTCCCTGAGAGCCTGCATTTTTAGCAGGGTCTCCAGGTGATTTGTATGTAAATTAAAGTTTGAGAAACACTCTGGCTCAGCAGTCACATTCAAGGAAGAGTGCCCATTTTATCATACGCTTGCCATCCCTCGGTATGTTCATTCTTAAAATCTTTGCCATGTGTATTAATTTAAAATTTTCTCGGGGCGCCTGGCTGGACCAATTGGTAGAGCATGCAACTGAATCTCAGGGTTGTAAAGTTCGAGCTCCATGATGGATGTAGAGATTGCTTAGAAATAAAATTTAAAAAAAAAAATTGGGGCAACCTGAGTGGCTCAGTGGTTGAGCACCACCTTCATGCCAGGGCGTGATCCTGGAGATCCAGAATCGAGTCCCATGTCAGGCTCCTTGCATGGAGCCTGCTTCTCCCTCTGCCTGTGTCTCTGCCTCTCTCTCTCTCTCATAAATAAGTAAATAAAATCTTTTTTTTAAAAATTATTTTTTTTTACATTTTTTCCCTCCAGTAATGAGGAACATTTTTATTAGCAAGGTAGCTACTAAGTTTGTTAATGGGAAGAAATTTTAAAATTTATGTAGAGGGATCCCTGGGTGGCGCAGCGGTTTAGCGCCTGCCTTTGGCCCAGGGCGCGATCCTGGAGACCTGGGATCGAATCCTGGAGACCTGGGATCGAATCCCACGTCGGGCTCCCGGTGCATGGAGCCTGCCTGCTTCTCCCTCTGCCTGTGTCTCTGCCTCTATCTCTCTCTCTCTGATGTGACTATCATAAATAAATAAAAATTAAAAAAATAAATAAATAAAGTTTATGTAGAAATGGGAGTTTGTCTACATAAATCTCTTTGGTCTTTATGTTGCATCAACTGATTTCTTGGGTTAACTCTAGATTCTAAGTTATTTGTTTCCATCATAATATCGGATGGAATGTGATATTGAATGCTTATTGGAACAATCAATTTTAAAGTTGACTTAGAGATTTCCTTTTAGTTCCATTTTCACCTTGCCTTCTACTGAGCTAACAAGAGCTGACACTCTGGAAAGATTATAGAAGCTTATATCACTATCCTTCCCAATTCACTTAAGAGGAATTTCGGGGATTCTTTTCATCTGATATAATGAAAGAAAGTTATTTACTTTTTATGTCATTTCAAATGATGCTTTCTGGAATTCTTAAATTATATTTTACTTCAGTGACTGGTATGTATTCTATTAGATTTAGCTAATTTTTAATAAATTCCTTTCATCTTACCCATCACTAGCCTCTTTCATGGGGGTAGAACCGTTTGCATAAGACGTATAGGCTCTTACTGCTGAGCTTTTCCTATTACTTTTCCAACTGAATTTCATTTATCTTTTAAAACTTCTCTCCTTTTATTTCTGGTTACTGTAAACACTATCATTTGATGTGAAAATTTTCCTTTAGTCTTTAAACACTAAGATGAATGTTAAGTGCTTACATTAATTTTCTTCATCTTTTATACTACTAGTATGTCTTCAATTACTTGTACCACTTTCATTAATACACATTTGACAAGTCATTAGTGAGCATGTACTTATGTACCAGGCCCTGGAGACACAGATAATGGTGTATAAAGTCGACATAACCCATACTATCTAGAGGGAGAGGCAGGTAAGTGTTCTAAAGCTAACTGTAGTGCAAAGTCATCAGTGCTGAGAGGAGCAGCAAGGATGTCACAGTACAGAAGGGGACTACCTAACTCAGACCTAGAAGGGCAATCGAGGCCTCAGCAGGCAAGTGATGCCTAAGCCAAGATTGAAAGGATAAGCAGAAAGGAAGTTAATCTGAGAAGTTAGAATGAGTGGGAGGAAAGTATATCGTAGACTAAAGGAACAGCATGTGTAAAAAACCAAAGGTAAAGAAAAAAAAATAAAAAAACTCTGAGGTTTTTAGATTCTTTTTTTTTTTTTTTTAAGATTTTATTTATTTATTCATGAGAGACACAGAGAGAGAGGCAGAGACACAGGCAGAGGGAGAAGCAGGCCCCATGCAGGGAACCCAATGTGGGACTTGATCCCAGGTCTCCAGAATCACAGCTGGGGCTGCAGGTGGCGCTAAACCACTGAGCCATCTGGGCTGCCCAGGTTTTCAGATTCTTAAAGAAATTCATGATGTCCAGGCTATAGAATAAAAAGTAGACAGTGGTTTAGTAGATGATGGTGGTGCAGAAGCCAAAGCTCTGTAAGTCACACTCAGAATTTAGAGTACAGTGAATTAAGAGCAACTAGGAGACCAAACATGATCAAATTTGCTTTTGGCCATGACTGCAGTATAGACAGTGAGTGTGAATGAAGATTGGAGGTCTTCCACTTGGAAGGCCACTGCAGGATCCTAAGTGAGAGAGAGTTGCTGTCTGGACTGTAATGGTGGCAAGGTAGATGGAGAGAAATACAAAGAACTGACTAGATTTACTAATTGTTTGAACCCTGCAGGGTAAAATGGAAGAGAATAGGATAAGAGAAGATCAGGGATATCTCAGGTCTTGGGCTGGAACAACTAGGTGAATCATGGAGTCATTTCCTAAGATAGGAAATACAGCGGGAGGAAGGTGTGGGAGGATAGATGATGAGTTCAGTTTTGGACACTGAACTTGGAAGTGTTTATGGAACATTCACGTTGGGATTCCAGAAGGCAATTAGATAAGTGGGTCTGAAACCTGGGAAAAGAGATCTGAGTCAGATGCAAAAACTGGGAGTTATCAGCGTAATCAGTGGTAAATTGTGGCCAATGAAATCAAAGAAACTGCTTGGGAAAATGTCCAGAGTGTGAGGAGAGTCCAAGACAGAACCTTGAGCAATAGGAGTGCCTTTAAGAGGCAGAGGAAAAACACCCCACCGGGGACCGTGGAAGAGAGAGGCCAAAAATGTGTGGTGCCATTTCCTACCTTTCTTTACCATGCCTGCTTTCATTCTTACATGTCATCCTGTCCTGAAATTTTCCTGTTAAGTTGCCCAAAAGAGAACCCCTTTCACCGTTTCCTCTGGGCTTGCGCATTTACAACAAACCCCTCTCACGCTGTCACCTTTATTCTCTCATTTCTACAATATATACCAGTGTGTTTTACTCGGCTTCTGGGCCATGCGTTCTTCCTGGTTGTCTAACCCAGCATTTCGCTCACCGGTCATTATTCAGATAAAGATAAAAATCACAGTTGTGGCCTTGAACTGAGCCCTCATCATACTAAAACAGGAGAGACCTTTAAACACTATACTGACCCTTAAAATTCTTAGAAGTCTGTAAAATACTACAGTCTAAGCCTGACATGTACATTAGCAACATCTGGAATATCTTCTTTAAATCATGAGCATAATTAATATATTAAAATCTAAAATCTAAATGTCTGGCTTAAACACTAATCTGTATCTGGTTTCTAAAGGATTGATTGAGATATTCCCATTGAAGTTACTACTTATATTTAATATGAAATTACTTACGTTGTTCTTCTAAAGTCTTTCTGAAGTGTGGGGTACTCTGGCATCTTTCTAATATCTTCCCAATCTTTATCTTACAAAAAAATATCGAATATTGTTATAGAAAATAATGTTACTTATATTTAAAAATCTACTTATGTTAGTTTAAAAATAGACATAAAAATAAAATATGCTTTTGAAAAGGAATTATTTTGAAATATGACTCCAATGTTATTTTGAAAAGAAAAATAAATTACCTGCAGGAAACCCCATGACACTAAATATCCGATCTAGTTGATCATGATGAAAGGGATTGCTTGTTTTTATATCTTCCTGACGACAGTGAAAAATAGGTTCTGAAGTCAACAATTCAGCAAATATGCAACCTATTGCCCATATATCTATGAAGGAAGAAAAACAAGTTTTTGTATAGATTTATTTTATTTCTTGGGTTATAATATAATCCCTGAGTATTTTTACAACCTACATATAAAAATAGTTTTCAGTGATGGAATATACAAAGTATGACAACCATATTAAGAAAACATATATATATATATATGACATGAAATAGCTGTATCATCACATAACAGATTAAAAGCCAAATATAAAAACATTGATTTGTAAATTTTATAATCAAGATACACTTGGGAAACTCAATTTAGCAAGCAATGAATTTACACCTAGGCAAAAGCTTTTCCCAACCATTGTGAATAATGTAGTCACTGAAGCATTCAATTGATAATTTAATGCAGGTAATACTCATGACCCAATAGACTAAACAATGTCATCATCAGGTATAGTCAGACATTCCTTTAAGGCAGTCAAATGCACAACAATAGATAATAATTTCTGATGCATGAGTGTAGATAGACAGTACAGACCATATAACATGACCTGGAAAAGCTCTACTTTTGTTGGACTACCAATTTCAATTTTTCAACAAACTGTAAGGTCTAGAAGCTGACAAATACAAGTGTCTACAGGTATGGCATGACACCATAGAGACAGATATTATTTGAATATATTCACTTGGATTAAGCTGCTCCAATCCTCTAACACTCCAAGATAAAGTTAGGCATCTTTAAAAGTTTTACTAACTATTTTAAATCACCAGTGATAGATTATTCTATTTGGATTTTACATGTTGAAAAACTGTAATTTTGATTCTAAGACTATAATAATACATTCACAATGCTTTGCCAAATGTACAAGTGAATTGATTTGTGTCTCTCATGAATAAATGAAATCTTAAAAAAAAAAAAAAAAAAAAAAAAAAAAAGAAAAGGACAGAGGCCAGGATCCAGATTCCTCTGAGAACTGCTAGGAAAAAGAACCTTAGTGCAACAAGTAATGTTAAGTTCTGGGATTTCTTGCCTCCTATTAACCTCTAATTTTAAATGGTCATCTGGCTCTTGTATCATCTATACCATTTCTCAGCTCTCATTCCCCTATCAATGATGTGTTCCTCCCTCCCTCCCTCTACACACACACCCGCACACGCACACACACACACGTACGCACAAATGCTATCACTCCTCTTCCCCCCGAAATCACTCCATGAAACTTCGTGATATCAAATCATCAAACTCTTCTTTTATATGCTCTGAATAGAAATAATACTCATTTATGACATGAACCAGGTATGGAGAAGAGTAAGAACAAGGGAATGTGTATGCATTTGTTGTATTTATAATGTCTGCTATGATATGTGAAGCTGGGATGCCTGGGTGGATCAGTGGTTGAGTGTCTACCTTTAGCTCAGGTC
This sequence comes from Canis aureus, assembly GCF_053574225.1. Taxonomy (NCBI): domain Eukaryota; kingdom Metazoa; phylum Chordata; class Mammalia; order Carnivora; family Canidae; genus Canis; species Canis aureus. The sequence continues at coordinate 5,282,672 of NC_135617.1, read as the reverse complement.
ATGATCCCAGGGTCCTGGGATTAAGTCCCACATCGGACTCCCCCCAGGAAGCCTACTTCTCTCTCTGCCTATGTCTCTGCCTCTCTCTCTCTCTCTGTCCCTTATGAATAAATAAATAAAATCTTAAAAAAAAAAAAGAATATATGTGAAGCCTAAAAATAACTGATTTGGGGATTACTCTTTATCTGTGTCTTTTTTTCTTCCTAATTTCTATCCAGAGTGGCTAAATGCAACTTGACTAAAATTGGAAATTATCTCTATCTGGAAGTTGCAAACTAGTTTAAATTCAATTTTATTGTCCACACCCTGAGGAAATAGGAAATAGAGTTGATTTCCAATTTATACCCAATTATCTTTATTTCTCCCAAAACACCTAATTTTATTTCAATAGAAGAACAGTTAATCAGGAAATATTCAGGGCTCCTGGGTGGTTCAGTCTGTTGAGCATCTGCCTTTGGCTCAGGTTATGATAGCAGGGTCCTGGGATGGAGCCCCACAGTCTTGTCGGGCTCTCTCCTCAGCGGAGATCCTATTTCTCCCTCTCCTTGTACCTGCTGCTCCACCTGCTTGTGCTCTCTGTCAAATAAATAAAATCTTCAAAAAAAAATATTCATAGAATTGTGCTTCTCAAAGTATGGACTGTCAAAATGTGTGGACCACATACAATAGACTCATGCAATGGCACATATCATAAATGAGACTGACTACACCATGGATTTGTCCTCTAAGAATCTCTGAGAGTGGGACAGGTTTTGGTGGTGAGTCCAAAAAAGTTTGGCTGAATGTGCCTTTTCTGCCTACAAATCTCCCTCCTACATATACTCTGTAGAGACCTTGCTAAGAGCCCAGAGCAGGTGGATTTCTACTGTTACCATGTCCTCGACTCGCTGCCCTGTGCCCTGGGTTATCTCATCATCAGTTCTGCTCTGAGGCACCGCCTGTTACTTCCCAGCTAACAACCCTTTTCTCTGGGTATTTTCAGTCTCTCCCTATCCCCTCGTGCTTTCTGAGATTGTCTAAGAGATTTTACTGTTTTCAGTGGAGAGATCGAACAGAAAAAGCACACATAATTCCAAAAGTTTCAAATGTACAGCTCCTTGGTAAAAATCACTCACTGGGATGTAAGTAGAGTCAGGCTCTGATTTTAACCCCTCATTCTGAGACCATTCTATCCCTTCCATCTGCTTGTATAGTTGTCTTTTCTGTATCCTTCAGATACAGCTGCCATGGTCCGGTCTCAGGTCCATAGCATGGCCCCAGCAGCCTTACTATTGGCTCGGCTGCTAGCAGTAGGGTTGAAGGCCGGTCTCACACTCCCCTACTGTAAACACTCATAGGCTTGTTCACCAACTTAACAGAACCTTTCAGCAATGTTTAAGAAGTATTACAAGATTTCAGCAACTGTGTTGGCATCTCAATCCTTGGACATAGTATAGATGTGTGCTGGGTGTCAGAATTTTGCAGAAACTAGACCTCCTGTTGAATGAGGACATTGCTCACTATATTTTAATCTTTGTTTCTCCTTTTATCCACAAACAGATTAATTATCAGTCTAATCTTTTCAAACATAGGAATTATCTCTGTAGTTCTTGCATGCCACCAGGTTTTTCACAAATTTAACAGAGAAAGGTTACACTCAACTATCTTTAATAATTTTATTATTTAGTGCCTTTATTAAATAGAACTTAACCAAAGCAGCTAAATGTAGTGAAAAATGATAGGAGCCTAATACCAGTAAATGGAAAATTCATCAGAAAGAAATTTTCAAGAAATACACCTAGCAGATTTCGGTACTTACAGAACTAGCCCATCACAGTGACAGTACTATTTACCCTTCTCTATCTTCTCTTTTTACCTCATTTAAAGAAATTTCTAGGGAGAACTTGGTTGGCTCCATAGTTGAGCATCTGCCTTTGGCTCAGGTCATGATCCCAGGATCCTGGAATCGAGTCCCGCATCGGGCTCCCTGCAGGGAGCTTGCTTCTCCCTCTCCCTGTCTCTGCCTCTCTCTGTACGTCTCTCATGCATAAATAAATAAAATATTTAAAAAAAAAAAGGAAGAATTCTCTAGGTTTGAGGAGAGCTCTGTCTTCCTGACCCCCCAGTTCATAGCTGGGCCCTCCAAGGACACAGTAGTGATCAGTAGTAAAATCTCTGCTGCCTCTGTTCTGGAGCAGACTTTAAATTCTACAGAGAGTGTGTTTATAACAGATTCTCTTACTCAGTTTTTTTTTCACTTACTGAAATGGCAAGATGCTGAGCACAGCTAATCCACCCAGACTCTATTTCCTACTGTAATGAAGAACCCGTCATCCTGATAACAGTAATGGCAGGAGAGAAAAATTAGTCACATTATTTCTTGTTGAGGAAAGAACTGACTGACTTTTCCCACCAGATAGAAGGGGCTCTCTTCAACATCACGCTATATCTGGTTTTCTGTTTTTCTTTTTGTGGAGAAAACAATTCTTACTAAACCTCTCTCCAATTCTTCTTGATCAATGGTAGGCAAGTGGGAAATAAAATCAGTGCGTTATCATTTCCATAGCAACACAACAGGATCAGGTAAGTCTCTTCTCTAACAGGAAATGCTTTCTTCTTTTTAAAGAACCATATTCTCCTACAAAGTTAAAAAGGCTAATCTACCAGAATATAAAATCTAGGGATGCAGAAGACAGGAGGACTTTGACAAAGGGATGGAAGAGTGGTTTTTACAAAACAGCTTCATTATTATTGTACCACTTGGTATTCATGATCATTCAGTGCTACGATCGGAAATCGTCTGAGACTAACTTACCAATTGCCTTTGTATAATGCCTGGCACCAAGCAGAAGTTCTGGAGCCCGGTACCAAAAAGTCACCACCACTGGATCCAGGTCTGCTAATGGCTTTAGAGGAGAATTGAATAATCTGGCAAAACCCATGTCAGCTAGAAAATGAAATAAATTAATATAAAACTCAGTTTGGTATGCTACTTGAACCATGCAAGGTTGATGACAATAGCCATTAGCCTTACAAAGCAACCTTTTACCTCACTTTGCAACCAGGCATCAGATCCTCCCCTTCTGAGGTGGATATTATTATTATTATTATTGTGCCTCTTTTATTGATCAAGAAACTGAAGCTTAAAGATATTCTGACTTGCTCAAGGTCATGGAGTGAGTGAAGACAGTCATAAGTAGAACCTAAGTCTGACTTCAGATCCCCAGCTTTCAGAAACATTAATCATCTTAAATGTTTTATAAAATTGAAATAGTCTGAACATGATTAGTTATGACCTCTGTATGCCTTTGCATCTAAAAACTGACTCTATCTTGGTTTGGTGTGAGCTGCAGTTGGCTTATGGACGCACGAGAGCCAATATGTACATATGTCTTCCCAACTCTGAGTTCAGTGATGTCATGTTGGTGACTTGAAATTGGCTATGATGGGAATATTTACATCATGAAAAACAGCAAATGCTACAAATTGGGGCTTTTTTCCCCCAGGGAGCCACTGTTGTATAATTACCAGCACACTCTATAAGATACCAAGAACCATGTTACCAAGAATATGTATAGGATATGTAAGAGATAATTTGTTATAATTCAGGATTTAACAAAGATCTATACCGAAGGTGATTTAAATATCAGAGGTGTACACAAGTAGCATAAAGAATAGTTATTACTCTAATGAGTTCCTGGAGACTAATTTTCTTAAGATTTCATAAATATAAAAATATATATAAAAATTTTTTTAAAATTAAAAAAAATTTCATAAATAACAAATACTTTTTATCTATCAAGCACTTGATAGAGTTTACAGATGGTTTTCACATATATCATACATCACTTCATCTAATCCTCATTCGAATGCTGGTTCAGTAAGCATGTTGTTCCCCACCTCTGAGATGAAGAATCTAAAGCAAACCCAAAAGCAGTTAGATGACTTGCCCAAGGTCATAGGGATAGGAAGTAAAAATACCATGTTATAATTTAGCAGCTATATTCTTACGCATTGATGGGACATCCGGTAGAGATAATACCATGCGCAAAGGAAAAATGGGAAGAATTAAAAAAAAAAAACCTCTATAATTTGAAATATATAATATACACAGTATGTTTTCATTGTATAAGGGATAGTAATAATTCCTGTCTATTGTGTGAACTTTAGAGGAATTTCAAACCTTTTCTCAGTAATCACTACTTTAGACATAGGGTAACTGACCTAAACATTACTAATGTTTGTTTTCCTAAAATTAGATGTAAGTGGAACTATTCAATTCAATACACTGCAGTAATAAAATTCAGGTGTGAGTGCTAATTAGACAGTATCAAATGATAGAGAAAAGCAGGAAAAGGCCGTGTCCACCACCAAGGAGCTTACAGGAAGGGAAGGTGACAAAAAACATGGAGTAGACAAAAACCAACAGGGTAATAAGCACTGTAAGGGCCAAAGGCCAGTTGCCAGTGGCTTCTACTAGATTCTATGTCCCTTGAGGGGCAGGCCATGTCTCCTCCCTGGCTTGAGCTGGAACAGTGTTTGGTACACCTCTGTAGCAGTGGACGAAACTGACCGTGGGGCTTAAGCTGGATTTCCCAGGGGGGAGTCACTGTGAACAGTAAGGGGGGATGGCTCAGTGGTTTAGCATCTGCCTTCAGCCCAGGGTGTGGTCTTGGAGTCCCGGGATCGAGTCCTACACTGGGCTCCCTGCGTGGAGCCTGCTTCTCACTCTGCCTGTCTCTCTCTCTCTCTGTGTGTCTCTCATGAATAAATAAATAAAATCTTAAAAAAACCAAAACAAAACAGTAAAGGGGGTTGCAGGCAAGCAAGAGGGTTCCAGGGAAGGCCCGAAGTCTTCAGGCTGCTGGGGCCGGGGAGGCTCAGGTGCAGCTAAGGGCATGATGCGTTTTCCACTGGACTGCGCTTTTGCACTCAAAAAATGACTATTAAAGTGTTAAGCATAGGCATCCGGGCATTACTAGTGTTTAAACAGTAACATACGAGTGAAACAAAATTTATTTATTTATTTATTTATTTATTTATTTTTGAAACAAAATTTAAAAGCAATTTAATCAACTAGATTGACTACTAGACAATTATTTACTATTAAGCTTATTGCTTACTTTTAACCCTGATTTTTATTCCTAATCTTGGACAGCATTACAACTCTCAAACTCTTAACAGGAGGGCAACTAAGGGGCCTGGCTAGAACACAGAATTTATGCTGAGGAGAACTAGAGACATCTGGGAGTGGTAGGGAGAAGACAGGAAGGGCGGGTGACCGGGATAACATGATGACCGGTACAAACAGGGGAGAGTCCAGGATGGTGACCGTGAATCTGGTTTGAAACAATGGAGTAGAGGTTGCCAGCAGCGCATCCGAATAAAGGCAGAGCTTTTGGCGAGGGTGAGAGAAGAGAATCTGAGATTCAGATCTTGAAATGATTTTTATAGAACCCACAATTTTAAGGCCACAACTTATCAGGGCCTTAAAGAAGTAATTGTAGAGGGAGGCCACACCCCTTGCCAGCGCCCAGGGGATCTTGAAACACAAGGCTAATAATAGGAGGAAAAGCCAATGATGAGTAAAATGCAGAAGAGTGAGCAAAAGTGGTGAATGGGAAAAGAGAATTCTGTGATGTCACAGAGACCAAGGGAAAAGACAGTCGTGAAGCCAGACTGGTCACAGACATGAATGACTAAGGCAGTAAAGGTGACTATCTATAGGCGCCAGTTGCTCTGGTGAGACAGAGGTCAGAGGTGACCGTTTGGAGAGCAGTTTCAATGGAATTAGAGGGCAGGTTATAACAAACGAGGGTGAGTAGAACCAGTGGGTGAACACTGTGTGTTCTAGAAGTAAAGGAACAAGGGGGCAGAAAATGAACAAATGGTAAAGAAAACACAATGGATATGAGTAAGGCTTATTCCAGAACTGGGAAGAGGATTACGAATGTTTAAAGGTGAAGAGGAGAAACTAGGGAAGCAGAGAGTGGAGACACAGCAGTGTGAGAGCTTTAGTACAGCAAGATCTTCAGAAGCTGGGGCGGGATGGGGTGGGGTGGCCCAGACGGGACTCAGAAGGGGAGCGTCACTCTTTGTCTGAGATCCCTTCAAAGGCAGCACTGTGCTGGCAGAAAGTGCTCCGTGAGGGTACCGCAGACAGCTTTGATATTGCTAGGCAGCAACGTTTGCAGGGAAAGAGACTTTGGACTTGGAATGCGAGTCCTCCCTTGGAGAGGCCACGTAAGCTGCAACCTCTCCAAAGTCAGCTCCCCTCCTCTGTCATAGGGGTGGTTGTGTAAGTGCATGAGGTAACATGTAATGGCATTTACCACTCTGGGCAGGGAACTGTCTGTGTCACTGTCTCTCACAGGGAGGGCCACCCTCCACCACCCTTTCCCCTTCACCAATATCTAGCAAAAGGTAGGGACTCAAATGCCTACAAGAAAAAGCATAAGGGAGACACAGGAGCAAGTGGGGAGTCGTGGAGGGCCCAGGGGTGGGGTGGGAGGCAAGGGAAGGGAAGTAGCTACTTGGTTCTTAGTGACCACCGACAACATTTTTTTATGATTCTGAATCTCAGTAAACTCAACATAGAGGTTTAAAGAAGGGAAGTTGGCTGAAAACACCTTTTTCTGGAGCCAGACTAGCAAACGAATTGAAGAAGTAGAAGACGGGGCAGCAGGCAGGCTCAGTTGTAGTAGGATGGAATGGATGTGTAGCAGGTCAGCTTAGCACCCTTAGCATGATATGTTCAAACAGCAAAGAAAGCAGATTGATGAGACAAAATTTCTTTTAAAATCTTTCCAAAAATCATTGAGCATTTAGTACATGTAATTTTAGTTCATTTTCTTTAGTTCATTTTCTTCCTAAAAATGTCACAGGTATAAATGATGCCAATTTCTTTTAGAACAACCTTCAGGGTTGCAAAGGAAATTTTAATATTATAGATGAAGTTCCTGCTGGTGCCTTAACTTAAGACCACCAAGTAAGAGAGTCTTATAAACATATGGATTCATTTGGAAAAAACATGTTGGTACCTGGCACAGGCATGCAAGGGGCAGAATAATGGTATCTGGGAAGATGTGTGCTTTAGGTCAGGTGGGAGAAGAGGCATTCAGGAAAAGCTGAGACAAAAGCAAGACTTAGCAGATTATGTTCAGGGTCACTGCGAGACAGTAATCATGGTATAAACACATGCTTGGGTACGATATGGGAATGAAGTTTTTGTGGGCTTGCTTGCCTCAGCTTAGAAACACAGAACCTTATTTGGGGAATAAACCCTCTGAGGAGTTTTATAAACTATCTATCTACACTTCCCAATATATTTTCTAAAAATGCCATGAAGAAGTCATTTTAAAATTAACTACTTAAATACGAATCTTAAAAAAGGGATACCACCTTTGCAGTCATTTCAGTTTCTTAATAAATTATTTTAGAAATAATTACCTACCTATTTTGACTCTCCCCCTTTCAGGACCTTCTCCCATTACTAGGATATTTGCTGGTTTCTAGAAATAAAAATAGAGCATTCAAATTACTATGCTTATTTTGACATGCTCTAAAATGGAAAGAAGTTCTTAAAATATGAAAATATCACTTCTGTATTTTCATCAAAACTGTAATAGAATTTAAGTACCCTCTATATAGTTAAAGCATTTGACATACTTGAAGTCAGCGCTAAATTTCTATAAACATCTTTGCTTTGAAAACATCTTATTTTCAAAATTATATCATACAAATAATTATAAAGAAATTAAAACTATCATTTCTGTATACCCCACAAAAGTAACAATAATTTTTTAAAAACCTGCACATATTATAGACTGTCCAGTTGCTGCCTACGACAGGTTTTGTGGCTGCAAATTTTTATGTAAAATATCTAACCACAACATCACTGTATTCATTTACATGAATCAAATGGAATACTCCTTGCTAAATATTTCTAAACTACTATAGGAAATACAATCAACATACAACAGACTCTATTATTAAAATACATATGCGTTTTCATGCAAAAGTGAGAAATTCCAAATATGATTTCAAGACATAGGAAAGTAAAAACCAAGGCTAATATAGAGCTATATAAAGAAAAAACAGGTTGCAAATGTATCCACTCCAAGTAAGTCATCCTCACTTGTAGATATTTGGAAACAGAGGAGCAGTAGAACAGGCTTTTGGGCAAGTCAGTCTCCTCTGTAAACTATTTATGGAGAAAATGTATGATTCATTTATTCAATCAATGAATATATTTTTAGTGTCTTCCCGGGACAAAAAACATTAACGTTTAAGAGGAAATACAAGCGCATGATGAACCAAATTCCTAACCTCCAGATGCTTGTTACATAAAGTAGAAAGAAAAAACAGGAGCTTTGAATCATATTAGAAGCTAATGCTATGTGTGAGTTATGGAGAGGAGTGAGGTCTTGAGTTAAGAGGTTAAACCAGATTACTTTTAGATCCCTTCCAATTTGCTGGCTCTTTTTAAAGTTTCAATGAAAACAACAGTACTTAAAAAACAAAGCAGTTCAAAGGAGGAAGTGATTAACTAGAGTTTCCATTGTTGAAGGAAATACTCCTTGGAGGTGAGGGCAAGGGTGGTGTCCCTTATCCAGGTCTTGAATGAATAGGAACCAGCATGGCAGAGCAGAAAGGCAAGAGAAAGAGAACCATAGGAGGTGAAAAAGGCTACGAAAGAGAGGCTTAGGAGACAGTAACCTGGACAGAACTCTGGTCAGAAAACAGAAGACCCCTGTTGGGGGCAGTAAAATGAACCTAGACTCTGGATAGTCTTAAATGCCAGGTGAAGTAATGTGACCTTTATATGACAGGCCATGAGATGATAGGAGAGGGGCAAGTATCAGGACTAGGCTTTGTCCAAGGTCTTCTCGGCTGAAACAGAGAGGTAGGTATGGAGCTGAGTGACACTGTAAAGTAAAAATTAACAGACTTTGTGACTAGTTGAAGTCAGACAAAGAGTAATCAAAATTTCAGCAAGATTTTGAGTTTCTGCACCTGGAAGAATGATGGTGCCTTTATTATGGAAAAGTTATGAGAGGTACTGGCTAGGGAGGGGGAACAGTGTGAGATGCCCAAGTTACACTAGCCAAGGGAGTGGAAATAAGAAGATTTGATTTGAAAGTTACCGTCCCTGGAGTATGATGACTGAAGAAGACATGAGACAAAATTAGTTTATCACAGTGGAAAGAGAAAACAGCAGTAGACAAAACCCAAGCCGTCAAGATTCAAGTTTGACAACAATTTATCAAAGATCTATTATAGATAAAATATCGTGCTGTAGACTTTCTGGAAAGAAAAAATAATAAGATACGAAGCACTGACTTCTAAGAGCTTTAAAATCTAGTAGGGGAAGACAGGCAAACTGCTTTTTAGAATATCAGGCAGGTTATGAAAGGTACCAAAATAATCCAAAAGAAAGTAGAAGTAAAAAAGTTAAGGATAAGGGCAGAAATCTAGGAATGAGATAGTGTTTATGAAGCCTCTGGGACAACTAATATAAGAGAAAATAAACATGGAAAATAACCAAATAAAAAAAAATAAAAAAATTAAAAAAAAAGAAAATAACCAAATAAACATGGCAAATTACAAGAATGACCATAAATACAGGTCCAATGGAGGTTAGAAAGATAAAAGACCCCTACAAGAACTCCGTATCAACTAATTTTAGAATGTCTAGAAAATAGACAAAATTGGGAATATGTAACCTACTAATTGACTCAAAATGAATTAGAAAAACTTAAGAAACCAATAAGTGCTAAATAAATTGAAATTATAGTTAAAAATCTTGTACCAAGAAAACACTAAACCCCAAATGATCACAGTAGCAAGTTCTCCAAATTTTCAGTGAACAGCTTGTTCAATCTTATTCAAGCATTTGCAGAGAACAGAAAAAGAGGGAATGTTCCCAATACATTCTAGAAGGCCAGTATAATTTTGGTAGCAAACTCAAAGCATGAGAAAGAAAAATTTCAGGCCAACCTCATGAATATAGATACAAATACTTATGAGCATACATACAAAACTATATTTTTAAAAGATTTTATTTATTTATTCATGAGAGATACACACAGAGAGAGAGAGAGGCAGAGACACGGGCAGAGGGAGAAGCAGGCTCCATGCAGCAAGCCCAAAGTGGGACTCGATCCCAGGTTTCCAGGATCAGGCCCTGGGCTGAAGGTGGCGCTAAACCGCTGAGCCACCTGGGCTGCCCTACATACAAAAATATTAAACAAAGTATTATTAAGTCAAAGACCATTAACAGGAATCCCAGGATGGCTTAACATGAGAAACCCTATATATATCCATCACCATATTTATATATTAAAGAAGAAAAATGATATAATTATCTTGATAGAGGCTGAAAAAGCAGTTGATAAAATTTAAGATCCATTCATGATAAAACCTCTCAGCAAGTTGGACTAGAAAAGTACCTCCCTAACCTGATAATGGGTATGTATCAAAAACTGAGAAGTAACATTGGAAGCATGCCCTCTAAAATCGGGACTAATGCAGGGATACCTATCATTACAGCTTCTAAAATCAACATTGCACTGTAAGTCTAGTGCTATAAAACAATAATTACAGGGATATGGATTGGAAAGGCAGAAACAAAATTATTGTTATTTGCAGATGACATAATTATTTACATAAAAACTCTAAGTATTTAGAAATAAATTATTAATAGTAGGAGAGTTTAGTAGGATATTTGCCTGACTGAACAATATGAAAAAGTCAACTGCATTTCTATATTATCAACAAAAAAAAAAAGGAGGAAATAAAATTTTCAAAGGCAGAATTTCTATAGCAATAAAAAAACACTATAAGGTACCTAAGAATAAATATAGTAAAGGATATACAAGATTTTTATACAGAAAATCTTGAAACTTGATCTTAAATGACATTAATAAGTTCTAAATTAAGAGGCCATATTTACAGGTAAGAAGACTCTATAAAGACACCAATTCTCCCCATACTTATCTGTAAATTCAATGTAATTTCAATAAAAATTCCATCAAAATTTCATGTGTGTGTAACTTGAATAGCTGGTTTTAAAATGTATGTAGGGGATCCCTGGGTGGCGCAGCGGTTTGGCGCCTGCCTTTGGCCCAGGGCGCGATCCTGGTAGACCCGGGATCGAATTCCACATCGGGCTCCCTGCGTGGAGCCTGCTTCTCCCTCTGCCTGTGTCTCTGCGCCTCTCTCTCTCTCTGTGACTATCATAAATAAATAAAAATTTTTAAAAAAATTTAAAAAGATAAATAAAATGTATGTAGAAAATAATGAAATGAAATACTAAAATAATAAAATAAAATAAAATAAAATAAAATAAAATAAAATAAAATAAAATAAAATAAAATGTATGTGGAAGAGCAAAGACCTAAGGATGGCCAAGATACTCATGAAGAGCAAGGGATAGGGGATGATGAGAAGAATCTGGCTCAAAATAGGACATCAAGATTTATTTTAAAGCCATATTATAATGAAGACAGTTTGATACTGGTACACAGAGAGACAAACAGATCAATGGGATAGAATACAGAGCCCAGATGGAACCATGACACTGGGAGAAGAACTTCAGATCAGTGGAAAAAAGAGGAACCATTCATTATATGGTGTTGGCACAACAGGTCAGTCAAATGGGAAAAAATAAATAAAATCAATGCTTGCCTCATACCATACACACAAAAATCTCAAGCAGATTAAGGATTTATTTTTGTTTTGTTTTGTTTTTGTTTTTGGTGCTGAAACCCGAGATCGAACCAAGATTAAGGATTTAAACATGAAAAGCAAAACTTTTAAATTATGGTGTTGGGGGGAACATAGAGAATATCTTTTTGACTTTAGGTAGGAAAGAATTTCTTGGGATCCCTGGGTGGCGCAGCGGTTTGGCGCCTGCCTTTGGCCCAGGGCACGATCCTGGAGACCCGGGATCGAATCCCACGTCGGGCTCTCGGTGCATGGAGCCTGCTTCTCCCTCTGCCTATGTCCCTGCCTCTCTCTCTCTCTGTGACTGTCATAAATAAATTAAAATGTTCAAAAAAAAATAAAAAAAAAAGAATTTCTTAAGATACAAAAGATAATCATCAAAGGCTGATAAATCTATTAAAATAACTTTCAATCATCAAAAATGAAGAAAATAACAAGACAAAGCACAAACTGGCAGAAGTATTCCCAATACATATAAGTAATAAAGATTTTGTATCCAGAATAAAGAACTCCCACAAATCAATATAAAAACAACTTAATAGAAAAATGGGCAAAATGTCCGAACAGGCATTTAACAAAAGAAGAAACATTTAACCACTATGAAGATGCTAAACCTCATCAATAATGAGAGAAATGCAATTAAGATCACAATGAGATACCACTTTACCCCTAGGATATTGATTAAAAATTGAGAACTGTTGAGTAGGAAGTGGGTCAAAGGGAACTCCAATACATTGTTGGTAAGAGAGTAACTTGGTACAACTTCTTTGGAAAACAATTTGGCACCATCCTGCAAACCTGAACAATTGCATACCCTTCAACCCAGTAATTCCATTTTTAGACGCACTAGAGAATGTTCATAGCAGTACAGGTTGTAATACAAAAAAATCTGGATACAACCCAAATTTCCAGCTAATAGAAAAATGGAGAAATTAATAGTGGTAGAATCATACAATGAATTTTAAAACAGCAGTGAAAATTCTGAGGTTACTTAATAAAGGTAAAAAAAAGTTCAAATCTTAGAAGCATTATGTTGAGTAAGAAAAGCAAGTTTAGAAAACTATATACAGTAGAATGCCATTTTCATAAATCTTAAAACCAAGCAAATCTAAAGAATATACAGTTAGGCACACATACAAATGTGATAACCTGTTTTTTAAAAGGAGTGAATAATGGATTCAAAATTTAGGATATTTGTTACTTCTTGAGGAGGCAAGAGGATAGGATGGGATGGGGGGGAACGTATACAGAAGCAAGCTATTGATAATGTTCATTACTGAGGTAAGTGACAGGCTCTTGACTGTTATGCTTTGTAAGGTACATAATGTTCAAATACTCTTTTGTATATGTCATATATGAAGACAATAAAGACAAAAAAATAAAGCAAGGAATGGGGATATGCACTGCTGGAAGGGTGTTGCTTTCAACAATAATACACACTATATTTAAATTGCTCAGAGAATGGCTCCTGGAGAAGGTAACTTTTGGGAGAAGATCTGAAGAAATAGAGTAATTAACGGTTTAGCGCCGCCTTCAGCAGTGTGATCCTGGAGACCTGGGATCAAGTCCCACTTTGGGCTCCCTGCATGGGGCCTGCTTCTCCCTCTGCCCCCCTCTCTCCCTCTCTCTCTCTCTCTCTCTCTCTCTCTGTGTCTCTCATGAAAGAATAAATAAAATCTTAAAAAAAAAAAAAGACTTTTGGGATCCCTGGGTGGCTCAGCAATTTGGCGCCTGCCTTCAGCCCAAGGTGTAATTCTGGAGTCCTGGGATCGAGTCCCATGTCGGGCTCCCTGCATGGGGCCTGCTTCTCCCTCTGCCTGTATCTCTGCCTCTCATTTTCTCTGTGTCTCTCACGAGTAAGTAAAATCTTAAAAAAAGAAAAGAAAAGAAAAGAAAAGAAAAGAAAAGAAAAGAAAAGAAAAGAAAAGAAAAGGAAGAAAAGAAAGAAAAAGAAAAAGAAAAAGAAAAAAGGAAAGAAAGAAAGAAAGAAAGAGAAAGAAAGAAAGAAAGAAAGAAAGAGAAAGAAAGAAAGAAAGAAAGAAAGAAAGAAAGAAAGAAAGAAAGAAAGAAAAAAGTAATCAGCCACTGGAATCTAAGGAAAGAAAGTCTAGGCAAAGGGAAGGGGAACTTGAAAGGTTTGAGACGAGCTCGCCTGCTGAACTGGAGACTTGCTAGGGAGACCGTTGGGCATTGGGAAGCACAGAATAAGGCACTGATGATTCCAAAGAGAAGGAAACCCAACAGAGGGCTTGCCTGCTGTTCCTGATGGTTCTGCTTTTGGCACAAGTCATTTGAGAGCCGAAATTGGTAAATTCTTGAGCACCGCCTGGCCTGTGCTCTGAGAGTAGATGAGGGCTCCTACAAGATTTGCAGAAGGACACGGTCATGATGTAGAGCAGTGAGGAGAAACCCTGGTGAGCTAGCAGGCTAGCTAACCAGAGAAAGAGCAAGAGGTCAATGTGGCTGGAATCAATGTGACAGGAAGAGAATTAGCACCAGGGGAGCAGTAGAGAGGTAAGGTGCAGATGCTGGTGGCGTGGGGCGGGTGGGGTGGGGGAGATGTCAATCATACAGAATGATGCAGGAACTTGGAAAGACCAGTCCTTACATGACTAGAATTAGCATCATTTTATTATATATTATCAATCTTGCCATAATTTTTATAGGTCATACAATATAGATTTTGGCATTTTGCCAAATCTCTGATAGCAGGATATTGGAGAGACTATCATTTTCTCACAAAATCATATATTTCTGTAATGTTTGGTTTTGTATTTTGGGGTATTATTTCTCACCAGAGAAATTGTATTGTTTTTAAATAAAAATAAATAATGCTGAGAGGAATAAAGGAAGGTTAGAGAAAAAAGAGCCAAGGAGAAAAGCTGTGAAGGAGCAACCAAGTTAAGAAAACAGCACAGGGTTCTAGAAGCTAAGGGAACTTAAAGAGGAAGAGGTGGTATTTAGGTGCAATAGAATGAAAAGATAGGAAGAGGCAACTTCTGTCCATTTACAGAAGAAGCCAGACACAGTAAATGAGACCCAAATACGTCAAAAGAAGGTAAAGGCAGAATTAGAATTTTGTAAAATTATCAAATTATCAAATAAAGCACCTTACATACCCTTTGCTACATTACTTGTAATTCCTAAATTTTTATCTTAAATCCTTTCAAAATAAACCTGTAAGATAAAAATACAACGTATGGGATAGGGGAGCAAAGTCGCTTCCTATAAGAAATGAAAATAGATTATGAGCATTTGAATGGGAGAAAAGCCGTGGGCTGGTCTTAGATCACTGTGAGCTAACTCTCACAAGTTCCCGCAGTCATGCTATGTAGACACACAATATGAGTACCACAATGGAGTGAGATTACAGAGAGAGAGGAGTCTAGCTGTACTGAAGTTTTTGGGTTTTTTTAAAAGATTTTATTTATTTATTTGAGAGAGACAGAGATAGCAACAAAGAGCATGAGCCAAGGAGGAGAGGGAGAAGCCTGAGAAGCAGGCTCAATTCCAGGACCCTGGTATCATGCTCTGAACCACCCAGGAGCCCCTGTACTGAAGTTTGTAAAGAATACCTTTTATAGGGACACCTGGGTGGCTCAGTGGTTGAGGGTCTGCCTTCAGCTCAGGGCTTGATCCTGGGGTCCTGAGATCGAGTCCTATATTGGGCTCCTTGCAGGGAGCCTGCTTCTCCCTCTGCCTGTGTCTCTGCCTCTTTCTCTCTGTGTGTCTCATGAACAAATAAAATCTTAAAAAAAAACAAAACAAAACACTTTATATAAGATACTTGAAGCCTATGGAAGCTCTAGGTGTGGGGTCCCCCTGTAGAGCCTGAGTTGATGGCAGAGGCAATGAGGGCAATTTAGGGGAGCAGGGGCTATAAGCTCCCTTGTACAACCTAAGAAAGGAACCCAGAGCTTGGGCAGTATCCACAGAAGGGCTCCTATAGTCAAGTTAAGATCTAGAATTGCATGGGAAGTCGTTTTTAAACATGCACCCCTTAACTGGGGTTACATGTTCCCGCCTACTACCCAGGCCAAGTAAATGAATGTTAAGGTCACAAGATAGTTGGTATTTCAAAATAACAATTATAACAACAAAATAAATGCTATAACCACCAGTACGATGCATTTACCCTTTCAAAGCATTCTCATATCAATCATATTTCCTTTTTCTTAACGGAAACACTCAAGGGCCTACAGGTCTGGGGCAAGGCTCAGAACTGCACCTGATCCTCAAGGTTCCAAACCGAGTCATATTTACAGATATTATGTTTAATTTTCAAAAGACTTTGGTAGGGACTCATTTAAGTGAAAGTACATGCTTTAAAAAAAAAATTAAGGCAACTGCAGCTCATGTGCACGCACGCACACCCACACATACCTGAAAGAAGGAAGAAAGGATACCAAAATTGTTCTGACCTACTTACATCCCAATTAACACAGACTATGCTTTACTAAAACTCCTCTTACTGGGAACACAAAATGCCAGCTGTGAAAGAAAGTGATACTGCTGGGTTTGCACACTTTTGTTACCATAGAAACAGCAGAAATGGCAGGAGTTGGATGCCTCGCATTTAAGTTATCAGCAATAAAATCGGATAGACAAATCAAGGCTGCAGGGTTCATTTTGGTTAAATTATATTTTAAAGGCAAAAGTCAGGGAAATCATGTGATAAGAAATATGATTACTTAGGGACTATTCTTGAAATATCTGCATTTTAGCAGAATTTAAGTAATTCTTGACATTCATGATGCTTTACATGTACTTCAGATTTGCTTTTTCCTTCTGCGGAATCCATTTTTTTCCACAGGGTTAAATTTATTTTAGTTAATTGGCACCTCATAAAAGAACAGCCTAAAGATACACAATTATCCTACTACATTTCCTTTGCACTCCCCACCCCAGGACATTTGGAACAAAAGTATGAAGCCACAAGATGACTCTTAGCAGCACCAATAAAGAAGACAGGAAAAAGACGAAATTGTCTCTAATCCTGAGTAATCGGGATAAAACCAATCAGAATATCAATCAGACTAGTTTCTGAACAATGAATAGTGCTGGCCTAATATTGATGGCTACAACGATTCTTTTATTTAAACACAGTAGTGGCACAACTCTCCTCACATTTGATACAGAAGTACATTCCCAGGAGAAAACCCTCAGTTCATGTTCCTTTTTATACTGTTCTCTATTGTTCACCTTGAACAAAAAGGATTCTGTGTTGTGACAAATTGAGCAAAGCACTCAGAGTGAGATATGTGTGCATTTTTTTCCTTAGCAAACACAACAGTCATTTGCTAAGAGCATCAGTTTCTCATAACTGTTTATCCCTTAAAATAGCCTCATTGATAGTAGAGGATTTAAAAATATAGAGAATCTGTCATTGTGACTGGAACCTCCCAAAGGGCAAGGAAGATACTTCTGTTACCACTTTTTGTATCTGCTGAAATCTGGGGACATAGTATTTAATAAATATTTACTGGATGAATGAATAGAAATTGTCAATGGCTGGTACTTAGAGTCCTTTGGTAGGCAAGTTATCAATTTTATTTTAATTTTATTTTTAAAGATTTTATTTGACAGAGAAAAGAGGTAGGCGGAGCAGCAGGCAGAGGAAGAGGGAGAAGCAGACTCCCCGCTGGGCAGGGAGCCTGATGTGGGACTGATCCCAGGACCCTGAGCCACCCAGACACCCAGTTTTCAATTTTAAAAGAAGTTGCAGAGTGTCTGGCTGGCCCAGTTGGTAGCGCATGTGACTCTTGATTGTCGGGTTGTGCGGTCAAGCCCCACGCTGGGTGTGGAGATCACTTAAAATAAAATCTTTAAGAAAAAATACAAACAAAAAATTTTCAAAGTTGCAAGAAACTAGAGTCAGCACTTACCCCAAAATATGCCAAACTCACTTCTGAATACGGGTATCCCCTGCTTGCCAAATGTTCCATCACACTCTACGTTTACAAAAGACCTGCATTAATACCTACTTTTTCCAACTGAATAAAGTAAGAAGAGGATTTTTGCTTTTATGGAATAAAGGGTGAAAGGTGAAAATCGGGTTCAGCATTTGTTTTGCAGCAGTGGTTATGGAGGCAGCGCATCCTGGGCAGCGAGAGTGGCCTCACCAAGCTCCCTCCCCGGGACCACACTCAGCATCAACCTGCCATAGTTTTCAACTATGAGCATCCGGGCTTTCTCTGGATTTATTTTGTGCATCTGTTAGCAAGATGTATTGTACACCATCAGAAAAGCCTGAGAGAGGTTATTTTTGGGGTCTGGGAAAGCTCAAAAACTTTTCCATGTAAATTAATGGTTACCATTTCTTCACTTTTACTCCATTTCAGCCTACAAAAGATTTCATGGGAACACTCTACTTTCAGACAGTGGGAAAGACCTTTAGAGGTTTTTTTAAAAAAATTTTAAGAATCCTGATTTTAGTTTATTCTAGAGTTTCAGCAACCACCCATATGCTAATGACGCTCAAATCTATAACCACAGGTCTCTAACCTTCTGGATAGCTTAGAGTTACGTCAATGGTCCGCTGGTTGTCTCCACAATCATCTCAACTTGTTCAAACTGAATTTTTACTGCCTCTTTTTCTGGTATTCCCTTTTCAGCCAATCAACAAAAGCAGAGGCCCGAACACCCTGTCCTTTATCCCTCAAATCTAATCCTCAGATCTGATTAGCGTACTTCCTAAATATTTAGCTACTGTTTCCCTTCCTGTCCATCTTGATTACCTCTGCCAGGCCTTCATCAATTCTCAACCAACTGATTACAACAGCCAGATGAAGCTGCTCTCCTGGCGCCCTCAAAACAATATCCCAGTCTGAGTGGTCTCTCTCAAGCAAAAACCTGACCAGCTCAGCTGCAGTTGGCCACAGGAAAATTCCATGCTTCTACACAAGAGAGTGAAGAATCACCACATCCGGTCCTTACTTTTCTACTTCTTCTCTCATTATTTCTGGCTTGGCTCCAGTGATAACCAACAGGCTTGCAGTTTCTCACTCCTCGCCCTTAATCATGCTGTCTCCTCTGCCTCGGATGCAGCCCTCACCTCCTCCTCCTTTCACCTTATAAATTCCTACTCCTCCTTTAGATTTAGAGAGCCCCCATCCCAACGGCTCAGGTGTCCTCCTGTGCTCAGTACCTTATGCATGGCTGATCCCTGACTATACCTCATCATGTGTTTTTAAAACCTTGTTATATTATAATGATCCGTTTGTGTAGCTTCCCCATCATGCATTCATTGAGGGGAGGGATTATATTTTATGTATCTTTGTGGTCCCGGTCCCTAGCATAGCGCCTGGTACATATTAGGAGGTCAAAATATGTTTGCGAAGCAAATATTCTGAGTCTGTGAACAGGCACTTCCTCCACAGAAATCCAGTTATAAATGAATAATCCAGTTAAAGTGACAATTAGGTTCCATAGCTCTGTAAGTGTCACCCTTAGCTGGATTGTGGGTAAAATAGGCCTTTGTATTCAGAGAACCTAACCACTGTTTAAAGTGCTGTTTCTAAGCAAAAATGTCTCCTTAGTTCAAAATTATTTATCTACAGCTAGATGCAGGCTATCTGTAACTCAGAAACAGTCTACAATATTAAATGTTGTGATTCATTTCATCTTACCTTAAAATGGTCTAGAGGTATCTGTAATAGGTTAATCTGAATAACCTATGTTAATCAAGCTTCGGTGTTCAGGAGTAAACAATGCCTGCCAACCCAGCACCGCACAACAGTTAACAATACATTTCTTTGTTTTTGTCTTTTAGGAGTGGTTACAGGCCTGGACAGCAGAGATAAGGTTTTCTTTTCTCTAACAAGAGCCAATAAAAAGCAACCATTATTAAAAAAAAAAAAAAAAAAGCTTAATGCAAGACAAACACAGGTATCTAGAAGGCTATTTACCTAACTCAACTGCAAGGTCGCTAAGAGTATAATCAAGATAAATCCCACACTGATGGCAATGCCAGGACTAATGCTACAAAGACATTCAGATTTTATCTTACTCATTAACGAGTACAATCTGTCCTCAGAGTAGCAATGCTGGTAGAAAGCAGTTTTCTATTTCTATTTGGGACATTCATATTCAAATAAAATAATTCAGTCTTATCATCCTGAGAAATTAAGAATGCCAGAGGTAGAGTGCCTGTCTCCTTTTCTCTGCCATGGTGGTGTATACCATTGACTGCTCTCGGTCATGTCTTCTCACAAGGCTTTTGGGATCAAGGGATTTCCCGCGGAGAAGCAAAAGCAGAATCGTCCCATTCCCTGGTGCATTCAGATGAAGACTGGCAATAAAATCAGGTGCAGCTCCAAGAAGAGACATGAGAGAGGAGCCAAGCAGGGTCTGTAAGGGATCGCACATGAGATGGCACATGTATTTGTGCTGCATGAAGGTCACGTGCTCATATCCTATCACTCTGTAAACATCACGCCTACCTGAACAATAGACATGTTTCATGGTAGGGGTGGGGGGGGCGGTGATCGTTCTCTGTTAACTATGCTTCTGCACCAGTAGGTTGGTTCAGCAATAAATAAGGGAGAACTTTGGTTTGGGGGGGCGGGTGGGAGAAAAAGAACGTCAGAGGTAGAAATTATGAAACTGAGCCCTCTCTTTTGACTCTGAAGACACAAAGGTGACAGACCTACAACCTTACTCCCAAGTTCACTGTTCCCCAGACAGTGGCAGGCCCAGGATTAGAACTCATGTCTCTCAGAAACGTACCACAGGCCAGGGTTATGAGAACAAAAGCGCACCTGGAAAAATGCACAGTGCTTAATTGATTTATGGCCCTCACCTCTAGAAAGCTTCTACTCAGATGAGTGCTTAGTTGGGAATACAATCACCCCAAATAATCATCATATGCAATCTCCCAATGAAATAAAATAATCAGTGCATGCATGTAAGATCCCCTCTTGAGGAAAACACCGCCATGCTCAACAAGGGATCACCCTATAGTGCTAGTCACCTAGGATGCCTGTGGCAGAGACTACCCTGGTATATAACATTTGTCCAAACTCATCAATGTGTAACTAAAATGGATACATCTTATTGTATGTAAACTCTACCTCAAATAATACTAATTTATTTATTTGTAAAGATTTTATTTATTCATGAGAGACACACAGAGAGAGGCAGAGACACAGGCAGAGGGAGAAGCAGGCACTCTGTGGGGAGCCTGATGTGGGACTCGATCCTAGGACCCCGGGATCACGACCCGAGCCAGACACTCAACCACTGAGCCGTCCAGGTGCCCCTCAATAAGACTAATTTAATAAAATAGTATGCCTGAAATGATTCTTCAGTTTTAAACACAGGCCTCAAAGTGCTGGGGTTCCCATCTGTGGCCCTTGATTCTTAAGCAGTTCAGGCCATTCCTGTCACTGTGGCTACTA
This sequence comes from Canis aureus, assembly GCF_053574225.1. Lineage (NCBI taxonomy): Eukaryota > Metazoa > Chordata > Mammalia > Carnivora > Canidae > Canis > Canis aureus. Next base: position 5,261,568 of record NC_135617.1, on the reverse strand, counting down.
AAACTTTATGCTAAAGTCAGGCTTGTCCTGTCCAAAGAGCCTTGTCCCTGAGCTGAACCTTAAGAGGTCTCATACATTTTAAAGTTGGCCCTCTCAGAAGTGTGGTTCTTAGTGTGTATCACCTGTCTGTGGAACAGATGGTGCAGCTTTATACTCCGACTAAAATCGACAGATGTGTAGGACTCTGCAGAAAGCTCCTAGGATGGGCTTATGGGTATGGATGATGGAAAACCTGTCATGCCAAAAATAAAAAATAAAAATAACATCCCAGGGCACCTGGGTGGTTCGGTTCAGTGGGTTAAGCATTTGACTCTTGATTTCAGCTCGGGTCATGATCTCAGGGTTGTGAGATTGAGCCCTAAGTCTGGCTCTGTACTAAGCATGGAACTTGCTTAAGATTCTCTCTCTCTCTCTCTCCACCTCTGCCTCCCACTTGCACACACTCTCTCTCTTAAAAAAAAAAAATCAGAGCCCATATCTAGAAAACATGTCAATAATACCTCCTTACATTTTAAGGTATGTGTCGCGGTACTCAGAGCACCGTAAGAAATAGTATCTTGCATGATCATTGCAAGGCCTACGTCCAGGCAGAACAGGAGCCACTGCACAGGGGTGACATTATGACCATCAATGGCCTTCAGACTGCAGACATGAACTACTGAGCCACAGACTCTCAAGGACCTAGCTCTAGGAACTAGTAAGGCACCAAAGGTCACCAGCAGGAACCCCAAGGTGATGCTTCAGCATGACAAGATCTGTAATTGTCCAAAGTTACCTAAAATTGCAAGTTAGAAAATAACCAAGCCGTATTTTCCTTTTTCATTGTTAGCTCTGCATTCTAAAAAAAAATTATGATGAAGAAGTCATATTAAAATAAATACTACTTTCTGCCATAATTGTATAAGCAGAATGTTAACTTAATAAATCAAATAAAAAATAATAAAGAAAAAGTCATTCAACTAGCATGAAATTATTAGGATGAAAAGTAAATTATTAATTTTGATTTCACTTAAGCAACTTTTTTTAATTCGTATTTTTAAATATGAAGACTTGGCAAAAATGTTACCAAAGTTTAAATATAAACAGGATGAAACACAGTCTACTTTTTTTTTTTAAACACCGAGAAGCATGTTCAGATGTTCCTAATAGGGCTCTACTGTGTAAAGCAGAGGGGCTAGAGTTTCAGACTAAAGGAATTCTGGGGAAGAAGGCAACTAAAGAAAGGGCATCTTTGGATTGCTGATGGGATCCAGAAAGAATGCACAAAAGCTTATACAGAAGGGAATTAGGAAGAACTTAGGAACTCAGGAATTAAGACTGGGAGACCAACAACTGTACAAAGTACCCATCATTATTCCCATTTTACAAGTGAGTAAACTGGGGCTTATGGATCAAGATTAGGTATCTTAGAAATGATTTTTTTTTAAGTGTAAGATCTCAAAGCTCTCATTTCATAAGAACTAAGCAAGGCTAACCTCTAAAACATTACTAAAATTCTTCAAAATGTCAGCATGATGGCTCCAGATAGATTTTACGGGGTTCGTTGTGGTATAACACGTTCACCTTTTCAGGGCCTGTGTAATATAGACAAAATTAAAGACTTGATATATCTCCTTGTCAGACAAGGTATGAAGAGAAGCTGTGCTACACACAGAGGTTTCTAGAAAATTCACCAACCACTGAGCACTTATTTAAACTTTCACAAAGATTAACAGAATTAAAATAAAATCTTCAAACAAACAAACAAACAAACAAAACCTGATTTCTTCAGGTTGATCTGTCGGGATCAATTATTATTTAGGTCAGCATTTCAGTGTTTTAAAATATAGTTGTAAAAATGCCACTGACTCAGCAGAATAATGCTAAACTGTATTAGTAAAAAAAACCCAGTTGTGTTGTTCTCTTTAGTTCAGAGTAAGGTGGGACAGTAATTCTCCTCCAGCTGAGTGGAATCAGACACCATCTTTGACTTTCGTATATTGGTCTTCCATAGACAATGTTCCTAAAGCATCTTCAAAAGCTCTCTCTTAGCTAAAGGACTATAATATTTCATACTTCCACATAGTGTCCTTTCACTGCTTGTCAGCTACCTAATACATTGCAGCAGCACTACTAACTGTGGGAAACTTAAATTTTTCTTTGCATTTTTGCCTTTGTTTGACACAAATGCGTGAAAAATAAGAAAGCAGTAGTGAGAAGGATAGGACTTAAACTGTATAACAAAGATGGGATCTCTAGGTATATGCAAAGTGAAAAATTCTGGATCTCAATTGAACACATCCTCTAGATTTAAATAGATTTAACCTGTGGTTCAGTAGCAGGTAGGGAAGGAATGAAGGGCACAGGACAGGAGGGGAAATGTAAGGAACGTATACCAAATTCTGGAAATAAATCACTGAAGAATGTTTGCAAAAAGGAAAGGATAATCGGTACATTATACTATGCATTATTATTACTGTTAATTTCTAATAAAATAAGTCTTTAGGTCTATGACAGAAGCAATTTTTGATTGCCAAAATTAACTTCCTCCTCAACTAGAATCTCATAAAATTTCATCATGTTTGAGGACAATATAGTTATTTGTGCCCATAGACTTCAAAAGAGTACAAATTCACCCGCTATTGTGAACAATAATTACCCATTCAAACCTGAAGGTAGAGTTTTGGGATGGGACCCCCACAAATATTTTTTAAAAGACAGAGCGGGCCAGGGCCCTGGAGCATTTACTCAGATCTTTCATTCAATAAAGACCTAGCATTAACCATGTGTTAGGTACTGAGACATGAAAGCGACAAAGAGATAGTTTAACTTATAGTTCAGTTTATGCCACTGATTCAGTAGCAATACCAAGTAACTAAGGAGCCATAAATCTTAACAATACCATCAGTTAGCCAGTATTTCTCTACCTTTGCTAAAGAATACTATGCGATTGCCAGATGCTTTGCTGAAATTCAAGCAACTTAAAACACAAACAATATACCAACACTATGAATACAAAAATTAGTAAGATATGATCCTTGTTCCCCAGAAGCTCATAATTCTGAAAAAGGGATAAACTATATCTTGGCATCCTTCCAGCCTACCAGAATAGTAATCGCATAAAAGTGAGTCATCCTATATTTCATCTTCTTACTCTTAGCTATATCCTGCTGTAAAATTAAAATACATCTTTTTTCCCTTGGTGTTTACAAGTTCCAAATATTTATAGACTCATGTCTCTACTTTTCTGTCTCTTGGCCAAGATGAATATATTTAGTTCCTCTTCTCCTTTCCTTTTAAAGCAATTCCTCAATATAAGTAATCTTTTTAGTGACTTTATTTAAATTCTCTATTTTGGTTTTAAATTCTGGGATCCAAATGACATAACTAAATACTATTCTGGATATGTAATCAATCACAATGAAAAATCCCAGCCTTCTTTGATGATATAATGTCTCTGTTTGTAGAGTCCAAAACACTGATTATAATCTACTTTTTAAATTTTGGAGGTCATACTAATACATTGCAAACTTACATTTACTCTAACACCTGTAATTATATGGATCTTGCAGGTTTCACACATCGTCAAATGAAAATTTAAAGACAGTCCAGTCCATACTCTGAAACAATTGTGACTAACAAATAGTGTAAAGCCAAATTTCTTTTTTTTAAGTCAAATTTCTTATAGCAATAGGAAATGAAGCATTAAAATAATAAACCACTCATTGACTAAAATTGCAACTCTATTAAGCTCACAGACAAAAATAATTTTTCAAATGTCCACATCACATGTTTAACACATTTATATTTAATATGCTTTATATTTCTATACCTAATACAGAATATATCTAAAGTAAACATTAGTTTAAATCATCTACTCCTGAAAATAACTTTAGCAAAACCATGACAATATGGTTCAGCTCTCATGGATTCATGATCAGGGAAAAGAACTAAGCAGGCTGCCCACAGGTACATTCCTACTAGTTCAAAGTTCCAAATATTATTAGTTACTTAACTGAAGAATAGAGACATTCAGTGAATGTTGAGTAAATTATGAATGCGCTCTGAGGTCAGAACCACATTCAGAATATATTTTCAACACTGTTTATGCTATGGATGAGGTAATGATAATCATCATCATCATCATCATCATCATCATCATCATCATGTGGTGGCTCCTTTAATTGGAAAAAAATTTTTACCCCAGGAAAAAATTTTCATTCTGTTGCTCTCAATTTTTTTAAAGTAGATTCTACACCACACACGAGTTTTGTTGTTTTTTTTTTCACACATGAGTTTTGAACTCACAGCCTTGAGATCAAGAGTTGCATGCACTACCGACTGAGCCAGCCAGGCACCTCTGTTGCTCATAGGCTTTTCATACTAAGAACAAACTCCCTAGCCTGATATCTAGGGCTGCCTTGATCAGGCTCTAACCAGTATCTTTCTAGTCTTAACCACATAACTACCACAACTTAGCTTATCCATGTTGGAATCAGACAACTCCATACCTTTTGTGAGGTATTTTGAGTGCTTTCTCACCTCAGAAGTTTTTACACCCAACACTGCTCCCTCAAATCCCTACTTAGGGGGTCAGTATGGCCGAGTAGTCTGAGGTGCAAGACGCAAGCTTCACTTCCTCAAATCTCTATTTAAGTTTTACTTATCCTTCAGTGTCTAGCTCAAGGGGCAGCTCTCTGAAGCTTTCCCTCATCCCCCCATCATAACCTCTTCTAACCTTGAGTAGCATTTAGTCTGTGCCTGTCACATAGCCATAATTACATTCTTTCTCATCTATCTTATGGCATAACTGTTTGTGTGTATGTCATATTTCTTCCTTCAGAGTAAACTCCTGAGGAGATCTTTGATGGAGTCATATTTGTGTCCCCATCCCTCATGCTTTAAACATACAAGCTAATAATAAATGTTTATTGTGGACAGTGTGTTGAAATATATATATGTTACTTGATCCAAAAGCATACCATAATAATCGGTATTCTTACTCATATTCACTCACTGACGAAATATTTCCTCAGGACCTGTTGTTTACTCGGGTAATACTAGTGTGCCAAAATGAATCACAGACCCTGCTCTCTCAAGAAGTGTATGGTCTAGAAGATGTTCTAAGACAGCTACATAAATTACTATAATACTAACAAATAAATGCCATAAGGGAGGTCAAGAAGTACAATAGCAATCAACAAGGAGACATGATTTGCAAGTAGGAATGGATATGAGGGTAAGTTTTAACATTTGTGCAAGTCCTCAAAGACAGACACTATTTGAATATGTAGAGCTGGGGTAATAAATAAAGGTCACTGGGGCAGGGAATCTCAGGATGACACAGGGAACAATCAATAGTATAAATGGAAGATTACGGGGATAAAGAAAAATTCTAAAAAAAAAAAAAGAAAAAAAAAAAGAAAAATTCTGAAGGCAGTAGGAGCTCTATCTGTAATGACCTTGAAAGCCCAATAAGGAACTAGAGCTTTAGTCTGTAAGCAATGAGGAACTATTTCAAAGTTCTCGAGCAGGGCAGGAGCTATATAATTACTCAGAAGGTGCAAAATGGATGGAAGGGAGACTGTTTGCAAGGAGGCAAGATAAGAGGTTAGCACCATACTGCAAGGAAGAGACAAGAGACGCCTGAACTAGGAATGAGACACTCAGGATGGAAATGAACAAATGGAAGAGATGTTAGAGGTGAAACTGACAAGACTGGATGGTCTTTTGGTAATGGATACCGAAGTTTACCCTATAGTGCAAGAGGTAAAACTCTCTAGGCGGAGAGGAGGGTGAGTCCATAATTAAAAGACGCTGAAGCAGCAATTAACCAACTAGGATGAAACTAAGTCCTAGTCATACCAAGTTTTAGTATTAGTGGATCCACAGGTGACAACATCAGAAATAAAATCTGTCAGTCTATGCTGTTTAGAATAAAATATACAATCTTGTGGAAAAAAGAGAAGAGTTGAAGTTAATCTTCAAGAGATTCTGACTGATGATTCAAATATGATCATGACCTCAAAAATAACTCACGTCGGTTACATCAAGTACGTAGCAAAAATCTAAAACCATTTACGATGGAAGTTTTCATCTAGAACCCATGTACCCATGTAAAAATGTGCTGGTTCATGGTTAATAGTAAAGGGGATAGGTGGAAGTCTTTGAGAATCATAGTTCAAAATTTTAAGGTGAAAATACATTTGTTGAAATGGTAAATCCATCTTTTTGGTCACTGTCATTTGGTTCCAATTTAACTTCAATGTCACAGCAAGAGATAGTCAAATCAGATAAGGCTCAAATCAGATAAGGCCCGACTGACAGGTAGATCGTTCCTTTCTATAACAAATACTTTTCTTCAATTAGTAAAACTGAGTCAACCTAGATTTATCCCCACCACCTCCCTAGAATCTCCACAGGCCTAAGAAATAATGATCATGAAACCACTTTTTCAAGGAGAGTTGGAGAATAAAACTTCCCTTAATTGGAAGTTAAAACTCATGATATTACAACTATTCAGTACTCATATTTTCTTATGAACAAACAAAAAAGATCTCATCAACATAAACTAAAAATGACAATCATGCAAAGATAACTAGAATTTGACATTAATAAATGTTTATTACATGTGTACTAAAAAAAAAAGTAAAACCAAACATTTGATTTGTTGATAATACTTATAACAACATTCATTGATAATACTGATAACAACATTCTATTTACTGTATACAATGTCATTATTTCAACTTAGCTCTTAAGGAGAAAAACGAGAACTCAATCTTTAATTTTTAATGTTTTTACTAATAAGGAGCAATAACATGAAAAACAAAATGTATTGAAAGTCACATATGAAAAAAAAAAGTCACATATTACTATTCCATTAGGATTATACCAATCATTTTTTTTTCCCCAATCATTCGTTTAAAACCACACTGACACTTTATAGCCAGGCATAAATATAGTGGAAGCACATACACCAAATGTTAATAATAGTAATCTTTTAATTTGTAGACTTATAGGTGATTTTATTTCCTTCCCTTTTGCTTATATGAGCTTTTGAAATTTTCTACAATTAATGTTTATAATAATTGTACCAGAAGAAAAGGTATTTTTTAAGAGAAGGGGATATTGATCAATTTAAAAGAAACATACTTACCAGATCTCTGTGAAGCACCCAATTTGCATGAAGGTAATGGATACCATCAAGAATCTGGTAAAGTAATGATTTAACCATAGATCTTGGCAACTGCATGGGCTTCTTATTTGCTTTTGATGCACGATGAAACTTAATAATATGCTAAAGATTAAGAAAAATAAAACATGCTATAATGATATATAGTATTTGCTAATATCTATATCAATAAAACACAAGTCTGCAATAAACTCTTTACATTTTAAAAATTACTTACTAAAGGCCGATAATGATGCAAAGAAAAATTATTTGAATAACAAGGTCAACCAAATGGCACTGATATTGGGGGTGAATGTGACAATGTTATTGTGGGTATAATGACTCGATTTGCTGGAACTATTAAGATTTCCATAAAATAGGACTGAAAGGTAAAAAGCATTGATGTTTGAAAGCCTGCATAAAAACAGTACTAGTTTTATTCTCTACCAGAATGAGAGATTAAAAAAAAAAAAAAGATCCTTAAATCTTTACTGTTCTTGGTTTTTTATTTATTTATTTTTTTAAGTAAACTCCATGCCACACACATGGGGCTCAAACTCACAACCCTGAGATCAAGAGTCGCATGCTCTACCAACTGAGCCAGACAGGCACTCCTAAATCATTACTGTTCTATAAAAAGTTAGCACTTCAAGCATTTGTGTAATGTCACTGACTATGTGTACATTTGAATTATTGGTAAGCCTCTTTTGGCACAGAAAGAAATCAGGATACATTCCTGGTAGTTAATATTAAATAGGAAATCACTAAAACAGTGGAAGGAGAGAAAAATGATTAATTCAATCCCACTGAAATAAATATAACTGTATCAACATATTCAAATTTTTATGTCCATATGTTATTTTCTAAGTTATAAAAACATTATAATGATAGGGAAAAAAATGCTACCTGTCCCCCAAACCTCCACCTCCATCTCCACCTCACCCCTCTGCAAAACATGACATAATGGGTATTAAAGGTCATTTAAGCCCCTATTAAAATAATATCGGTAAAGCTGTCAACAATGCTCCACTAACTTTAAAATGGCCAAATCGGGGGGCACTAACTTTAAAATGCCTCAGTTAAACATCTGCCTTTGGCTCAGGTCAGGATTCCAGGGTCCTTGGGTCAAGCCCAGAAGTAAGGAGTCCCTGGTTCAACAGGGAGTCTGCTTCTCTCTCTCCCTCTGCCATCCACTCCCCAACCCCCTGCCCCACTTGTGCTCTCCGGCTTTATCTCTCTGTCAAATAAAATATTTTTAAAAAATAAAATAAAATGGCCAAATGGCATGGGAAAATTTTAATCTATTACATACCCTTCTTGCTTGTTTATAAACCGTTTAACAACGTGTACTTTACTTAACAAACTAATAGAAAATTAGGGTTTGTACTATAGCACCAGTGTCCAAAAAATATATATAATAGGGGTTACACATTTCAACTTTTTTTTTCAAGATTTTATCTCTTTATTCTTGAGAGACACACAGAGAGCAGAGACACAGGCAGAGGGAGAAGCAGGCTCTCCATGGGGAGCCCAATGGGGGAATTGATTCCAGGACCCCAGGATCACGACCTGAGCCAAAGGCAGATGACGCTCAACCGCTGAGCCACCCAGGTGCCCCACATTTTAACTTTTTATAGCCACATCAGAAGGGGAAAAAAAGAGAAACAGGTAAAATTAATGTAATATATTTTAATCAACCCAGTATATTCAAAATATTATCGTTTCAACATATAATTAATATAAAAATATTAATGAGGTATTTTATATCTCTTTCATGCCAAGTCTTCAAAAGTCAGTATGCATTTTATATTTATAATGCATCTCAATTTAGACCAGCTACACTTCAAGTGCTCCATAGGTACATGTTGCTAGGGGCCACCATGGGGCAACACAGTTCTAAGGACTTAACTAGTCCGATGCACTACATGTCCTTTCATCATATCATGTGTTCAAACATTATCACATTATCAAGTAAACCTGGGCAGAAATATAAACCATACAGAAAAATGGGGAAAACACAACATTTATGAATATCCATGAAAAAGAAAGGAAAAAAATTCACTGAACAGCTTTGACAATATGCTATAATAGCATAAATTCTCTAAGTTCCTTCAAGACCTATAAGTCTGTTAAAGTTATTCCTAAATAGATGTGTAATTTATATAGATGATAAACCACACCATGTTAAGTCAAGACTTAACTATCCAAAATTTGGACTTACTACCAAGCTTGAATTTTTTTTTTTTTTTTTTTTTTTTTTTTACTTTTAGCAACTTCTTGGATAAAATGTTTAAATGCCCTGATTTCTAACTTTAAAAATTTGGAATTAGAATTTTTGGCTAATCTTTGCAAAACCACACGTATGTACTTCTATTTGGTAGAGTCGGTTTTAAATGGCAAAATGCTGCAAGGGATTGACCTCAACTTAGAAAGAGAAATTATTCACAAATACATAACTGGTGAAATTTGAACTACTGTGTGTACCACAAAAGGAAGCCACTGGGTGGTTCAGTGGTTGAGCATTTGCCTTTGGCTCAGGGTGTGACCCCAGGTCCTGGGATCCAGTCCCCAATTGGGCTCCCTGCAGGGAGCCTGCTTCTCCCTCTGCCTGTGTCTCTGCCTCTGTCTCTGTGTCTCTCATGAATAAACAAATAAAATCTTTAAAAAAAAAAAAGGAAGCAATTTTCACTACACTTATCAGTAAACTGTCATTGATTACTTGCATAAAATGACGATCTCACGCACATTAACACTTTCTGCAGTGAAATTTTTGAATATTACAAATGCTATCTTCTCAGTATAAGATGACAATGTTTATTGCTCAAATTCTTTTAAATCTGCATTTCATTTAGTATTTATTTTAAACTCCTCTAAACAAAGCAAGTTTTCCTTTACGTGCATTAGCAATACGTAGTGCATACATCTGTTGCTCCATACCTAGATAACACAGCCTTAAAAGATAAAGTGACTTCAGACTTACCCACAAATCATGTTCTGCATAATCAAAGAGCAGCCACACCTTCCTGTCACTGTGAGAAAGGAACACCTTCTGCAATGCGATCACATTCGGGTGCTTCAATTCTCGCAATAGCTGAATGCAAGAGGAAGAGAGGGGTCACTCTCCTGTTCTCAAGGAAGAGGGAGTGATGCATTTTTCTATAGCTTTCCAGCAAAATCTTTGAAAACTTAGACAATCTAGATGAGTAAAATAAAATTAAAAAGAAATACCCCTACTCAGAGAGAACCTCTGCTACATCTTGGCACACATCCTTCCAATCCTATTCCTAGGTGTATGTGTCTGTTTTTAAAATGCAATCATTTTAAACAGTAAAATGTAAAATGGTAAACAAAGGTAATATCATATCACTAAGTAACTAAATATGTCTTGGAATGCTGTTGGGGGGGCAGGAATCACGTATTAATTCTGGGTTTTTTTTCTACCTTAGCACAGTATGTGCTCAGTAAATATTTGACAAAAGAAGGAAAAAGATATTTAGCAATCCCTACACTTAACCATGCCTAGAGCATGTGGTTGACGTTTTTTAGAAAAGCAGTGAGCATAAGGTAATGCCTTTTATACCCACTGATTAAAAAAAAAAAAAAAGTGGTGTAGAGAAGAGGTCCCATAAATAGAGGAAAAGAATAGGCCCTCACAGAGTAGAAGCTGGACCCTGAGAAGAAGAAGGAAATCATAAGAAGATAGACCAGATCCGCAAGTGAAAACTTAGCACTTGGCACATCACAGGCAGTTGTCTGATAAATTATTTAGCAACAATGACTTTAGCTGTTCAAGAGGAAAGCCTTATAAACGCGCCTCCCTCAGGCTGTCCTTAACCGGTTCAGATTTAACACTAGCATACTCAATGTGATATTCTAAATGTCTTTTAAATGTAAAAATCTGTGGGACATGCAAAAAGGGAGAAGGAACAAAATCTCTACTGAATACTCTCAGTGTGTAGGATGACTTTACATACATGGTTTTTCTCTCGTTTAATCCTTTCAACAACCCTATGGTGCGCATGGTAGCTGAAGTCCAGTGTTATAAAAATAACTCGACCAAACACCTAGAAAGAGAATAGGTTTGCATTTAAAGGGATCTGACTAATTTCAAAGTCCATGTTTTTCCCAGTGTGGCTAAAATCCTTGTCTTTCATTCCTATAGTGTAATGGGCAAGACAGACGTACAAATCGATCAACGAGACAAGAGAAAAAGAATGAATTGCTTACTCATTCTAATAAGTGTGGTTATTTTTATTTTTCTTTTTTTCCTAATAACTCTAAATGAGTAAAGTATACCTTCGGTGCCTCTGCTGGAATCATGTAAAAATCACGTGAACTACCATCTCTGGAACTTTTATAAATTACTTCCCGGTTGCCTGATTCTTCACTACTTTCAAGGTTAGGTGTCCCAGTTCATCAATTCTCTCATTTTGGCTTCTGTACTTCAGCTCTTGCTGCTCTTGGACCTACACTTTGACCACCTTGCTGGAAGGCGGTGCTTTGCCAGCTATAATCTGGGCATGGTTCCTGGATGTGACTCTTTGGGTTCTCCTTCAACCCACATGCCCTGGATCACGGCTAAAAAGTAACCGTTAGGATGGGCTGGGCTGCCCCTAGACAGCCTTCTACTTTATAGTCTGCCTCAGGATTCTATCCATACTTCCTACTGGATCTAGGTGGGAAAGGAAGAGCTGGAAGAAAATGTCCGGGAAGATCTAATAGTCCTACTCCCTTGGTAGGAGGAAGAGAGGGGGGCAATTAGGTGGGCAGCTCTGTTCCCACTGCCCAAGAAATGTTCAACAATCCTGCTTCTTGCTTCAGATGCAAACATTAGACATAATATACTCCTAATTAATGACTGAGTCAGAGAAAGTGGAGGATGCAGAGCTGTATCCAGATAGTTTCCTGCTTTTGAATGGCTAAGGCTCCCAGACTCAGGGGCTCATATGTCTAATAACCCTTCTTGCCATGGTCAACTTCAAGCACTTGGACCCTCACTGCCTCACTGTAGGCCTCACTGCCGGTGCAATGTCTCGTCGCCCTTTCTTTCTGACTCTTGGTGTTAATGAACTAAGAAAGTTTGGCTTTATTAAAAGTCTCTACCCAAAATACGTTCTCTTTGTTGCCTGAAGTGGAAGGGGGGGTGAAACTCACTTCTGCATCTAAACCTGGCTCTGACTTGTCCAGGGGAAGGGATGTCACATGTAGCAATATTTAATCAATATCTCTAAAAAGTTATGTTTTATGTGACTACAAATTGGTGATCCCTCTACAATGAAAGCACTTTAACTCCCATGTTTAAAGAGTATTTTGAATAGGTGACACATTTACATGGTCCCAAAATCAAGGGTACATAAAACGCTATCCATTGAGATGTTTCATTACCACTCCTGCCCCTGCAGACCTTAGTCCTCCTTACCTGCTGGAACTAACAACTTTTATTAGTTAATCCTTCCAGTGTTTCTTTATGCAAATAAAAGCAAATATGAATATATATTTTATCTGGCCTATAGTACTACTTACTATCTACCCTAAAAATTCTCTCCAATATCAGTATAATATTAACATGTAGAAATCTTTCTTTTTCTTTATTACAGGGGTGATATTCTTGGGTCTTTTTCTTTCCAGGTTCCTTTTTTTTTCTATTGTGGTAAAATATATATGACATAAATCTATCATTTTCACCATTTTTAAGTGTACAGTTCAATGGCTTTAAATATATACACACTGTTGTGCAACTATCACCACCATCCTTTCTCCAAGACTTCTTTTAACATCTCAAATGAAACACAATACCACTAGGGCGCTTAAGTGGCTCAGCGGTTGAGCATCTGCCTTTGGCTCAGATCATGATCCCAGGGTCCCGGATCAAGTCCTGCACTGGGCTCCCTGCATGGAGCCTGCTTCTCCCTCTGCCTGTGTCTCTGCCTCTCTGTCTCTCGTGAATAAATAAATAAAATCTTAAAAAAAAAAAAAGACGCAATTCCATTAAACAATATTACCCTATTCCAAACCCCTCTACTACTCTACTTTGTCTCTATGGATTGGACTATTCCTGGTACCTCACAAAAATGGAATCATATAATATTGGTCCTTTTGTGTCTAGCTTCTTTCACTTAACACATCTCCCAGGTTCATCCATGTTAGATCATATGTCAGAATTTCTTTTCTTTTGAAAGCTAAATATTCCATTGTAGGGGCACCTGGGTGGTGTAGTCAGTTGAGCGGCTGACTCTTGGTCGTGATCTCAGGGTTGTGGGATGGAGCCCCACTCAGGCTACTCACTCAGTAGGGAGTCTGCTTGAGGATTCTCTCTCCCTCCTCTTCTGTTCCTCCCCACCATGCTATCTCTCTTTCTCTCTCTCATTCTTGCTCTCAGCAAACAAATTTTTAGAAAAATATTGCACTGTATGTACATAGCACCTTTATTTATCCATTCATCCTTTTCATTATCCCATGGACACCTGGCTTGATTCCGCCTTTTGGCTACTATGAATGAATAACACTGTCTTGAACACTGATGTACAAATACCTCTTTGAGTACTTGCTTTCAATTCTTGTATATACCCAGGATTATTCTTGTATATACCCAGGATTATTCTTGTATATACCCAGGAGTAAAACTGATGTATTCCATGGTAATTCTATGTTTAATTTTTTGAGAAGCCACCATATATTTTTCCTTTTAATACAACATACAGGAGAGAAAAGTGTAAAGTTTGCAACTGCATGGACTTAGTAGAAATTTTTCCCTCAGCCCCAAATTTGTATTTTCTACTACAGCAATATACACTTTCTATTTCTGCATATCTGCTGAGTCCGACTCTACAGGTCTCTGTAAGTCACTCAACGTCTACATGAAGGCAAATGAGGCAAAGAAATAGCAAACTAATGCTACCCAAGCCTATTCTGCTTCTTCTTTGAATTTGTCTTTCACTCTACAAAGTGGTATTTCAAAAATACAAAACTGATCATCTCCAATACCAGGGATGGGTCTGAGGAAGTAAAACAAGAGATAAGACAAAGGCCAAATAATGGGGAGCCTTGTAAGCCATGCAGAAGTGTCACCAGCAAGGCTCTCTGGAAACTTACTGGGCACAGGGGATTAGTGGAGAAGCCAGTTGATATTAAAGGTCCCACACTTTGACAATATTCTGTGTATGTTTCTTGGTCAGGTCACTGAACAAGCAAGTTTGAGGGTACTGGAGATTTGGCTTCACAGAACCATCTGTACTTCATGTTTATTTATATTAGTATATTTTCATGCTGTTTTCATGCTGTTTAACTGTTTACAACTGCCTCCCATTAAACTATGAGGACAATTTTTAATTTATTCCTGTTCATTTTATATGGCTTGGGTCACAATCCTAGGGTTCTGGGATGGAGTCCCACATCGGGCTCCCTGCTCAGTGGGGAGTCTACTTCTCCCTCTGCCCTTGCCCCCTGCTCATGATCTCTTTCACTCTATCTCTCAAATAAATAAATAAAATCTTTCAAAAATAAAATTTTTGAATCTAAAACATATCTGGTTCCTAAGGCTTCATTTAAGAACTAGGGACTTAGGTATTCTTTATTTATTTTATCTTGTCTATTGTCTGTCTCTTGCCATTAACATATAAGCTCCATGAAAAGCAAAGTTTTTGCTGGTTTTATATGCCACCCCCCTCCCCCTTAAAATGGTGCCTAGCACATAGTAAGCACTCAATAAATATTTGCCAAAAGAATTAAATCTACTGAACCTACCTAGTTCTTACGAGATAAACCAGGAAATAGCTTGGAATATTATAAAACTTTAGTATCCTTTCAAAAGGTGTTTTGAACGATTTTGTTTTTAATAAACTAAATAGACCATGTCTGAAACAGTTTTTTTAAGGACACTGACTTACTGCAAGCTACATTTATTTTAGGCTTAAAAAGGAACAGTTCTCTCAACTAGCGCCCACACTACCGGAAGTGGAAGAGAGCTGCCTTGATGTAAAGAGCAGAAACACAGATCTTAAGAGTTCAGGGTGAGGTATTCCACCTGTGTGGAACCTCAAGAGCAAAAGGGTGCTGCGAGGGTGCTTCTTGAAAGGGCCGTGAATGAAATAAACACTACAAAATTCTGAAGAAAATGTACACAGGAAAAAGGGCAGCATGGGGGACACACCTAGAAAATTAAAGCAGAGATTAAGCCACTCAAGGTTAGTTTGCTAACAAAATGCTAGATCCGAAACAAATGCCACACAACAGTGTACTCTCTACCCTGATTTACAGAAGCAAACAAACAAAAACAAGGAAGTTTCTCTGCCGCTATTTGCTGAAGAAACAGCAAACATAAATGTCCAATAATAAGAACACTGGTATGTGAATTGTGGTATATCCACATATTGTAAACTTACATGCATAGGCCAAGAGCTTTTAAGTACCTGAGAAAAGACATATACTACAATATTGTGATGTAATATAAAAAGGCTGCAAGATATTAAATGGTTATCAAATAGGAAATACATCAAAGCATGAATATAGTATCTCTGGGTGGTGGGATTAGGTGTGGTTTTTAGTTCTATTTTTGTTTTCCAAGTTCTCTATAACGAGCATTATTTTATTATTTAAAAGTTCAGGGGGGTGGGAGTGAATGGGTGACGGGCACTGGGGGTTATTCTGTATGTTGGTAAATTGAACACCAATAAAAAATAAATTAAAAAAAAGGAAAATAAATAAATAAATAAATAAATAAATAAATAAATAAAATTCACACACATGCAGACACACCCCCCGAAAGACAGTTCTTTCTCTCCAGAAATCTACCTGCTAAGATAAGATACTATCAAATTATCACAGCTTCTTATGTGATTGATTTGAAAAGGGACTCAAAGAAAGAAGGAGATGGGTGTGCTTGAACCTTCCTTAATTCTTGGCAATATCAGGGATCCCTGGGTGGCGCAGTGGTTTAGCGCCTGCCTTTGGCCCAGGGCGCGATCCTGGAGACCCGGGATCGAATCCCACGTCGGGTTCCCGGTGCATGGAGCCTGCTTCTCCCTCTGCCTGTGTCTCTGCCTCTCTCCGTCTCTCTCTGACTATCATAAATAAATAAAAATTAAAAAAAAAAAATTCTTGGCAATATCAGATTCTACCAATGGACTTGAATCTCTTGTCATGCAAATATTCATCCAACACGACATCACGCAATTAGAGATATGCTTTAATCATATCTAAACAACAGTGAAGTATAATGTGACTTTCCTGTGAAAAGCCCACACTAAATGATAATATTTTCTGTGCAGATACTCAGAGCACTAACATAATCTCAACAGAGCTTAATGAAGAATGTGCAATGAACATGCCTACATTTTATCTGATCTTCCTTCAAGGGCATATAAGCAAATATAAAGAGTATCCATTTTTCACTATCCTAAACATATAATAATTTAAAGTTACAACCCTAAACTTTTCTTAAAGCACAATTTAGGGTCCTGACTCACGTTGGGGAGGCTTGGGAGACTAACAACAACAGAGCCCATTTTTAAAAAAAGATTTTATTTATTCATTCATGTGAGAGAGAGAGAGAGAGAGAGACAGAGAGGCAGAGATACAGGCAGAGGGAGAAGCAGGCTCCATGAAGGGAGCCCGACGCAGGACTCAATCCTGGGACTCTAGGACCAAGCCCCAGGCCGAAGGCAGCACTAAACTGCTGAGCTACCCAGGCTGCCCCCATTTTTTTTTTTTTAATACACACATCTTTCTTCTCCTCTCATTCTGTTCTCCAAGTCTCTGATGCCCCCATTGGTTCCAGATTCCTCTTTTAGGGTATCCTTTTAGACTTCAATCACTCACTCACTTACCTCAAAGTAAATTCAATTTTCTGTTCTTTTTTTTTTAAGGGGGGGGAGAGAGATGAGGCAAGAGGAGAGGGAGAGAGAGAAAGAATCTCAAGCAGGCTCCATGCCCAGAGCAGAGCCCAATGAGGAGCTTGATCTCACAACCCTGAGGATCATGACCTGAGCTGAAATTAAGAATCAGATGCTTAACCAACTGAGCTACCCAGGCACCCTCAATTTTCTATTTTTATTTGACCTGTTGAAAGTAATTGCATGATTCATTTGATTATCAATCTTTCCCATTGTGAAAATGGCTTTACTTTAGGAAGCACTGAATGTATCATTTTTCAAAGTGTATGACCCCCTCCCCTGCAAAAAAGGAAGACAAATAAGGTAGTTATTTTATGGCAGAGAGGGGACTCACCTAATTTCAAAATGCCACAGTATTCCCAAACTGAAACCTAAGAATTAGCATTTTGAAATCTGACACTTCCACATCTTTGACAGTAACCCTTTTGGAAGCTGATCTTTGCAAGCATATAGATACATTATAACCCTCCAGCAGGTGGCACTCATACTCTGAAAAGGGGTCTATAAAACAGTAACCCAGCTTTGGTTCACGGTGGCCTTAAATTATTTTGCTTTATTTTACTTTAGGGACACTGCTTGGGTACTAGACATAAACATCAGGGAGGTCAATGCTCCCACTACCACAAAGTAGAAGCGATGGTGAAGCAGCAGGCATAATGCAAAAAGTAGGGGTTTTCGAAATCTGAGATCTGAGTTTGAGTTCTGACTTATCAACTGTATGACATAAAGCAAATTGATTTCGAAACCCTTCTGAGCCTCATGGAATAATGAATACCTACTGCCAAACAAACACAGTCTCTGTAAGAATTAAGGAATATAAGTACATTGACCATGTAACAAAAATGCATAGGGTATGCTACATACTTGATAAATTATAATTATTGCTCCAATTAACTCTTATTAACAAGAATGGGATGTGGACTAAATGACATAATATTTGCAGAATGCCTGGCATACTATAAGTTCTTGATGAACAATAGCTGCTATTGTTGGTAAACATAAGTGGAAGAGACCAACCAGTCTGGACAGAGAACCTGTTAAAGGGGGATGTGCTGTGATGTGGAATGCCATAGCATCTCCTTACCAAATTCCTGAAACAGCCCCTGGTTGAATCCATGATAATACTAAGGATACAGAAGTTACTTTCTTTTCCATTTTGTAACAGTCTGGCTTCCTCAAGTACCTGTAGTACTTGAGGTCTGAGAGAGATACTTGAAACCAAGTGAGGTCTGTAATAAATAAATAAATATGCCCTCAACTGTGAGAGATATGTTTTTTTTAAACGATGAGTGTTTAATCTTTCATGTAACATATTCTATAGGATAAAGTTGTACGTTTCTTATAAATCAACGGCACTCTGAATATATAGTTTAAATATGAAAAAAAGAATCAGATGCATATCAAAATAAAGAGTTTACAAAGTAAAACCTACATAACTGGAATTCTCCAGGGCTTTCTGATTCATTGAGGTAGTCAAAAAATCTTTTCTTGTTTCAATGTTCCCAATTAAAAATTTTCCCTACCCTCACAATGATCAAAACTAAATTTGTCTTTGACTCTAGAACATTGTTTTAGAGTCTTGGGGTTTCAATAAGTAAACCTCTAACAAATGTTGATTTCCTTCTCATCTCTCATTTCCCTTTCTCCTAGAAGAAAATGAGGAAGGAAAAAAAATCCAATTTAAACTCCTTGTTTAGATCCTTGCTTTAAGAAAAAAAAAAAGTATTGTCTTATTCTCCATAATTCTGCTCTAGTTCTCTTTTCCTTTTCTATTTGGCAGTCCCTCTTGACATCTTACTCATGTGTCTGAGGTTTAGCTATTACTTTTATGGAAAATCCCAAATCTCAATCGCTAGCTCTAATCTTGCCCCTAAACTCTGACATCAATTCCCAACTATGCATATAAACATCCTCATGAAATCCCACTGTGCCTCAAAACCCACAGATGCAAGACTGAACATCACTTGCTCACCTCTACCTCCCTCTTAGTGTGTCCACTACTGCAATTACACTAATACTTCCTAATCACCAAGATAGGCTCAAAACTTATAATCAATCAGTTTCCAGTCATTGAACAAGTGCTACGTAGTCTGCCTTTTTTTTTTTTTTGTACTCTACCTTTTAAGTGCCACTCATGAATTCTCATCTTGACAATTAAAAGAAAACCCTTAACTAGTATTTACACATGTGCTCCTCTCTCTACCTGGAAAGATCCTCCGTATCCTCTTTGTCTCATTAATGCCTACTTGCTTTTTCAGAAAGGAGGAGTTCGTCATGGCTTTTAGGAAGTCTTCCCTGAAACTCCTAGTCAGAAGTAGGTATCTCCTGTTTCTACCCATTATGTATTTCTTGTTAACACACCATTAATTAAATAAAATTATGATGTAGTTTAATTATCTATCTCCCTTAATAGATTATGAGGTCCTGGAGTACAGAGACTATATCTTGCATCTCTACATTTCCATTGTCTTGAACAAGCCAGACACATGGTAGGTGTTCCAACAAATGCTGGCTGAATTGATGAGTGATGATGTATCTCCTACCTCTTCTAATACATCCTATGCATCAACATCAGAATATCTTCCTAAAATAAAAAGTCTGATAATGTTAACTCTCCCATCTCAAAATCTTAAATGGCTTCAAAGTTAAAATTCCTAAATAGAATATTCAAAACCATCCATCCCAAAGGCTAAATCTATTTTTCCAGAAATAATCTCTTGGGGGAGGGTGTTGGGAGAATCTGAGACTCAAGATAAAACTGCGTTGTAGGGCAGCCTGGGTGGCTCAGTGGCTTAGAGCCAACTTCAGCCCAGGGCCTGATCCTGGGGTCCCAGGATCGAGTCCCACGTCGGGCTCCCTGCATGGAGCCTGCTTCTCCCTCTGCCTGTGTCTCTGCTTCTCTCTCTCTGTCTCTGATGAATAAATAAATAAAATCCTTTAAAAAAAACTGCATTGTAAATGAGGCAGATGGATAAGATCCAAATTAAGGACAAGTGAGCTTTTTCTTGATAAAGGGAGTAGTATCATAATTGCCATATGTCTGTCTGCCTATGTTGTGGCCTTCACCATAAGGATATTTCCTATGCCACCATCACAAATGGGCTCCCAAGGTCTCTGTACTGCACAGAATTCTGCCCATTACCCAATATCTCCCACACAGCCTTGCCCTGGCTCATGGAGATGAGGCAGAAACATGATAGAAAATACCCAGCAGGAAGAAAAGAAAGAAAGAAAAGAAAGAAAGAAAATACCCAGCAGGTAGCAGTGAGAGGAGGAAAAAAAAAGTCAAAATTCCTTAATAAACATGAATGCCTAGCATACTGCAGGCACAGGGAGTCCCCTCAGGTTAGTTTACGGCCTAATGGAGACCAAAGAGGAGAAAGATTGAACAAATGATTATAACTATTATGAGGCTATTAAGAAAAATACAGAATATGCAAAGACAGCAAACCTAATCTGCTCTGGGAAGTCCAAGAAGGTACTCTTACTGAAGATGCTTGTTGGAAAGAGCACTGAGAAGTACAGAGCCTCAACCTGCAAGGACGTGCACTCAGCAGTTATTCTCATTATGTCATGAAGACACCAGTTCAAAAAAAAAAAAAAAAGAAAAGAAAAGAAAAGATACAAACTCTAAGAATCCTTCACTATTCATCTTTTAGGAGCAAATATCAAATGAAAGTCATACTTTATTCTAAATTTGCCATGGCACACTTCTAACACTGTGTAGTAGAGATGGCTTTTCTTTCCAGATGAATATTTATAAAACCACCTAGCACAGGATCTGGCACAAAGCAGACACGTAGCAAGTTTTATTGAATGAGAAGATGAAAGCAACACTATATGAACTGGTTTTCAAACACACCGGTTAGATGACATTTATTCCACATTGAAAAAAAATAATATTTTTAAAACCAAGAAACAAAATTTCTAATAAGGAATTTAGTGAGTCTGAAACTTGAAGTCGGCATTTGATTAATTAAGCAAATATAGTAGTCATTTTATCCGCAATGGTCATAATAAACCTCATTTAAAAAAAGATTTTATTTATTTATATTGAGAAAGAGAGAGAGAGAGCATAAGAGAACAGCAGAAGAAGAAGGAGAAGCAGACTCCCCGCCAAGCAAGGAGCCTGATGCGGAGTTTGATCCCAGGACCCTGGGATCATGACCTGAGCTGCAGGCAGACACTTAACCAACTAAGCTGCCTAGGTGCCCCTTATTTTTATCTTAGTGCACTCTCAAGCTATCTGGGTTCACACCTAACCCATACCTTTATAACTTATACTTCTAAAATATACAGTTTACATTCTCTTTAACAAAAGCAGGTGACCAAATAGCCCTGAAAGCCATCTCCTACCTACTCCCTCCCTGCCCCGCCATCTAGATGGTTCTGGCTGAGGATCTTTACAGAGAGGGAAGGGGTTTTGCTTCTGAAGGAATTTGTTTAATACATGTTGGAGGTTCTGCTTTTCAGAATGACTGGCATTATCAGTGGTCAGATACCCCTCCCATACCACTGCAAGAAATTGCACTAACATTTACAACTTATAGCTAAAGATTTTGATTAAATATTAACAACTAAAATACCAATATCAGTAACTCAATGTATTTTACATCACTATACTTCTAGAGAATGTAAACACAGTGAAGACAAGGCTCAAGTAAATTAATCATTCATAGTTCCTGAAGACCTCAGAGGAATTCAAACAGTAGTAATAAGTAAAGCTACTAAATGATCTGACCAAAATGCAATCCAGGAAATGTCCACTGTATTGTTTCCATTAAACAGAAAATTCACTTCCTTCCTACTCTGCTAAAAAACCTTTGTATGCATTATAAGCAAACACAGAGGGGGGTGAGTTTCCACAATGAAACAAATGACTTCTTTTACATTAAACATCTATTAGAATTAATAAATCCTAAATATTCCCACTGAGTATTAACTTTACCTTTTTAAAAGAGCTTTACTGTGACATATGTGGCTTTTATGAAAATATGTTAAAGCAGTGATGGGGGGGAACCTAGTAATTACTGCATTATAATAATGAAAGGGAATTCAAAATACTGAAACTTTCAGTAATATTGCAGTTAGCACAGATGTAAAAGGGACAACATTAAATAAGCTTCCTTTGAATAATCTTGGAGCTTTGAAATGTCTTCATCCAAGGTCACTTGAAAAATACATATAAAATGTCAAATCTCACTTAACTCTCCTCTGAAACATAATTCTTCAATATAAGTTCTGGTCACACTTAAAACAAACATCTGCTATAGAGAAAGCTTCTTTTAAATAAAATTCACAGGGAAAAGGTTAATAAATGTGACTACAAAACTATCTTATTCAGAAACCATATCCTAAACAAAGTCAAAAGGATATTAGAAAACATCACCAAATTGTAAGACATTAATAATAAAGGGCTAATTTGCTTCATTTATAGGGCTTACAAAAATTAAGAAAAAAAAAACTTTGATAAAACAATGGGCTGAGAGTATGAATAGATATTTCACAAAAAGAAATACAAACTAAAATACTCAAAAATTATATGAAAAAATGACTCAATTTAAGAATGCAAATTGAAGCAACGGAGATATTTTTCATCTATCAGATTGGGGGAAATGTTAAAGCTTAATAGTATCTAAATGGTATCAATAGGAAACTGGCTGAGTAAATTAAGGACCATCCCACCATGGAATATTATATAGCCATGAAAAATAGTACAGTAAGAATTAGATAGATCTGTATTGTTGGTATGGAAAGAGTACCAAGATAAAATGTTAAGTGATATAGATGGAACAGAATATATAACATCTTTTGGTACTTTTAAAAGTTATAGGGGTGCCTAGGTGGCTCAGTCAGCTGAGCATCAGAGTCTTGGTGTAACCTTAGATCATGATCATAGGGTTGTGGGATAGGTCCCTGTCAGGCTCCATACTCGGCACAAAGTCTGCTGGTCCCTCTCCTTCCCTCTCTGGCCCTCCTCCCACTCCCATGTGCATTTGCTCTCTTTTTCCAAAATAAACGAATAAAATCTTTGAAAAAAAATTTTTTTAATAGAAGATATATAAGTGCTGAGAGACACATTTAAAAAAATCAGTAAGGCCAAAAGGAGTCATTTATAGTGCCTACTTTTGTACAGAAGCACCAGGCTGAGGAAGACAGAAGTTTAAATTTTTTTCACTTTAAATCTTTTGATATTTTTTCAATTCTTACTATGCTATATTTCTTCAATATTTTTGAAATGTCAATAGGAGTTACCTGAAGGAACAAATTATGCATAATTTGAATTTGCTACCTTATACTGCTCTGCATTTTTAAATTAACTTTTATAAGAATCTACTCTAAGATATTGATTGCAGCTTATAACCCATTAATGGATTATGAAATCAGTTTAGTGAGCCGCAACCAGCATTTCCCATTCACCGAGCGAAATCACTTTGGGACTAGAGCAGAAAGTAATTGAAAACACCAAAGTGTACCTCATAGATTATGAGCAAGAGAGAGCTAGAGCAAGAATGGATCACAGTCAAAAAGGGTTTAAAAATCACTGCTCTAGGATATTATATGTTAATACAATTTGGGTCACGAAAAGTCTTAATGGGGCAGCCCCGGTGGCTCGGCGGTTTAGCACTGCCTTGGGCCCAGGGTGTGATCCTGGAGACCCGGAATCAAGTCCCTCGTCGGGCTCTCTGCATGGAGCCTGCTTCTCCCTCTGCCTGCCTGTCTCTCCCTTTCTCTCTCTCTCTGTGTCTCTAATAAATAAATAAAATCTTAAAAAAAAAAAATCTTAATGACCTTATCATTTCCATTCTACAACCAAGGATCTTCTTATCTTAAACTGAGTTTTTATACATCCATTCTTAGTATGACTAACTTGAAAAAATACTTTAGTTGAAATGGTAATAAAGAAAAATACAATTTCTGAAAAACCTAGAGATGTACTAATAAGACATCTATACAATGTACACAAAGACTTGAATTAACTTTTAAGAATGAAACTACATACATATGTTGGAAATAGCCCCACA